>NW_017731637.1:695513-773191 GCF_001890085.2 Hipposideros armiger | reverse complement strand
TGGAGTCAATGGAATTGTAATAGATATGTATGATATTGGGGGGGGTGGATTGGGGGAGGGGGTTGTCACTTTGTGAGGGGTGAAAAGTATAACTATTGCATTGTTTTGTACACCTAAAACTAATAAAAAATAATAGTAGATATTTCTTCTGGTTCATTTTTAAAAAGGGGGGACATGAGGGTGCTTTGCTGGTGAGAGATCTCTCTGACTAAATCACCTGTCATTCAAACTGGTTACAGAATTGGAACCTGGGAGAAACCATTCCTGCTCAAATGTTACCCATTAAAAGGTCAGTTATGAAAGTGAGCAATAAGATCTTAGGTATTAAGCAATAGTCAAGAGCAATTACTATTGATTTGAATTTATGTCACCAATGTTAGTAGCTATTACACTCACACAATTACTATTTATTGTATTGAAAGTCATAGGAGCTACAAGACACAATAGATTGTACCCCTGGAATGAGGAGATTGCATCTGGAAATAACCCACTGTAAATAAAATCAGAGATAAAGGATAGGTAACTGCATTTGTTGAACATTCAAATATATTATTCATATAATCTAATGAGAAATTTTTTCCTATTCCCATTTTACAAATGAAGAAACTCTCAGAGAAGTTAATTAACTTACCTGGAGAGCCAAGTCTAGTTAGTGATAGGGTTGGAATTCAACTAGATCTATTCAAATCTAAATCTCATGCTATTCACATGAATTGCAAGAGTTTAGTCAGCATCAGCAGAGTACCCAAAGCTAAATGTTGATTTGTACATATTTGGATGATAAGACTAAAATACATACCATGTATCTATTTTGGAAATATGTCACATCCTCAGAAAAATGAGATTGGAATGTAAATGAGATCCTTTAAAGCTATGATATAAATATATCATGAGTTTTCTGAGATAACATGGTAAAGAACTTTATAAGAGAGACTGGAAGAAAAGCACTATTTAGGATGGAACCAGTGTGTCTGTTTCCAGTATTTGAAAGTGTATAGAGAAAATATTTAATTATTAATATTACCTCAAATGTATGAAGTATAAAAGGAAAATGATAATTTTCAAATGACTGAAACTAAGGGGATAGTAAGTCTGTATATAGATGAATATCAAGGATCAATGGTGTTTTGATTTGCCATGGGTAAACTGAAGGGAAAAGAAATAGATAATGTTCATATTTGTACCCTCTACAGACTTTCAAATGGTTGACAGTAAACAATAAAAGTTTAAGTGAATGCATGTGGACAACTAAATATTATTTAGTACTGTATTTTCAACAATGTGAAGTCTTTATAAAGTAGCAATAATTTCTACCTTGGGATAAACTCAGGCTTTATACTGAGTTATTGCATCCTCTACAATAGGAGCTATTTTTTAAAAACTCCATACACAGTCATCACAAATTCTCAACTTGGCAAATTGCTCTGAGGCCAGGGTCATACAGTAAAAATGTTCTTGACTGAAAAGTGCTTTACTTGATTTTTCAAGTTTTCCTAATGACTGATTTATATTGACAACACTTTTGATTGATTATGCAAAAAGCAACCCTGGGGAGATCTAAGATGGCAGAGTAGATAAACACTGTGTCTGCTTCCTTCCAGGAACAAAATAAAATTGCAACTAAATTACTAAAGATATAAGAAGCCACATTGACACTGATAGGAGGGGCGGAAATTTGGAACTGGTTAACTCCAAACCTCTGTGTGGCAGTTGAGAACCAGGAGGGGTATCTCGGCAGCGGAGGAAATTTTTGGTTACAGATTAAATTTAGTTATCAGACTGTTTATACATTTTTTTTTCTTGGTTCACTGTTGGAATATTGTTTGTAGAAATTTATCCATTGCTTTCAGATTGTATGTACAATTTGTTGGCGTATAATTGCTTGCAGTATATTCTTATAAACCTTTGAATTTCTGTGTTGTTTTATCTTTATGAAATTCCCCTCTTTGCCTATGGTTATAGTCTTCGCATTAAAGTTTATTTTGTCTAATATAAGTATTGCTACTTCAGCTTTTGTTTGTTTACTTTTGCATGAAATATATTTTTCATCCCTTTACTTTTACTTTCAATCTGTTTTTGTCTTCGATCTCAAGTGAGGCTCTTGTAGGTAGCATATGTACAAGTCTTGTTGTTTGTCTGTTTGTTTTATTTTGTTTTTTGTTTTATCCATTCAGTCACCCTATGTCTTTTTTTCTGGAGCATTTAGTCTATTTACATTAAAAGAATTACTAATAGTTATATAGCTATCGCCATTTTATTGTTTTCGTAGCTCTTCTCTGTTCCTTTCTTATTCCCTTGTTCTCTTCTCCGGTATCTTGATGACTGTATAGTGCTATTTGGATTTTTTTCTCCTTATTTCTTGTATATCTCATATATTTTTGGTTTGTGTTTGCCATGTGTTTCATATATAACAAAGTATGTTTTTTAGCAGTTCATTTTAAGTTAATGGTCACTTAATTTCAAACATATTGTAAAATCACTACAATTTTTACTCACCCCGTCATTTGTTTTTGTAATTTTTTATGCCTTTGTGTGTATCCCTTAATTTATTGTTGTAATTATACATGATCTTCCTACTTTTGCCTTTTAACCTTTGTGCTAGTTTATAGTTGGCTGATTGCTTTTACTAAGTGTTTACATTTTTCAGTGAGATATTATTTCTTTTTTATATTTTCTTATTTATAGTTTTAATCTGTTAATTTCTACTTTAAAATAGTTTCTTTAACATTTCTTGTAATAATGTTTTAGTGGCCATGGACTCCTTTAACTTTTTCTTGTCTTGCAAACTCTTTATGTCTTCTTCAATTTTAAATGGTAGCCTTGCTGGGTAGATTAATCTTGGTTGTAGGATTTTTGTCTTTAATCACTTTGACTATTTTGTGCCAGTCCCTTCTGGCGTGCAAAGTTTCTGTTGAAAAATCAGCTGATAGTCTTATGGGAGCTCTTTTGCATGTAACTGACTGCCTTTCTCTTGCTACTTTTAATATTTTTCTCTTTGTCTTTAACTTTTGGCATTTTATTTTATTTTATTTTATTTTATTTTATATTTTATTTGTTTTCCCTCCACTTAGTCAAGATTTATTTCAAAGCCTGAAATCATTTCAATTAAAAATGGTACTACTGCATCTCTTATAATACATCAATAAAACTAAAACTTTTAAAAATATATAAGACACTATTAACTAACTCCTAATTTGCACAATATCCAATTTTTAAAAGTGATAGCCATTTAACAAAATGTAAGGTAATAAAATATCAAAGAGCTTTCACACTTACCGAGGACATAATTAGGAGCAATCTATTTAAACACAGATCTGTTTTTATACTTTCCATGTTTGTTTTTAATCTTTGCTTTATTAAGCCACTGAGGCTTTTACCAAGTATAGGATTTCTAACATTAAATTATGCTTTTTAGGTATTTTTATAAAGAAAAAATGAAAGACACATATTACATTGTTTGCCATAAATGCATACACCAAAAAGTAAAACACAATCCAACTGAATTTATCCATGCTTTTTTTCCTCCATCATTAGCTTTTGATGCTATTCTAAATACAGTAAAACCTTGGATTGTGAGTAACTTGGTTTGCTAGTGTTCTGCAAGATGAGCAAACATTTCTAATACATTTTAACACGGTAAACCAGCAATATCTTGCAATACGAGTAGTTTGTTTCCAGAACTAATTATGCTCGCAAACCAAGGTATTACTGTACTTTGTAAATAGTTTTGTTAAAATCAGTTCTCTCTTTCTGCAGATTAGAGAAAAGTTATATAAATTATCTTTAAAATTTTCTTCTTTATATAATACCTCTGTCCCCATCCTCTCCGCCAAATCTGGTGCCAAAGTGAATAATGCAATGTGCTGTTTCAAGGGTCCAAACAATCTGTAATCTTAATTTCCTAAGTATGAAAGATTTCAACTTTCTGCCAATATAAACAAAAGTCTCAAATGGCCAAAAATCACTTCTTAGTTGTCAGAAAGCTACAAGCAATCTTATCATTAAATCACATTGTGCATACACAACCACAACAGCTTGTTTTCTCAGGAACATATAATTACATTAAAAACAAATAATTTTCTATTTTGTAGTTTCATTGGCTCTTAACTATTTTCTGTAGTGGGGAAAACAAGTATTCTGTGTTCTTTAAGAAACTGGTATATATAAATGAACTGTTACATATTCATTTAAACTTTGAGGAAACCTAAAGATGAAGCTTTCAGGTTTTTCTAAGATGAAATACAGATAATCACTTAATCACTGTTCATATAGTGAAGGGACAGCATATGGAATGGTAGAGATAGATGCAAGTCTTTGTACGTTGTAGGATATTCTAAATGGAAAACCTGACACTGACAATTGCTTACAGGAAAAAAGAACCAACGTCAAGAAAAATGTTGAATATCTACTCTTAAAAAGAGAGAAGAGCTATATAACACAAAAATGAGACTTAGATATTTGAAAAACACCCATTTTAAGGTTTTAAAAGACAGATAGAAATAAAAGATAGGCAGAGAGCATCTATTAAGAACAATTAGAACTAAGGCAACTATAACAAAAATGAACACAATATAATGATTTGATCTCATAAAGAAATGGCTAATGAAAATTTCACGAGTCTTCATGTTTGTAATATATTAAAGCACAAAATACCAAAAATACAAACTATGAATTTCCCCCCTAAGTGTTTAATAAACTATCAAACCTCTGTTTAATGCATTTATTTTTATTAGCCTTCTCTGTTTAGCAGCAGATGCTATACAAGTAAATACATACTAGTATTTTACCATGAGAATTATTTTCATCTCAAAGTAGTGACTTGCCTTTTTACCCATAGCTATACATTTCATTTCCATTACAAGACACTTAAGACCTTTCTAGTGGTAAATTTAATCAACATATTACATAAAAAGAATTTTGATTTTTAAAAATTACTCTTTGTGGTACTGCAGTATGATGGGTTTCATTGAACAGTTGGAGTATAATAAGGTAACTAACTACATTGTACTGTTTAAACTAATTCACAGCTATAGGAAAATGTTTGATTTTAAAAATATAACCAAGATGAGACTGTAACCAAGATGAACAGTAAAACACTAGAAAACAGTGAATGAATAAATAAGGTGATTTTTTTCCATCAGTAGCCATTCATTATTTTACTTTTAGAAACCTAGAAGAAATTGTCTTCTTTGAGTTTCAAATGTTCTGGTAATTCTAGTCACTTCTTAGCTTTTTCAATATCACCTTGAATTGTTGAAATAAGTGACTCTAAAGAATCAAAGTTTTTCTCTGGTCTGAGGTACCCAACATGGCCACACTGAGGATTTCCCCATAGAAGTCCTCTTTGAAAGTGTGCATGATAGGTGTTTCCATGGACTGTTTTGTATTCTTGTAGTATGGGTTCAATCCTATGTTCTCCACAATGTTATGGACATCCCCGCTTCCAATGCTGGCCCCACCATAATAAATGTCAGTGAATACATCAGCTGGAGGGTTATATACTACTTGTTCAGGAAAGTTAGCTGTGGGGATGCCCAGCTGCTTGGAGCTGTGGCCAAAGACCTGCACTACTTGACTATGATAGAAGTAAGGCAGGTGCCTCATGACACCTTCCCATCTGGGTATGGGCTGCAGCCCAGTCCACAGGTCTGGCAGAGCCATGATTCAGGTGGTGCCCAGACCCCTGAGCCAGCTGCTGAACAAGAGCAGAAGATCGTCAGGGGACCAGGTGGACACACAAAGAGCCAGAAAGTGCTGGTGATGCAGCACAAAAATCCCCTTGCACTACTGACCCAACAGAAGCTATCAGGCTACTTGGAGTCTGCAACCTAACTTTTGGCATTTTAATTATGATGTGTCCTGGTGTGGGCTTGTTTTGGTTCATGTTGTTTTGGACTCTGTGCTTCTTGTGCCTGTATATCCATTTCCTTCACCAGATTAGGAAAGTTTTCAGTCACTATTTCTTCAAATAGGTTTTTAATCCATTGCTCGCTCTCTCTCTTCCATCTGTTACTCTTATGGTGCAAATGTTGGTATGCTTGATAATGTCCCAGAGATCCATGAGCTGTCCTCATTTTTTTTTCTGTATTATTTTCTCTTTTTGCTGTTCTAATTGGGTGTTTCCTGCTACTTTGTTTTCCAGATAATTTAATTGATCCTCTACATTATCTAATGTGCTGTTGACTCCCTCTAGTGTATTCTTTATTTAACTTATTGTATTCTTCAATTCTGGTAGGTTCCTTTATAGTTTCTATTACTTTTTAATGTTTTCTATTTCTTTGTGTAAGATCTCACTGAGTTCATGTGTTCTTTGCCTAAGTTCATTGAGCATCCTTATAACCAGTGTTTGGAACTCTGTGTCTGGTAGATTGCTTGCCTCCATTTGTTTAGTTATTTTCTGGAGTTTTGTATTGTTCTTTCACTTAGGACATGTTTCTTTATCTTCTCATTCTGGCTGACTCCCTGTGTTTGTTCTATGTACTAGCTAAATCTGCTATGTCGCCCAGTCTTCTCTGGGTGTCCCTGTGTATTAGTTGCCCTTTGGGGCACACTGACACAATCTCCCTAGTACTCTGAGATATGTGCTGCAGGTGTGTCCCTTGTGTGGGTTGTGTGTGCCCTCCTGTTGTAGTTGGGCCTTGATTACTGTTGTCATTCAGTGGGTGAGATTGATTAGATGACTGGCTGTGAGGAATGGTTGTGACTACAGTGGATGAGGGGGTTCATGCAGGGGCTGACCCCACAGAGCAGGATTTGCTTTAACAGGACTTGGTACCTGCTGAATCCACCTTTTGGGTGTGTCATTTGTGGAGCTAAGTGGGTGGTGCTCTGGTGTGGTTTGAAGCTGGCCCCCAGGTATGTAGATTCTAGGGTCTCTTGAGAGAGTCTCCAGTTCAGGCCCATATCAGCACTGCCTGCGACCTACCTAGGGCTACCTGATAGGAACTACAAAGGGATCTGCAAGATAGTATCAGTCTGTGCTGGGCTTAGAGGTGCCCGGGAGGGACTACACTGCAAACTTAGGCTGCTGCCACTATTGCCAGGGTTAGGGCTACATAACAATAGATACAGGGCTTGCTGAAGCCAGATGCAGCCTGTTTGGAGTTTGTGGACCTTACAGAGATTTTAGGAGAGTCCATAGCATGGATAAGGCTGGCTGCTTGTGAGGAACAGTCACTGAAGGAGGTCCGGGCCTGTGCACAAGTTGGTTGGGGGGGGTGTCAAAGAATCGCCAGGGTGGGGCCAGAGGGGTTAGCCAGGTAGGCTCAGATTTGGTACCCACTTGTACCTGCTGGTTTGTAGGGCTCAATAAAGGAACAATGGTGCCTGCCATCACTTCTGTCCTAGAGAGAGCTGCCCCTCCATCCCTTACCCTGAAGCCAGACAATTCAGTTCCTCCCCATATGTCCTTGGCACTTTTCAAGCTGCTGTCTGTTCACTGGAGCTTAGGGCAAGTGTTTGTGAGCAAGGGAATCTGTGCTCAGGACTTTTAGGAGGACACCTGGGTGTACAGCAGTCCTCTGTCCCACCAGGATAAAATCCCCACTGATTTTCACAGTGACATGCTGTGGACTCCTCTTCCTGGCACTTGTACTATGGGGCTGGGGAGTCTGGTGTGGAGCTGGGGCCCCTCACTCCTCAGGGGGAACCTTCACAGCCAAAATCACCCTCCCAATTCTTAACCACCACACATGGGTGTAGGACCAGCCTGTTGTGCATCACTGCCCCTTTTATCAGTCTCAAGTGGCTTCTTCTTTATATCCTTAGCTATAGAAATTCTGTTCAGCTAGTTGTCAGGTGGTTCTAAATGGTATTTGTTCTATAATGTAGTGGTAATTTTGATGTCATCATGGGAGGAGGCAAGCACAGTGGTTACATACTCCATCACGTTGACCAGAGTTCTTCAAGTGGATTTTGGCTCATGTCTTTTTATATAATAATTTAGTCAGGCTCCTTTTATCTTGGGCTCCCTCATCAGTCTGGGCCTGAGACTTTCAGCCAGGAGGCTGGGGAAAAATTAGTGTACAATGCAAAGCCCCTCTTAAACATTTTGAACTGGAAGTGAAAGGCTTTGCTTCTCACTATACATTGGACAGAACTAAAACTATGGGCCCACCTTGATGCAAAGGAGACTGATAAATATAATTCCTGAGTAGGCAGCAACTTCCATGAGACAATTCTGTCCCTTAGATGTGGGGCAGGCATCTTTCATCGACAACTGACTGTCTCTGCCCAAATGTCAACCTTTAATCTTATACCTAGCTAAATTAGCATTAAAAAATAAGGGTAAAAATACAGATCTTTTCAGGAAAATAAAAACTGAGTTTATCCCTACACCAAATTAAATGGACTTCTGCAAAATGTACTTTAGCAGGAAAGAAAGTTATTTCAGCTGTAAGATCTAAGATGCAAAAAGGAATTTCCAGCAATAAATTGATAAATGTTTGGGAAAATCTAAGCATATATGGACTGGATATATAATACTATAATATCTAGTTTTCAATGAAAAAAAAAACTTCTAAAGCACTATGTTTAGTGAAAGAAGCTGGACACAAAAAGTTGTGTGAATCCATTTATATTAAATTCTAAAAATGCTAAATGTGCAGTGGCAGCAAGTAGATCAGTGATTTTCAGTGGCCAGAACTGGCAGAAGAAGATTGACTGCAAAAAAACACAAGGAAACCTAGGATGAAAGAAGTGGTCTATATGTTTATAAGAGTGTTACTTACATGCCTGTGCTGTGAAATATTGATTCTTCTCATTATATCTTAAGACTTACTTCCTAACAGCTCTCTTTTTATAAGGTGGACTGTTCTCGGTATGATAAAAATACATTGTACTTATCACAGTAATTATTACAGTGATAAATAATTTGTATTTGTTGGCACTATGCAAATAAATTTATATGCATTCTTTTATATAACCTTCACAATCATTGGTTGTTTTGTTGTTTTCATCCACATTTTCCATGTAAGGGAAGTGGGGTTGAGGAAAATTAGGTAATCTATCTTGTACTTTCTACCAATGAATGTTTGAAGCCATTCTTTCTTATCTGAAAATATTCAGATAATTGATAACAACCAATATTTTTAGCACATGTAAACTTGGTCCTCAGATGTCACAGAAGATGAGTCTCTAATTTTAGCTTTAGGGAGAAAGCACAAGCATTACTGTGTTATTTTTTATTTCAGTGGCTTAGAAAGAATAACAAGAATATAGAGTCTTATTAAATAAGCAAATGTTCAAATATCCTAACAGAGAATTCTGTCTGAAGTACATTCCAAAAATACTCAAGTAATAATAGGATTTAAGTGAGTGAGATGTTAATGTCAGCTTTTTAAATTTGATTGTCTTAAGAATAAATCATTCAAACCATAGTAAACTAATTGACAATGATTATTTGATTTTATTGCCCCAAAATAAAATGTAGCCCTAGTCACCTCTAAGAAAGTCTTATATTCATGTATACATGCATTCAGAAATATCAGCTAGGGATCTGCTAGGTGCTACTTCTATAGAATGGTTAAAAAAAATCTCTAATCAGGTTCTCCAGGTATTTTTACCAAATAACTCATATTCAGGGTGACTGATGCTGTTCCACCAGGAAATTGTTTTGAGGGGAAAACAGAATATGTTGAAGTGGGACTGTTAGTCGCCATCAAAAGAGTGACTTGGTCACTTTAAAATTAGAGCAAAGAAAAATAACTCCTGGAGTAAAAAAATAATGACTTAGGAAATCTAGTATAGTGCAACACTCTGAAATATTGCCCATGAGCAAAAAATGAACCTATGGCCTAAACAATTTTTGAAGACTCCAACTAAGGTGAGGGGTTTCTGCAATAAGGATAGTTAATTAAAAGAAGATATTACTTTCCTGAAATATCTTAACATTGCTTTTTGCTTGGTAGTTGAATTATTAATAATTTTGCTCTCTATTTGTTATTTTTCTATATTTTCTACAATTTTATTCAGGCATAACTATTGTTCAGACTTTTAATTATAAAGTAATATTTCTCATATAATAGATTTTTTCATTTAATTTTCCTTTTGAGTCATTTTTATTTTATTACTATGGATTTACTCCTTTAAGTTAAGTAAAATAAAAGTAGCTATTCAATATTATTCATTATTATGGTAAATGGAAATAGAAAAAACTTCCTTCTTAAGATGCCAATGCAGTCATGTTATTTTTGCAAACCAAATTTAACTCTATATTTCTTACATAATAACTGTATTGAAATAGTAAAAGTAAAACAAGGGAAGGATTATAGTCTTCAAGCAAAATAAGCAGATATAGCAAGAATCATATGAAGGAAAAACAATTCAAGACAATTTAAATTGGGGCAAAGATTGTTATTCTACATCGACAGAATATATAACACATCATGGTGATTTAATAAGATAGCATCAAAGCAGATATATATATATATATATATATATATATATATATATATATATATATATATATATAATCTCCTGTAAATTCTGAGGGAAATTAGCAGGAGCAATCACTGTGAGAAACTTTAACATGACTACTTCAGCTCCTGATATAGAACAATAAACAATAACAAAAAAATACATAGAGACAAACAATGAATAATGTGCTTAACCTTGTATCCTGGGGAGAATGAATTTTCTTTTCAAGCATCCTTGAAATATTTTCAAAAGCCATTTTTATGTTATACTATAAGGAAAACTGAATTATATTCAATGAAGTAGAAATTACAGAAGTCATATTTTCCTTAATATTACACAATTAAACAAGAAGTTTGTGGCTGCAGGCGACTAAAGACTCTGGCAATATTATAATTCCCAGAAATAGCAGCCAGAGTGCGTCTTGCTTGGAGGTAATGCCTCCAGCAGCTTTTCAAGAAGCACCCAACCACAATAAAAGGTTTGTAGACACTGGGACATTTTATGTGGGAAATGGATTATAAGAATTTTAGGCAAAAGATGAAAGAATTTAATGTTGAATCGGGCCATCTTTGTTGATATTGATGAACTGACCCGTGATTCTAAGTTCAACATGTGAATTCAATAGTTATGTTAGTACTTTGAGCAAGTGATTGAGTAAAACCTGGCCTAAACTGAGGACTCTTAAATGAAGTTGAGATGACAGTAGAGAAAGGAATCTTAAAGCTTAGGAATATAGAAGTTTTGGAATGAACTGCTTATTGATTTTCTAATTGGAGAGGCCCAAAGGAGACTTCCTTCATTGAGGTATTGAGAAATACAATAATGTAAAAAATACTAGCAATACTGAAAATCTCTATAATAGTCATGCCCTTAGTGATTGGGAGGCCAGTGGGAGATGCCTTGATAACACAGCTTTTGGTTAAAGGACTCATCTAAAAGCAACAGAAGGATATAGGCTCACTCCCAAATTATTCATTGGTCTTACTACATGCCCCATCATCCAAAAACATCTCCCTTGTTAGACTGAAAACAGGTTCTCTGATTTTAGTAGGGGTGATGGGATTCCAGAGTGACAAAAACTGGAGAGCAAAGATTAACTACTAAAGAAAAGGTGGATTGTCTATATAAATGGGCAGCAGCTCCAGAGGAAAAATGCTCTCTGTCAGGTAAAGATACTTTACTTAATTCTATCTCCAGGGATTGAAGAATTTTAGCCCCTAACCAAATTTCCACAACTGATTCAATGCATAGACCCAGACCCAGTGAATGAAAGGGAAGATGAGATCAGTGCTCTTGAGAAATAACTTTAAGACAATGACGTGAGTATGCAATTGAACTTCCTCCTGTAGCTACCTACCACAGTAACTGGCAGGAAATTGGGAAAAGAAAAATGTACAGCTGTGTGGGACTTACTAGACACTGGCTCTAAACTTACACTAATTCCTGAGATCCTAAAATGCCATTGGGGTTCATTAGCCAGAATGATAGCTTTTGGAAGTCAAGTTTGGCTTATGTCTTTCCCACAGTGAATGGACGGGGTCCCGAAACCCACTGTGGATATATAGTTGGAATTACATACTCATTAACTAGCAGAATTTCCTAGCGGTAATTCTGAAAAGTGCAGTCAGGCCTATTTTGTAGAAACAGCTAAATAGAAATCTCTGAAGCAATTTTTCCCTATAAAAAAAGTAAACCAAAAGCAACTCTGGGGCTCAAATATATGGTGATGGAAGAATTGACTCTGGGTGGTAAATACACAATGCAATATGTAGATAATATATTATAGAAATGTACACTTGAAACCTATATAATTTTACTAACCAATGTCACCCAATAAATTTAATTTTAAAAAAAGCAACTCTGAATACCTAGGGGAACTGCAAAGTATTGAAAAATGCAAGAATGATGATTGTTCTCAGATTCTCATTTAACTTTCCTATTTTGCCTATGCAACAGATAAATGGATCTTAGATAATGACAGCTGAGAATTGTAAATTTAATCATGTAGTGACTCCACTAGTATCAATTGAGTTTCTTTACTGTAGTAAATCAATACAGATCCTGTTATCTGGTATGCAACTATTACTTTGAAAAATTGCTTCTTCTCTATATTAATTAGAAAAACTACACCAGAGTAGTTTGTTTCCATCTGACAGAAACATCACTACATTTTCACTGCCTTAACTCAGGGCTACATCAACTCTTCTCTGCCATAACATAGTCAAGAGAAACTTTTATTACTTTTGCCATCTGACAGATTATAGTGGTCTGCTAGTCACTGGTAAGATCATGCCGATTGTACCTGGTGAGAAGATTGTAGCGAATACCCTAGCTGACTTGGTATGACATATAAACAGCAAAGGGTAGGAGATAAATCCAATTAAATTCACAGCCTGTTGCCTCAGAGAGAGTTCTAAGGGTATATAGTGTAGCTGGCTCTTCCATCTCAAAAGTTTGCTGACCCCTGGTCTAGAGCATACAGGTCTGGTAGGCTTGGGGTCCAGCAGCCTATTCTATGTAGTCTAGGGCATGTATGTCCAGTAGTCTCTCTAAATGAAGGTCAAGTGATTGCACCTTGTATAACCTGCCACCAAGAAAGGTACACAATGCTTGGTAAGCCTTCTAGAATCCTGGAGACAACAACACTTGACTTTGCTTCTCTGACCCACTTATCTATTAGAAGGCTTCCACTTTTGAGCAGGTGCCAAAATAAGAGGAGACTCTGCAACAAGTTCAGGATTTAATGAAAGCTGTTCTCCTACTTGGGCCTCATGATCCACTAGGTCCAAAAGTTCTCGAAATGTCTTCCCCGCTCCAAGGCTGATTTTGCTATTTCCACTGCTGAATGCCTACCCAGAAACCATGCTGAGCCCTCAATATGGGATTATTACCATGGGGAGAGGAGGGCAGCCAACTAGCTGTAGGCAGGTTGAGTGCAGTAAATCCCTATAGTCTGGGAGTGGGAGATAATTTACCCTCACTGAAACGGACACCTAGATTCTATCCAAAATCATGCCTCCAGCACTTTTTTTTATAGCCTAACTTAATTCCTGATTCACTTTCATGTTATCTCACATAACACTGCTTATGGTTAAAGAACTCACTTTATAGCAAAAGAAGGATATAGGCCCATTCCCAAGTTACTCATTGGTTTTATTATGTGCCTCATCACTCAAAAATATCTAGTTTGTTAGAATGATGTAATGGCCTATTACAAACTATACTTTGGCCAGTGCACAACATGTTCCAGGGCTGAGGTCCTATCCTATGCAATGCATATGCTCTAAACCAGCAACCAATCTATGGTACTATTTTCCCCATATCCAGAATACATGAACCCAGGAATCCAGGCATAGAAGCAGAGTCACTCTGCTCATCATTAATCCTCATGACTCAATTTTAAAATAAAGTTTTATTTTTGTCCCCTCAACTTTAGGCATGGCTAGTAAAGAGGTTTTAGTTCTCAAGGGAGGTATGCCTCCACCTGAAGAGAAAATGATGATTTCAGAGAACTAGAAGTTGAAACTGATAACTGGGTATTTTGGGATCCTCACACCAGTAACTATACAGACAAAAGGAAAAAAAAGGGGGGCGGGGAACTACTACATAGGATGCAGCCATTGATCTCAAGCATCAGTAGGAAACGGGCTGGCTATTACAACATGAGAAAAGTGAGGAATATATCAAAAGTATCTTGTAGCTCGTTAGTGCTCAGTAGTAAAATTAATGGAAGATTACAGCACATACACAAAAAGCCATTTCCTTAAAGACCTGGACACTTCAAGAATAAAAATGTAGCTCAAGTCATCAGGGAAAAGAATCTGACCAGCTGAGGGATGGCAGAGGGAAGAGGTAAAGTGGAATGAAAAGAAAAAAAAAGTATATTAATATTAACCATGAACTTGCATCCAGTTAGAGAAATGAAAATTTAGCTATTATGCATATTTCCTCACTTTTGATGCCTACATTTATATGTGTTAACTAATATTTACTCCCTCTCGCATAGTACTTTATTTAAGGAGCATCGGTGGTGGTTAATATTAGAATTTGATGTTTAGGGTAAAGAATATCAAGGCAATTGATAGAACTATTGGGTTGTCAGAAAAGTCATGACGCAGTTTTGCAACGAAAAACATAGAAACCTAATAAAATGGAAAGTATTACTCAGATAAGGATATTGTGACAGGTAGGACTTTTGTCACGACTTTTGTAGAAAAGGATACAGTTTTTAAAAATCTTATCATGATTAGCTATGCCATAATGTTATTGCTATTTTTGCTGTTTGGAAGTTAAATATGGATAGAAGTTTGTTTACGAATGCTGAAAAACACAACAGGATGGACTGTTCATGTATGGTCGTGTCTACTCAGCTCCATGTTTCCTGTTTCTTTTGTATTGTAAGGAGCTAGAAGCCTGAAAACAACAATTCCAAGACACCTTAGGCAACTGGATTGTGATTAGTTTCCCCCAATGGAGGCCTCAGCTAAGGGATTCAAATTCGAGAGAAAGTAAGATGTCATCTTGTTCTGTGAAAAGAAATAGCAGGTAACTGAAAGTGGCTGAAGGTATCAGAAAACTCCATCCACTTCAAGTCAGAGTTCCTGCTCAGATGCAGCTATGGCGCCACCAGCAACATCAGCAGTTACAGTTTCAGTAACTTCAGCAGCAATTACAGCAGCTGCAGGGTGGCTCTTGCTGGGCATCAGTGACAAAACTTCCATCTGCTCAGTAGGGAGCCTGGGCTCCTGAGCTCCAGACCAGGGGTGAAAGCAACTTCCTAAGCTCTTGGTGACACCTTGGCCTTTTTGGACTTTCAGTCCTTTCTACATATAACTTTCTAATTCTATATTTCATCCCTTTCTCCTTTATTCATCTTCAATCACCTTTATTGCCCGTTCCTAGAATTAACCCCTGAATGTCCTGGCTGGACATTGATTTATATTTCCAGTTTCTAACTACAAGAGACGATGGGAGATGGTGGTGAGTAGAGAGGGAGAGATTGAAGAAGGGAAAGAAACAAATAGCTTATAGCAGAATTCTTCAGAAAATAAAACTTTTTTTGCATAACAAAATATCTTGATGAGCCATCTGGTTGTGGAATGATAGCCCCAGTCACACAGCAAGGAGGGCTAAGAATTAGTCCATAATAAATAAATTCTTGAGCATAGTTATGAATAAAAGTATTTGGTATTTTGCCAGTATCTAGAGACAGAAGTTGTGAGGAAGCCAAGAATCTGGAGAAGTATTACCTGGTCAAGAAAGTTCTGGAAAAATGATGGAAAGCCAAGACCCAAGAACGAAAAGAAACCAAACGAGTAGTTCCTTATGGTGAGTATGACAAATGGACCAAAGGCAAAATAGTTGTGTGGCTCTAATATTATATATGCCTAATATTCAACATTAAATCATTTCTTGATGTGCTGTAATATAATATCATCCCCTCCCATACCATACATGATCTTTCTACCATTCCCCATCATCCCACATTTTCAAATAAATCTATTATACACAAATACCTAGTGCTTTGGGAAAAGAAAGGAGTCAGTGCTATTTTCCATATGTGAATTGACCAGCCTTAAAGAGGCACAATGTGAAAGAAAATGTGTATTATAAAAAAGCAAGAAATGAGAACAAAAGAGGTAACTAGAAAAACCATAAGCACCACTAGAAAACCCATACATACTAGGAGAAATAACAGGCTTCCAGTTGTACCTGGAGAATGAAGATTCAAGATAATTTTATTTGAATCTTCATTAATATTAGGAGGTGTTGACCCATAGGCCATACTTACAAATAACGATTTGAAGAAAGAGGAAATAAAAGTTCTACTTTTCTGTTTCATAAATGATGGAAATGGCAGTTATTCCTATCAAAACATTTGTGAGTTGCCCTACTCTTTATGTGTGGGCTGCACATAGTGATTTTCTTCCAAAGAACACAGTATGGAGAGGTAAACAAAACAGTAATTTTTGTAGTGGAAAAGCTTGACAAACATTGTTTCAGTCACAGGTCATCAAAATTAACGTTGATAGTGATAAGTCATGCTGATAGTATGTATCCTGTAAAGGATGTGATGAAAATGGTACTTTTTCTCTCTGATATACCCCACTCCCTTTCCCCAAAACACCTAGTGCCAGTGTAATCATGATAAAAACAACACTTAAGAGACATTCTACAGAACACCTGACCATTACTCTTCAAAAGTGTCAAGGACATCAAAAGATGAAAAGTCAGAGAAATGGTCACAGCTGAGAGGAGTCCAAGGAGACATGACAACTACATGTAATCTGAGACCTTGACTAGGACCTTGGAACAGAAAAATGACAACAGGTAAGAACTAAAGAAATCTAAATAAACTGTAATTTATTTAACAATAATGTATCAATATTGATTTATTAGTTGTGGCATATGTACCATATTAATGGAAAATATTAATAATAAGGGAAACTGGGTATGGGGTGGATAGAAATTCTAAGAACTATCCTCTCAATTTTCTGTATATAAAGCTATTCCAACATTTAAAACACATTATTTTTTAAATGTGTGGTCTGAATTGTTCCACAGAGAAGTAGAGTGGACATCCCAATATGCCATCCTGTAGAATTAGGGTGCCTCTGTTTAGAGAGATTCTGTGTTGGGGTGTTGGTAGACTAGCTTCCTAATGGATCTTTAGAGTATCCTCTAACTATCACAGAAAATTCAGGAACCCTTAAAAGAAATGTTGTGGATGTAACAAGAATGATGTCAGAAGCACCAGCAGCCTTTTCCTACCCACTCACAAGCCCTGGCTGAGTTGTGGACTGAGATTTGTACTCACTAAATGGATTTCACATACAGTTATCCTGACATTTCTAGAAATGATAGGACTTCCTGTTAATCCCAGACTTGGGTTAGTGCACTGAGATTTGGGTTATTATTATCAGTAATGTGACCACTGCTGTACTTACGATCTTTGGGTATTTAATTTATATCTTTATAGGACTACAGCATACTTTAACCACATCTGATCCTGCACCTCATATTGTCAATCACAAGTTCTCAGACTTAGTGTTTATTTCACTACATTACTGTACAGGTTGGCGTCTGGAACAGAAAAACTTGCCCATTTATTTTCCTTCTTTCTGAATGAGTGTTCTTTTACATAAGCTAGATAGATTTTAGAGTCAGATCTTAATCCAGTGCCCTTGAAGTTTTTATTTTCATCAGCATCAGGCAGCAAAATACAGCATGATGCATTTATCTCAAAGATTCTTTTAATGCTAATAGTTCCTATCCATTTGTGGCACTACCTAGAAAACTATTTGCCTTTGAAGCACCACAATATCAGCTTTCTAAATGAATTATAATTAGACACTTTAAAATTAAATAACTTAATCCAAAATGTATAATGCAAAAAATGTTCTTATATACCAATATAAAATAAATTAATGTAGATACCTTCTTTGTGCATGCATGCATATGCTTCATTTGATTTTGACTTTAAATCAGTCACATCTCACATCTCAAACAAACCACAGTAGGCTGAAAAAATCCATTTCTTGTACCCATTCTTTTGCTGCTAATACCACTTGAAAAATATGTGTCATTCAACCAAACTAGAATTTTTACATTTTCTTTCAAATAAAAGACTAGATAGAGACTAGAGAGAAGCATGTGAAATTAATCTGAATATACACATACACGTTTAAAATATTATTTCTATGTTATTTTTATTAAGCTTTCTAAATGTGGCTTTAGTAGTGAAAATGCTACCTCAGATGTGACTGCTTAGATAAATCGTGGTAAATTAGATATACTGGATGCTCTATGGTTCTTTCCAACTAGAGTATATTTACCTAGCACTGCACATATTCATGAAGCCCCTCTTTTAAAGAGTTGTAAACCAGGATAAAATCATTATAGGTAAAACTTCTTGTTAAGGGGCTTTATGGATTTCTTGCTGTGAAAAGTCAAACAACTAAAGACTAGTGTGATTATAAATGAAATAATAGCTAGTAGATTAGCAACTTCAAAGACACAGAAGTGCAGCAAGACCAATGTTGCATGATCCTGCTGTTGCATAGCTATTACATGTTGTGGGGGGAAAAGGCAGATTTAAACATGGGGGTGCAATTTCTTATTCTGACAATTGCCTTCATAGCAAGATTGAGTCTATATATGACCCAAAAATATTAGGTTAGATTAGAATGCAAAAAACAATCAAATATCCAGATGTTTAATATACTTGAAATTGCAGTTTCTGGATGCTTGGCCTTACGCAGTGTTATGAACTACACATCTGGATAAATGGTGCACTGTTTGTCTTTTCACACACTTAATTTGGTGTCATGCCAGAGATGTGGGAGTGCCATAAACATCATCGAAATCCCAGATGGTGAACAGTCACAACACATCGCTTTCGCATTTCCTTTTCAGAAAAGCTCAAGTAAGCACTATCTTGGACACAGAGCTATAGTGAATCCCACTCAAAATGGTCTGATCTCAGAATATCACATCTATTGGTTATGAAAACATCTACTGACTTTGCCAACAAAAGCCAGTCTATTTTCTTTAGAGTAAAAAACATTATATATAATAGAATTTTATTCCTTCTATTCCTAAATGTAGTTTCAAAGGAAGGGTTTTTAAAGAGTGATTATTATATTATATATTATTATATATTGTAGTGGTCTTAAAGCACAGTCCCTGGACCAGTAGTATTTACATCACTGGGAACTTGTAAGAAATTTAAATTTCAAGCCTCACCTCAGAGTTACTGAATCAGAAACTCTGGAGTATGGACCAGTCATCTTTGTTTTAACATGTCCTCCAAGTAATTCTGATGCACCCTAAAATATAAGGACCACTGCTGCAATAAAAAAAAATATAAACTTCTGGATATGCTTCTCATCTTCAGATTAATTGGATATGTAACTCCTTGAACCAAGAGAAATTATTTCTTTAATTTCTCTCTATGTCTTCAAACACATTTAGGCTTTTTACCCATTTTAAACCTCTATTCCTTGCTAACAATGTAATAAAGCATGTTTTCCCTTTGCATTCATCAAGCATTTTATTTCATTCGACATTTTTTGTTTTGTTTTCTCACAGCTTCTGGACATTTGAGTAATCTGAGCCTGAAAGCATAATTCCAAATGTAGGCCATTTCTATATGAAAGTGTTGAAATTCTGTCAAACATTGTTCCATTATAGCCAATCATTGGGCCAGTTTTTAAACCAATTTTGACATCAATATCTTATGTACCTTAATGTAAAAATGCTCAAAAAATCATCTTTCCCTCAGAAAAAGTTGAGAGTTCTAATGTTGAATTATGAGCTCCAATCTTAGCTAAATTATTCATAACTTCTAAAGCTGGTCTCAAAGGATGTCCTTACCAACTATAAGATGTAAATTCTTATATTGATCTGGAATTGTAGACTTACCCATCTTTGGTAGTCCTTCCAAATGGTACTTATTAATTTGTTCAAAATAAATGAATCTTTATCTAAATCTTGCATGGGGTGAAAAAAGATACATGCTTTTCACAACTGGTTACTGGTGTACTCAGTTTTTTCTTAACAAGAAAACAATTAGGAATACTGTAGGACTCTTCATAACACTCAGGAAAACAATTTTGGATTTTAGATCAACAGATAGATATTCATACAGACTAATCCTTCACATCAGTAGAATAGTTTTGTGTTTCTTCAAAAATTATATGTAAATAATTGTGGCAAAATGATGGCAAGCAGGAATAGTCACATGATAGACACGGTCAGAGCTCTAAATGGTGAAAAGCAAAACTACGTATCAACTCCTTTTCTTCTTCCTTCTATGACAACATACTGCAGTTAAATCATACGATAAGAATAAAGAAAGCCAAAGCTCCAGTCCTGGTTTAATCACTTATTAGATATGAGGTAATAAGTATAGCAGAGACTGGAAATTGATCCTGTATAGAGATTCACTCCTGTTTTCACAGTAATGGAATCTCCCATTTGCAGTTAGAAGTTGGAGCCCAGAACAAAAAGATTCCCAGGCCCTTTTCCAGCCAGGTGTGGGCATGTGTGATCTTGTTGGAAGAAAGAGTGTATGATTTCCAAAAACAGCTCTTCCTTTCTTTGTTTATCCTTTTAATTAGAATGTGATTGTAATGGCTGGAGCTTCAGCAGCCCTCTTTGACAAGGAGGTGAACTTGGGACTGAACACCTTATCCTTATACTGCAGAGCTATAGCATAAAAGGATCTTGGATCCTTGACCAATAAAGTATCTCTGGACTTGAGAAAAAAATATAAACATAAATACTTAAGAAAGAAAGAAATGCTATCGTGTTTAACCCAAAACGTTTTGCTTTCTCTTTCAGTTAATCCTAATCTCAACTAATAAATAAGGCATGATATTTAATCACTTTGAGCCTCTGCAGTCTTACTTATAAAATGCAAATAATATCTTATTCACAGAGTGATTATTGGGATTTATTAAGATAACATATGTAAAATCACTACAAAGGAATATACAAATGTAAGTTCTTATTATGAGTTGTATAACATTTCATAGTAGCAATTTGACTATAGTAAAAATCAGAAATACTTATGCTTTTTTCATATGATGATGATTTTTTTTCCTAAGTAGAAACATATGCAAGAAGATTCTTGGTCAGTAATTATTAGAATGGTTTAACACAAAATATATCAGAACTCTAGTCTTTGCATTTAATTAATATTTTCCAACATTTCCATGGACAGTTTTCATCAACCATCATTTAAAGGTCATTTCTGAAAATTCTTTGAGCTTCATTTTACAGATAGCTTATCTAAGGATATCACAGATGCAATTCAGATAATTTTGAGTGGCCCTATGATGCTCTTTTATGTTAAGCTAGCTGACTCAAAAGAAATATGCTTAAAGGTTTTGGAGCAAGAATGTTTTATGCTATGATGACAGAACTCTGAGGCTTCGATTATACACTGCTCTATGTGCTTGAGAAGATCAAAGCTCATCTTGAAGGAAAACCCTGGATTTAATCAGAAGGAGTCCTGTGACCTTAATTCCTATCAAAGCAATGTCTCCATAGTTGGACTCCAGTTTTCATGAAAGAGAATTTCATGAAATGCAAAAGCTGCTTGTAAAATATATATATATATATATATATATATATATATATATATATACATATACACACCTCTTAGTGTGCAAAATAGCAGTTAAGCATTTACAGTATACAGTAAAAATTCAACTCTGATTTGATTGCAAAATATTTGTCTCACTCATTAAATATATAAAATATTTGTCATTCATGTCCTGGGTTTTGCAATGCTGCATTCAGTGAGATCATGTGTAGGAAGGGGAGGAAGACTTTCACTGAGTTATGATCTAAGATTACACTCTCTTCTTTTATGAGAAGAAGCTTTTATTTAATGACTGTGTTTTATTTTGGCTACACCATTTTTGAAGATAATGCTTATTGTTTTATCAAGGATTCATAAGAGAAATTTCTTATTGAATTAAATGCTATGAATTTTTTTTCTCAAGATGAGGATATACGTCTGTATTGAAATACATTTTATATTTAATATTGATTATATATATTTTAATTAAAAAAGGGAAATCAACTATTCAATATTTTTTCTTTACTCTGAGATGTCAGGAAGCTTACAAATTAGGTTTAATACTAAACTGACTAATAACTCACTTCAGGTTCTGAGTAACATCTAATTTGCTATTGTTTTAGATTACATTTACTATGTTTTATTATTATATTGTTTTATACCTTAATCAATTTTATATACACTTTAAATGACTTTTGGATATAGATAAAATTTAGAACAAAACTATTTAAATGACTGAAGTAGATTGAATGAAGTTGCCAAATGCCATATGCTGATTATTGACCTTACGGGGATAAAATACACTGATAATAAAAAGAGATCATTGGGATTTAGTTTTGTCTGAGATTAAAAGGAATATAAATGTTAAAAAACAGAATTAAGTTCCTAACATAGAAACACATACAATTGTTTCAGTTTTACACAGATAAAAATGTAAATAAATATAAGATTCTTACTTTGAAAGAGAAAAAAGGAACTGACAAATCCTGACATATTTTGAACTATTTGGGTGACTCTGGAGAAGTCAGTTAATCTATTGGGGTCTCAGTTCCTTAGCTTCAAAATGAAGGGTTTGAACTAGATGATTTCTGATGATTTCTCTACCATCAAAATTCTCTAACTCTATGACGCTACACATTTCTGTAACTTCCTGACAACAAAATTCTGTAACTCATGATTCGGCAAAATAAAACTCCATGATCCAACAAAACTCTATAACCCGTAATATAACAACCTCCTCTAATCCCACGATACAACAAAATTATAAAACTTCATGATATAACAGCATCCTCACATATGAATCCAACCACAGCAAATGTTAGTGCTTCATTCCTGGAGGGATCTACTTTTCTCCTAAAAAAGTGTAGAATAAGCTGCTTCCTCACTCAAAAGTTTTTGGATAACTGCTGTTCATTGCTTTTGCTCATGTAATGATTGAAGAATTTTTCACATAGTGGAAAATAAGATATTTAGGTACAGTTATTCTCCCGTTTGATCATCACTCAGAAATAATAATTAATTAGATTTTCCAAGATTGAATACTAGGAATAATTATTTGACAGCCTGGATTAATTTAGTTTTTGTTTTTATCTCCTGAAAAGTTGCACTTGTAGTCCTTTTACAACAGTTGCATAACAATACTTTCTTTGTCTGTGGGGTGCAAAACCCACTCGTCTATGCAATTCATTTATATTATATTTTACAGGGCACAAAGATAAAAAAGAATAAAATAAATACACAAACCAAAAACACCCACTAATTATAATAGAATTATTTCAAACATTTGGCTTGAACATTTTAGATGGGAATTTAAGACACACATTTAAGCTAACTTTTCATTATATTTTCTCTAATTCCTCTACTACTCACACCCTTTCCTCTTTCTCTCTCTCTCTCTTTTCCTTAAAATCTAATCTATAGTGTTTAATATCTAATTAGTCTTCCAATGTATCAGGATTAATTCTGGTGCCATAATTTAACTGAAAGGCTCTACAGAAAAGAGTCCTTGTTTTATGACTCATTTATTTATCATTTATCATGATTTAATAAATATTTACTGAGCACTTGCTAGGCATTCAGAATATATGTGATAACAAACGTTTTCCATGCTCACAAGTTTATAATATTACTGGCTTTATATATTAGAAAATATTTATTAATATTAACAGCTTTCACTTTTAATTTAAAAACAAGAGTGGACAGGTATCATAGTGTCACAAAATGACTTAGCAAATAGAAAAGTGTTGCCTCTTATGAGGGAATAGTAGGGTAGTTGGTGGAATAATGAATGAGTTATATAATAATTTAGAAGAATTCTTCATCAGTGAGTTTAAGATATGAAATAATTATCTAAAGGAAAAATATAGTGAGATATATATTATATATAAATATATACTATACACACACACACATTTATTTGGCAAATTTTCCATCTAGGAGCTCTATACATAGTAAGAAATGAAATTGAAGCCCTAGTTCTTAGATGTCTTCCTTATTCCTCCACATACCTATTAATGAGGAAAAAAACCCCATAATTATTACAAGCAAACTTTACTCATGATATTGAGTTCACCCTCAAAGCTACAGTTCTCAAATGGCAGATCTCTGAGGCTATGCACACTTGCTCTGTCCAATAAACTCTTCCCAACACATTCTGCCTCTTTCTCTACTATGTCTTCTTTTAGGTTTCTATGACAGCCTCTGCAAGGACAGTTTACCCAATAAGTTCTGGTTTTATTACTTAATTGCTCTGTAGATTTGGGTCCTGGTTTATGCATTTGTGAAATGAAAATAGTAATAGAGTTGTTGTAAGGATCACGTAAAATTAAGTGTGTAAAGATACTTTGAAAGACCATAAATAAACCAATGAAATTTTAACTGCTATTAAACCATCATCTCCTAAGAGCCAGAGTCCATGTTTTGTAGTTTTTTCTTTTATCCTCCACAGCATCAAGCAAAATGCCTGGCCCTATGTAAATAATTAGTAAAAGTCTCCTGAGTTAGTTAATAACCTTCACAAACAAAATAAATTTTTTCATCTGGAGCTTTAGCCAAGATAGATTAGGTCTTGTTATATGTGATATGATCCCCAAACTCTTAAGAGTTAACCCAATATGAGTCTATTTATTCCTATTTAAGCTCATTGAATGAGCTTTCTGCTCATTCAATGACTCAAAGAATAGCTATCCTCCATGAAGTGACTAGAAATCTATGCTGCTTACAACCTGTGATTCCTCCACCTATCTATCACAGGCCTCCTCCAGAGAAAGCATGATTCTATGGCTCAGTTTGGAAGTGACCATGACACTTCCATTCATATTCCACTAGACTGTAACTAAATCCCATGGACCCACATAACAGGCTAGAAGTGTAATCTCCTATGTGCCAAAACAAAGAGTACTCAGAGTGATGAATAATTAGAAATGCCTGCCCATTAGGAATGCTGCTGTGACAATTCACTGGGAATCTTTGGAAGAAAGCACATGGAGTTGTGAGGAGGTCTGATTCCAATCAACCCTATTTTACTATAGAATGACTACTTTGTAGCTAAACATATTTCCACTGTAACTGATAATGTATATTTTCTTGGATCCTGAGAAGAGGGACTACATAAAAAAAAATTTAATAGGAGACATAATAAGGAATACAATAAACATTTACTTAGCCAAGGAAATAAAAAGTAGCATTCCAGAAAATTTAATGTGTGATTCAGAGGTTTTACAGGAGTAGAGATGGTGATGTAATGGAAGATGTTCATATGTTTTGAAAGGAGAATATAAATGTCCAGTTTTTTTATCATTTTTACAAGACAATAAAAATACAATCCTTGTTCATTTTGTTGGGAAGAAGGTGGGGCAATGGTAAAGGAGAGACAATGGTAAAACAAAAAATTAAGCTAATTTACTGAGCACTTTTCCAGGTACTTCCACATGTACTGGTTCATGCTTGGTGTCATTATTTTGTTTTAATTTTATTTTACTGAAAACAAAAATAACCCAGGATTTGAATTCAAATCTGTTTTATATAACATTTTTTCTCCATATACGGGTGACATCACCAGTCTGAAAAGAGACTGACCTGCTAACAAGGATTATTATCCAAGTTTTGGAGACAGCTGTGTAATCGTTGGCCAAAAATCAAGGAATTAATCAAAGTAGGGATGCCTTGGATCAACTGTATTTAATAAAAAATTATGAAGGAGAAATCAATGTTTGGAATGAAGACTAACCTTTACAAAAGAAATTTGATTTTAT
This sequence comes from Hipposideros armiger, assembly GCF_001890085.2. Taxonomy (NCBI): domain Eukaryota; kingdom Metazoa; phylum Chordata; class Mammalia; order Chiroptera; family Hipposideridae; genus Hipposideros; species Hipposideros armiger. Next base: position 747,433 of record NW_017731637.1, on the reverse strand, counting down.
TTATATAAAAATACATGTGCAAATAATGGAAAGTCAAGGTAAAGAAATTACCAAATATGTACATACCAAGCCCATTAATGCTCTGACAAAATCTCTTTAGTAAAAAGATAAATCCATCCCAGTCTGTCAGTAAAATCCCTAAGAGACAGAAAAGATTTACAGTAGCCAAATTTTAACTACTTCTCTGTCAAGCACAACTTAATAAAAATGTGCTGAGACCAAAATCAGATGTTCTCTTCTTTTGTTATAAATCACTGTATAGATAGGCCAACTCAGGTTCCTTTTTACTTCCCAATTTTCTCAGTAACTATGTGCCGATTGTTTTCAGGATATGGACTTTAATGTGGTGAATATATTTGGGAATGCAATATATGAAGGGAATACATAGCTAAAACTATCCAAAGACTTCAAATATTGTTATAGGCAGAAATACGCTCCTGATATATATACTTGTATGTATATATACACATGTATGTGTATCTGATAATATTTCTTGGCCAAGGACTTAGTGGTACTCAAAGCTGTCTCCTGTCTGAAGTGCTAAATGACATTCTTGGCAGCATAAACTTATTTCAAAGGTCAAAGACATAGATTCTTCATGTAGCACTAAGAAAAATGGTCTGTAGGGACAGAGCCTTTTTAACACCATATATTCTTAAGTTTTCTTGAACTTTGGCTCAGGCCAAAGTAAAATTTTTGTTGCTGTTCACATTTTGTGAGTAACTAGAAGAAGAAATACTTTCCTTATAAGTTACAGGGAAGGGTCCCATCTGTAAGGCCATAGCTATAGCTACAAGATGATCTGTGGAATAGCCAGTCTAATAGACACATTTCTGGTAGCCTTTAGAAAACATTATCAGGATTGTTACCACCACAGACAAAGATGATTTCCATCCCAGCCCAGATGAAGGAACGAGTAGTAGTGATCCCTGCAATAACTGATCTTGTCAGATGAGTAAAGCAGATGGCAAATCATTGGTCCACCAGCAGACCACTAATGTGTCTCTAGGAGGATTTTAGACTAAGAGCTACAGAGACCAGAGAGGTACAGTGTAGCATAGGAGCAAAGAACATAAGCTCTGTTGTCAGATTTCATGGGTGCAAACCTTGACTCATGACTCACCAGTGGTGAGACACTAACAGGTTGCTTAACTTTCTGTCCCTTAATTTGGTAATTTATAAACCATGGTTAAATATAATACCTAGTGAGCTAATCTGAAGAATTAGATAGTCACATCAGACTCACCACAAATGGTAAATCTCAACCAGTACCAATTTTACTCATTTTACTAATAATTTAAAAGATAGAGGCAAAGGAAGACTAGGTAAGCATTCTTTCCAGGGAGATGCCTGAAACTGTCCATGTAGAATCCCAAAAGTCCTTTCTTTTCCATACATTTTAGATTTAACATAGAAGTCATCATTGATTCATCTCTTTTTTTCTAAACAGATTCTGCTGGGTCTACATTTAAAATAGATTTAGAATAAGATTACTGCTCATCACTTTCATTTCTGATTCATGCGATTTTATTTTGCCTGCACTGATGCAAGAGCCTTTAAACGGGTATACTTCCTTCCTGATACTTTTCTTTTTCTATAGTGTAATCTCCACAGAGCAACCAACATATTCTTTACAAATGCAAATCGTATCACATCCTCCCTTCCAATGACTTCCCATCACACTAAAACAAAAGCCAAAGAACTCAGCAAAGCCCTGGATCTAGATACTACTCTGACCTCATTTTCTCCTGCTCTCATCTTCATGGCCCCTACTTAGTTGCTGTTCCTCTGGCCCTTTTGGTGTTCTTCTAGCATGACACGATTTGTTTCTGTCTCATAGACTTTGGACCAATTTTTTTACTCAGCCTGGCATGCTTGTCTCTCCATCGTAAACATCATAGTTCCTTCACCTTATTCATGTTTATGCTCATATGACACCTCCTTCTCAAGGGAGTTGTCTCTAACCACTTTAATTAATATTATACTTCCCATCATTTGTTATCCTGCTGTATTGTTTGTTCTTAGCACTTATCACTTTCAAATATTACTATAGATATAGAAATACACACATTGTTTTTTTTTTATTTGTTACTCCACTAAAATTTAGTCTTTAAGGATTAGGTATATGAATGCCAATGTCTCCTCAGTGCTTAGAGCAGGACTTAGACTACAGACGTGTTCAATAAATATTTGTTAAAAAAAAGGAATAATTATCAATTTTATGCAAACAGAAAAGTTTGAAAGGAAAACACAAAACACCAACTGCAAACCAAATTAAAAATGAGTTCATAGAAAATTTTTACTTTGTTCTTTACAAATTTGAATATTTAAACAAATTTCTATGAGCATGTATTAGTTTATAATAAAAATAATCACTTGGTTAAAAACAAAATGAATTATCAAGTGGGATTTATTCCAGGGATGTAAAGATGGTTCAATATCCACAAATCAATCAATGTGATACACCACATTAACAAAATGAAGTATAAAAGTCATGTGAACATTGTAATAGATTCAGAAAAAGTATTTGACAAAATTTAATACCTATTTATGATAAAAACTTTTGACAGAGGGAATATACTTCAACATAATTAAGGCCATAATGACAAGCTCAGATATAAAAATATCATATTCAATTATGAAATGCTGAAAGCTTTTTCCTCCAAGATAAGAATGCTCACTCTCACCACTTTTATTCAACATAACCAAACAACATAAGCTCTTGTCAGATTTCATGGGTGCAAACTTTGACTTGCAATTAATGCTAAATCTTGATTCAGGACTCACCTGTGGTAAAGACATTTAGCAGGCTGCTTAACTTTCTGTTCCTAATTTCTTCATCTGTAAACCATGGATACATATAATACCCAATATGCTAATCTGAAAAATGATACACTCAAATTATACGCACCACAAATGATGAATCTCAACCAGTACCAATTTTACTAAATATATAAAAGATAGAGGCAATTAGAAGACTAGGTAAGCATTCTTTCCAGGGAGATGTCCTAGCCAGAGCAATTAGGCATAAATAGATAGATAGATAGATAGATAGATAGATAGATAGATAGATAAATATATAAATAAATTGGAAAGGAAGAAATAAAACTGCCCCATTTGCAAATATCATAATACTATATATAGAAAATCCTAATGAATTCACCAAAAGACTGTTAGAACTAATTTAAAAATTGAGTAAAATTTCAGGATACAAAATTAATATACAAAAATCAGTTTCATTTCTATATACTAGTAAACTATCAAAAAAATTGAGCTAAGATGGTGGAGTAGATAAATACTGTGCCTGTTTCCTTCTGTGAACACATTAAAATTATAATTAAATTAGAACAATCAACTTGGAGAACCATCTGGAATCTAGCTGAACAGAAGTTTTATAACTAGCATATAAAGAAAAAGCCACCTCAGGACTAGTAGCAGGGGTGGAAACACGAAACAGGCTAGCCTCCAACTTCTGTGTGGCAGTGAGAACTAGGAGAGATATCTCAGCCATGAAGGTTTTCCAGAGAAGCAAAGAGACCCCAGCTCCACACAGGTTTCTCCAGCCCAGAGTACTGGTGCCAGGAAGAGGAACCCCCACAATATGTGGCTGTGAAAAACAGTAGGGATTCCGACCATCCAGGTGAGATGGAAGGCTGCAGAAAACCCAGACACCCTCTTAAATGGCTCAAGCACAGACTCACTCGCAGGCACTCAACTTGGGCTCCGGCAGAGGGACAATAACTCGGGGGGCATCAGAGCAACAGCTGAAGCACAGTCACTATTTTCCCTGTGTGTGAGGTCCTTCTCCCGTGCAGCCAGCAGGCAGGCACCATCTTTCCTGTGTTGAGCCCTCCCCCACAGGCCAAATCTGAATCTGATTGGCCTGGTGAACTACGCTGCTTCACCCTGCTGACTCAGCTGGGACTCCACCCCACCCAATTCATACACAGACAGAGGCACTTTCTCTGAGAGCAGCCAGCCTCACCTGCATTGTATTCTTGCTTGAAAAACCATCAGAGTCCACAGGACTCAGGCAGGCGGCAGCTGGCCTTGGTTGCTATGAGACTTTTGCTGAGTTGCTCCAGGCTCAGCACTGGCAGCAAACCAGAGTTTACATTAACCTGGTGACAACGATTCTTTCACTATAGTGACTCCCTAAGAACCTGCCTCACCCAACTTGTGTACCACATGAGGCCTCTTCAGGGATTGAGCCTTAAGGGAGCTGACAGGTGGCAACAGGCCTCATAGAGTGTCCTGGCCTTTTGTGGAGCTCCCCCAGGCCTGGTACCGGTGGCAGCTGGCCTCAGTTCACAGCATGGCCTCTCCCACGCACCTCCAGGATTAGCTGAGGCAGCAAACAACTGTGGATTGCTTTGTAGCTCCTACCACATAGTCCCCAGCCGGTCACAGGCAGTGGGTGACCTGAGTCTGCACCAGAGTCCCTTCAAAGAGGCCCCAGAACATATATACTTAGAAGTTGGCTTCAGACCACAGCAGAGCACCACCCAATTAGCCCCACAGGTGGCACACACAAAGGGTGGTCTCAACAGACACCAGAATCCCACTCCGTGATAATTCTGGCATGGTAAGCCCCCAGCACAGTAGCCTATAAGCTGTGGACATAGCCAAACCCCACGACCAGTCAGCCTGAGGGTCAATCCCACCTACTGATGGTACCAATAGCAATCAAGGCTCAACTATAACAGGAGAGCAAACACAACCCACACAAGGGACACTCCACAGAGCACCTACTACATAAGGCCACCTGGCCAAGACCTGGAGACATTGCAGATCTACCTAATATACAGAAACAAACAGAGAGGCAGCCAAAATGAGGAAACAAAGAAATACACCCCAAATAAAGAACAGCAGAAACAGAACTAAACAAAACGGAGGCTAGCAACCTGCCCGAAACAGAGTTCAAAACAATGGTTATAAGGATGCTTAAGGAACTTAGTGAGAACTTCAACAAAGAGATAGAAAGCATAAAAAAAAAAGTCAGAAGTGAAGAATACAATACTGAAATGAAGAATACACTAGAAAGAATCACCAGCAGACTAGATGAAGCAAGGTATTGAATCAGAGATTTGGAAGATGAGGTAGCAGAAAACACCCAATTGGAAGAGCAAAAAGAAAAAAGAATCCAAACAAATGAGGAGAGTTTAAGAGACCTCTGGGACAACATCAAATGTAGTGACATTTGCATCATAGAGGTGCCAGAAGGAGAAGAGAAAAAGCAAGGGATTGAGATTCTATTTGAAGAAATAATGACTGAAAACTTTCTTAACCTGGCAAAGGAAATAGACATAAAAGCCAGGAAGTACAGAATGTCTCAAACAAGATGAATCCAACAGACTCACACCAAGACACATTATAATTAGAATGGAGAGAATCCTAAAAGCAGCAAGAGAAAGGCAACTAGTAACTTATAAGGGAACTCCTGTAAGATTGTCAGCTGATTTCTCAACAGAAACTTTGCAGGCCAGAAGGGATTGACACAAAATATTCAACATGATTAAAAGCAAGGACCTACAACTAAGATTACTCTACCCAGCAAAGCTATCATTTAGAATCAAAGGACAGATAAAGAGCTTCCCAGACAAGGAAAAGCTAAAGGACTTCATCACCACCAAACCAGTATTACAAGAAATGTTAGGGGGACTTTTCTAAGATGGGAAAAAAAGATAAATATTATGAATAAATAATGGCAATAGCTACATATCTATCAACAATTAATTTTATTGTAAATGGATTAAATGCTGCACTCAAAAGACCTAGAAGAGCTGAATAGATATGAAAACAAAACCCTTACATGCCACTTACAAAAGAATCACTTCAGATTGAAAAACACACAGATGGAAAGTAAAGGGATGGAAAAAGGTATTTCATGAAAACAAAACAAAACAAAACAGCCTGGGTAGCGATACTTATACCAGACAAAACAAACTTTAAACAAAGGCTGTAACAAGAGACAAAGAAGGATGCAGTAATCCCACTTCTGGATATTATTCCAAAGAAACCCAAATGCTATTTTGAGGGAATGTGTGTCTCCATATGCTCATTGCAGCATTGTTAACAATGGCCAAGATATGGAGGCAACCTGGGTGTCTGTCAATGGAAAAATAGATGAAGAGCAGGTGATACATATATACAATGGAATATTGCTTGGCCATGGAAGGGAATGGGCTCTTGCCATGTGTGGTCACATGGATGGTTGTGGAGTGTACTGTGCTCAGTGCAGCGGAAGACAAAGAAAGACAGATAAAATGTGATTTTGTTTATATGTGGACTCGAAAGAACAAAGAACAAAGTAAACAAACAAAACAGAAACAAACTCATAGATACAGAGAACATTTTGATGGTTTCCAGATGGGAGGGGGTTGGGGGTGAGTGAAAAAGGGGAAGGGATTAAGAAGTACAAATTGGTTGTTACACAGTAGTCATGGGGATGTAGGGTATAGCATAAGGAATATAGTCAATAATATTGTAATAACTATGTATGGTGTCAGGAGGGTACTAGATTTGTTGGGGTAACAGATGAAATGGGGTTGTGGGGCAGAATGAAAAAGGTGAAGGAGTTAAGAAGTACAAATTGGTATTTTCAAAATAGTCATGGGGATGTAAAGTAAAGCACAGGGAATATAGTCAGTAATGTGGTAATAACTACGTATAGTGCCAGGTGAGTGCTAGACTAGTTACGGGGATCATTTCTTAAATTATATAAATGTCTAACTAGTATACTGTCCACTGAAATTAATATAAAGTAATACTGAATGTCAACTGTAATTGAAAAATTTAAAAAGGAGGGGAAAGATGAAGGGGACTAATAGGTCCAAATTTCCAGGTATAAAGCAAATAAATCATGGGGATGTAACGTACAGCATGGGGAATATAGTAAATAGTATTGTGATAGTGTGGCACAGTGTCAGATGGTTGCTAAACTTATCATGGTGATCACTTCTTTAGGTATATAAATGTTCACGATCATGTAACCTGAAACTAATATAATATAGTATATTAGCTATATTTTAATAAAAATCTTAAAGAAAGAAAAGGGCAATTAAGAAAACAATCACATTTACATATTCATAAAAAAGAATAGCATACATAGGAATGATAAAAACAAAAAATGAATCTATAAGTAGCTTCTGACATAGTGAAAAATATTGGCTGATTTGATACTAAGCAAGGAACTGAAGCATTACAAACTATGCAAATAACTGAAAGAAAAGAGAGAACCTCTGGCATTTTCCTCCTGAATAAATATTTAGAGGTAATATATTAGATACTTAGCATCTCTAAAAGTTTAACATAATACCATTATTCCTTTGGTATTGAATATTTGATAACAATAACTTTTAAAATTTAAAGGTTAAACTCCTACACACAAAAGGAACACACATTCTTTATAGAAAGTTTGTATAGTATAAAAATTAAAATCACCTAACCACTGTTAAAATGTAAACATATATTTATGTTTTGCATGTAATGTTTAGTATGTCATATATAGTCTTATACCCTATTTTAATTTATGTCATGAATATTTTTCAAAAGCATTTCTCTTTTTTTATAATATATTTCATATCTGAATTTTTATTGTTGAAAATTTAGGTTACTTCCTTTTTGTTTTGTGCTGTTGCTTTTATAAATAATGCTATGATAAGTATATTATAAATATCCTTGTACAGTAACTTTTGTGCACCTCTCTGATTACTTCCACTGAATAAATTCCTAGAAATGGAGATGCAGGGTAAAAGGAGATATTTAAGACTTTTGATCATATTACCAATTGCCCTCCAGAAATATTAAATCACTTTACATTTACACCAGCCATGTGTAAGAGTGTCAATTTCTTGCATCTTTGCTAACTCTGAGTACCATCTTTAATTTTAATCCTTGGCGTTTTAATGGATGAAATAGCATCTTATTGTATTATTTTGCATCTCTTATTTCCAGTGAGTTTGAAAATAAATTAAATATACTTATAAGTCATTTGAATTCCTTTCTAATGAATTTTTATTTATCAATGACTGTTCTTGTTCTTATGGAATTGTAAAGATCTTTACATACTAACATTAACACTGTTATCTGCCATATATATATATATATATATATATATATATATATATATATATATATATATATTTTGTATATATTTTGAAAACCACTTTCTTTTTTCCTTCTTGAGAGAAATTTCTGGAGCAGCAAACTCAGATGAGAATAGGCTACTGATCCAAATTAATTATCAAAATTGGAGTTGATGTGATAATAAGCAATTCAAATGTTATCTCTTCCTGTGTGCCAAGCAGCACACTGGGCAGAGAGAGAGAACAGATAGGCCCTGTGCTGCAGTAACACCCAGCACCTAGGGAGATGCAGGTGCATAAACAGCTCTGCAAAATGTGCTAAGCCTGGAGGCATTACCTTCTGCGTGGCTTTCTTGGGGAACCGAGGAGCCCGTGTTGTTACTGAATTCCTCTATAATCTTTATTTTGCCCTGAAGATAGACATATGCACACGCTACACAGACACACCACACACAGAGCACACACGCGCACACACACACACATACCACACTCTCCCCTCATATATCCTTTTTACAGATGGCTTTCTCCCTACTATTTATAGAAAAAGGCTGCTTGGCAGGCGAAGATGGAAGCAGAGAATGAGATAGGTCTGCTCGAGCCATTATTTCCCTTATGCAGCCCTTTTGAAATTCATGTTCTGGAGACACTGTTCATGCAAATACAGCACTTTGCTTCCCGAGTTCTGTCTGGCCTCCTGCCACACTAATCACACAGGAACACAGGTCAGGCTCAGCTGTTAGCAATCATTCCACATCCCACTGACTTCCATGGAATTTCCAAAGAAGTGAACCGAGGGCACAACTTGTCTAGCTTGCAGATTAAAAAATAATAACAGTAAAGCTTGTTTCAGGCAAAATGATAAGAATGAAGGTCTTTCTGTCAAATGTAGCAAAAATTTTAAATACTTTCTGGGATTATAAGAACATACACATTTAGTGTTCAGAAGGTAAGCAACATTTATCCCCGGAAAAGGTCTGGACTCTTTTTATTCTGACATTTTTCTGGCCTTCTCAAAAGTACCCTCATTTATACAGATAATGCAATATATTCATAGAGGCTAAGTGACACAACGGATCCAAAGCAACATCAAAATTGAATCCAAAGATTAAAACCCCGCCCTAGTGCTCATCTCAGTGCTCATGGTTACCTCCCCATGTGAGTGCAAGAAATGTAGGCTTGATTTGCAATCCACTTACCCAAGAAAAGGTGTATCTCAGGTGTATGCTGGAAGAAGGTGAGTGAAAGGTGGGGATTCAGTGTGACCTGGAGAGGTTGTTCCACAGAGGCCGTGATAGAGACAGTGATGTCCTAGTTTAGGTAGGCCTCTGTCATCTGACGGTGGTTATCACCGTCCTAAACCTCGCCTCTCAGTCTGCACTCCCACAGCGTCCCGACAGCTGTCTTTGTTGCAAATCTTATTCTCCTCAAGATTTGTGTGTCCATCTACTCTCCAGACTCATTTTTCCTTTGCCCCTTGATTTGACTTTGAGGCTGACGATTTAGTTGATGTTTTTAGGAGGCCTGTCATATCCCCTTTAGCTGGGTTAAGTACCCATGTTGGAGCTCCCATATGTTGCTCCATTGCAATACTTAACAGATTGTATTAATGCTTTCTAAAAATTGAAGTCCTCTTTTTGTGTCTAATCTATAGTGAGCACTCAGGACATGTTTGCTAGGTAAGGCCATTGAATGTGGTAGTTAAAAGAATCAGATTCTGGAGCCAGACTCTGGATTTGAATCATAACCCCAATACTTATGAACGGTGTGACTTTGTGCAAGTTACTCAACCTCTCTGTACCTCAGTTTTATGCCTATACAATGGGAAAACACTCTATAGGGTTGCTGAGGAGGTTAAATGAGTTAATATATACACAAAGCACTTAAAACAGCAGTTGGCAAATACATGTTCTATAAACTATACAAATATTTGCTATTATGATTATGAACATAAAACATACATCTGCCCTCAAAGAGCATGAAAACAACTGCGAGGAAGAGAAAGAAAGCATATGTGTAACAAGATAACTAAGATTGAATTCCGACCACTTTAGCAATAAACACACAGACTAATCGATAAGAAGTCGTTCTGACTTTCTGAAGAGGGGCAGATCATTTCAGGTCCCAGGGTAGGGGACAGTGAAGATTTCATGGAGGTGGTGGGGCTGAGAAATGAACAAGATTCAGGGTCAGTGTTCCTGGTGTGTTCTATGGGCATTTGGCGCCGAGCAGTTCTCAGCTGTATGGAGCTACCCATGCAGCGTGGCACTGCAGACTGTGAGGCAACCCCAACTCCCAGGAGCACACTGTCGGCACCATCCGCATTGTGACAACCGTAAATGCTGTACACACCAAGCGTCTCCTAGACAGTGGGCCTGCCGCTGGTTAAGAACCTCTTGCAGATGGAGAAGAGTAGAAATGGATATTCCAGGCAGAAAGAATAGCATGATCAAAAGGATGGGTCTAAGAATGCCCATAAAGGGTTTATGGGTCAGGGTATAGGATGAGGTATAGCGGAGATGCAAGTCTGATAAAGACACCAAGGATCAGAATGTGAAGAACCCTGATGACAGGTTAAGAAATTAATCAGCTGTGTGCATTCTCTCCCTATGCCTCAGTTGCTGGAACTAAACGGAAGGAATATAAGCCTTGGTGTCAAACAAACATGTGTTTCATTCCCCCTTCTACCGTTTACTTGGTATAGAAGTAATTTCATCTCTCATCATCCATAAACTAAAGATATAAATGGATCATTGTGAAAAATCAAGAGGCACTTTAGATAAAGCTCTTAGCAAAGTGTCTGGAACATATGATGTGCACCAAAAATGTAAGTTCACTTAAAAAACAAAAACACAACACTTATTTCACAGTTTCTAAAGGTCAGGGGTCTGCACAGTATAGCTGGGGTCTCTGCTCAGGGTCTCACAGGGTTGAAGTAAGAGGCTGCCTTCCTCTCTGGAGCTCAGGGACCCCTTCCAAGCTCAGACTGTTGGAAAAGGAGAGGACCCATTTTCTTGTTGGCTGCTCAGTTCTAAGTTCGCTTTTAGAAGTCTTCCTCTGTTTTGCCAGCCCTTCAGGTTAATGACTTGCACCTGGATAACTTTCCACTTCATTTTATTTTTAACTCTAACTAAATACACCTAATTATCAAGTTTAGAGACTAGGAAAGGGGGGGCACTTTGCTCAAAGTGTCTGGAACAAATTATATTGTTCAGTGCTCAATGGAAGATTCCTAGGGGGTGCTGCTCTGAAGGGGGCCCCCTGAGAGTGGTTTATTTAGAACGCTTATAACAAAACATCAGAGAGGTAATTATTCTGTGCCTGGAATCTGGTAAGAGAAAGAAAATTATTACTTTGGCAGGCAGGATGGATGTTCTTTTTAATATATGGTCTATCAGGTTTTTTCTTTCTTTCAATTTTATTGAAGAGAGCCTTTAAAGGCAGATTTTTAAAACCTTCTATTTTGAGGTCTCTTCAACAAGCAGAAATGTACCTATAATTGACTCTGCTGCTTTTATTTCTCGTTTAATATGAAGCCTCCCCGTGAAATGCTTCTTCCTGCTTACAGTTTGTTCTTTTAGTGGATACTTTGGGCCCCACACTTTTTTATATCAAGTGGGTAATTGAATGATGGGTACAACTTGTTACAGGGTTGTTAAGTAGTGTAGGCAATGGGAAGCAGTCTGGCTACTGAAAAGAAAAACAAAAAACAACTTTTCATGTGTTTGAATGATATAGTTGTACACAGTAAAATGTCCAAAGCCAAGGAATCTCACAAACACATCCTTTCAGCCACTGTTGGAAATCAGCTGATGACTATGTGGGGACTGTTTGTAAATTGTCTGAATTAGCAGCCAGAACTTCTGTTCCTTTCAGCTGCTTATCTTTAGTGTATCCCTCTGCTCTGTGTTCTCAGGAGAGGACCTAAAAAACATAATGTCATGTGCTGCTTAACAGGAGTAGGCAATGGATGGTCGAGGGAGGCTACAGTGAAAGTTGGGGATCGATAATGCGTTTCATTTTCCCTCCTATTTATTCCAATCCATTCAATTGACCCTTTTAAAATTATGGAGCTTGACTCATAAATTGCTGATTGTATTTGTGAACTGTAATCACACATGCAAAGGTTTTTTTAGGGCACATTTTGTAATTCATGTCTTTAATCTATAGCCTAGTCTGGAAAGCCACAATTGATGAATAGCATGAGATGGGCTGTTATAAGCGGAGTTGTGTCTCCAGTTGCAAAAAACAAGGTGTTGGGTTCCTAACTTCTAGTACCTCAGAATGTGACCTTATTTGGAAATTGGGTCACTGCAGATCTAATTAGTTAAGATGAAGTCATTAGGGTGGGGCCTAATGCAATATGACTGGTGTCCTTATAAAACGAGAAAATTGAACAGGGACAGATACATACAGACGGAAGAGAGGCACAGGGAAAAGATCATCTATAAGCTAAAGAGAGAGGCCTGGAATAGATCTTTCTTTCCCAGTCATCAAAAGGAACCACGCTTGCAGACACCTTGATTTTAGATTTCTAGGCTCCGGAATGGAGAGACAATAATTTCTGTTGTGTGAGCCACTCAGTTTCTGGTATTTTGTTACAGCAGCCTTAGCAAATAAATATATAGGCTTATACTTTAAAATTGTTATATCTTTCTTTAGACATCATAGCGTTTTATTGATATTAACTTTGTCACTCTAGGTGTTTATATCAAGAAAAATTTCAGTTGAAAAATTAATTTGAAGACATTGTTACTCTGCTGATATCCTATTTCAGCAAAGTTTCTAATAATTATTTGTGAGCATCTGTACTTGTCTTTACTGACACTGCACTCTACTATTTCCCACCTATTTAAGGATCTTCCTAATGTGGTTCTGTAGTTCCCACCAGGAGGCATTGAACAGATCAGGTCCTTGACTTCGGATTTCCTCCTGCTTTTTAGCTGTGACGGTTGTGTCAAGTGAAATTTCTAATTTCTGCACAGCCTCTGAGACACACCTACACTTAATTTTACCTCTTATTACCTCATACCCCTAAATACCCACCATGCCTCAACCTATTACCCATGAGAATCCTGATTCTTAGAATTCTTAGTTCCATCTTCATTCCTGAATTCTAGGCTCTATTTTTTGTCCTCTTTTGGTCACTACCTTGCTTCCTGACCTTGCCTTTTTGGCTTTCTTATGGTTTCTCACCCCATCTCCAGATTCATTGACCTTGTCCTCAAGCAGAGATCTTCTGCTCTTTACTGGGCACCACTTGAATTATCCAATGTAAGCGATAGTTTTATGACTAGAAAGTAACAATGGAGAGTTATTAGGCCTTACTTAGGGATGAGAGCAGCCAGTGTGACCTATGAAAGATGGTGGAAGCCGTTAGAAACTGTTGCCCAGGTCTCAGGACTTTCAGCTCCAAAGGGCAGTGAGCAAGTCTAATTCATCTTTGTAATCTTGATAAATGCCTGAATAAAGGAATGAAAGAATTTCAAGTAGAAAAATATGAATATGTATGTAACTAATTAGTCTTAAAGGCTTCTATTTATGTCACCCTCCCTCCCCTCAATGGCTTTAAGATACATGAGGGGTTAGAGAATAGGTCAGAGCAATAAAAAAGTAGAAAGTAGAGTGGCAGAAGTGTCAGAGTGGCAAATATAATACCTGCTTTCTGGGTTTTGAACTAGGCCAATTTACCAGGGCTCCATTAAGAAAGGTGGCGTAGTGTACCTGTTGAGTGCGTGCCCTGTGGCTTCATAGGTAGGGTTTGATCTACACCTTTGATGCATATTAGTTGTATAACCTTGGAAAAATTACCAAATCTCTTTGAAAGTTCCAAATTCTTAAAGTATGATGAAAAAAATATTGACCTCATAGACTATAATGAGGATTAAATAAGAATGTAAAACATAAAGCATAGTGCCTGATACATGGTAGAAACTAAATAAATACTAGTTGTCCATGTGCGCTATCTTTTTTAGTAAGAAAGATGTTAGGCTCAAAGTGCCAGGTGTATCCCTTCCACATACCAAGAAAACAAACAAACAAACAAAAATGATTTACTAACTCAACAAATTTGTTTTGGCATTTTCTAATACTATGCTAAAATTGACAATGTTGAGTAAAACAGTCCAGCAGATAATACGGATTTATGGCAAAAGTCACAAAGGATTAAGACTTCTGTGACTCACTCATTTATTCATTGTCTTTTATATTTCATTCCTACATAATTTACACATCTAACAACAATTCAAAAAGCCCTATTCCATCCATATATTTGTTTAGAAAATCAGAGAAGCTAGCATCTCCATTTAAGATGACAAAATGTTTGTGGCACTGACGACAAATATCACATACAGTTTATTTCCAAAATAGCTTATCCATTGAAAATTGTGCATTTAAGAATTAATTTATTAAATCCACAGTGTTACTCAGCCAAACAAATATTGACATGATGCATCATCACAATATGCTCTCAATAACAGTTTTTACATTGCTAACGGGTTTTGCCAGAAAATCAGAGATCTATGCCAAAAACTGGCTCTGTGTTTGTCTGCCAACCTTGGCCGGTATTTTATGTGCAGTGACAAAATTACCACATCCTCTATATAGCAAAGCAGATAATAGAGCCATAAACCTACTTCTCAAATGTTCGCAATTCTGTTATAAATGTGTGTGTGTGTGTATATATACTGAAAGAGTCTATGAGTGTTTATGGAGATTACTGAATGTTAAACTTCTCAAGCAAACTGAGATCACAGGAATGTTCAAGAGCAAGCTGGAGGACCCTTCCAGAAGTATCTTGTTTTTTAAAAGATTTTTATTAAAATATAGCTAACATACAATATTATACTAGTTTTAGAGGTACACCATAGTCAGTCAACATTTATATACTTAGAGAAGTGATCACCAGGCCGGGCGAGTGGCGCGTTAAGAGCTGGCTTGGGACACCAGAGGGCCCGATTCGGATCCCACATATGAGGGCCAGTAACACTGCCCTCTACAGCTAAGATGAACAACAGCTCAACCTGGAGCTGGGCTGCCGTGAGTCGCTGGAGATGGTGTAGGCTGCAGCCCCTGTGGCAGTGGGTTGCCATGGGCTACCATGTGTGGCCAGCAGCCAGCGTGAGCGGCCAGCAGCCACAGTGAACGGCTATCCAGAAGCCGGCGACTGATCTGCCTCACCTGGGAAGAGCCCAATGACGGTGCCAACTTGGGCCAGTGAAGTGATGTCCTCCACAACTAGACTGAAGAACAAAAGGACAGCAGCATGTCTGTTCCCCTTCCCCCAATTCCCTAGCGCTGTTCCCATCCCCCAATAAAAATCTTTAAAAAAAAAAGTGATCACCGTGATAAATCCAGCAACCATCTGACACTGTACTATGCTATCACAATATTATTGACCATATTCCTCATGCTGTGTATCTTTCTTCTTTTTGGAAAAATACTTCAATA
Source organism: Hipposideros armiger (assembly GCF_001890085.2). NCBI lineage: Eukaryota > Metazoa > Chordata > Mammalia > Chiroptera > Hipposideridae > Hipposideros > Hipposideros armiger. The sequence goes on along the minus strand of NW_017731637.1, from coordinate 731,900 downwards.
TAATTCTAGGAAAATGATGGCAAACATGTAACAACTCATAGGGTGGACTTTATTATAATATATACCTAAGAGCCGATTTCATTCTATCTTTGGACACATTAACCTAAATCTTGGTTCCTTAACAGTAATTAACTCCAGAATTTTGTAGACAGATTAAGGATTAAATGAAATAATGTATGTAAAGTGCCTAGCGCTGTGCCCAGCACATCAAAAAAGGGTTTGATGAACATCTTCACTTCTGTATAATTACTTCTTTGGGAGCTTTTGGTATTTCAATATGTATAAATTTGGGGGAGCCCAAGAAAAGGGAATGAGTCTTACTCATATTTCATCTCCAGTATTTAGCAATATCCATGGTATAGGTAATAATTTTAATATATATGTTAAAAATGGGAGAATGCTTTAAACTTTAAGAGTGATTAATTTCCGACAGGGTACATTCCTGCTACAAGAAATGATGAGGAATATGAGTATATTGGTTAATCAAATATTCTGGCTAAAGAAGTTATTACTTCTTTATGAGTCACAAATAGTTGACATTTTCAGTTTTCATTTTTTTATGTAGTCTTTCAATTATAAAGTACCTACTATCTATCATGGGCAAGGCAATGTAGAAATAGTTTGTCATGATCCTATACTTCTATAAAATTTATTCTTTAAGTCAGAGACAAATATTATAATTCTATATTTAACAATCGCTATAATGGAGGAATGTACAAAATGTGATGGTTGCTTAGACAGCTGAACACCTCATTCTGCTTGGGAGGAGTGAGAAAAGGTCCAATGGCTTTTGAATTTGAAAAACGAGTCCTAGGTTTCCCAGGCAAACAAGTGGAGAAAGGCACGAAGGCACAGAAACATGGCACATCAAGATGTTATTTGTAGTTCAGGGTAGCTGCAGTGTGAATTGGAGAAGGAAACTAAGAGGGTAGTAAAAACAGATGATTCTGAACAAAGACCAGTTCATGAAGGGCCTTGTATAAAGGGTCATGAAAAGTAGATTTTTATTCAGTAGGATATTGACAATTGAACTACATGGTCCTAGCTCCATGTCAAAAAGCTCATGACAACAGTGTGGAAGCAGAGGCTATACAGAGGCTTTGATAATAGCATATACCAGAAGATGAGGGCTTTAGACAGTTGAGATGGTATGAGATATTATTTCTACAAAAATAATAAATTTTGTGACTCATTTGCTATGGTAAGAGAAAGAATCTAATGAATTCCAACTATCTGGCTTAGGCAATTTGGAGGATAACATATTTGATAGATTGAGTCTTTTGAGAATGTTTATTTCAATTAATGGTTTAATTAAATAGCCTGGTTTAAATGCTTTATCCATCTTCAGCACTATCAGAGTGTAGTTCCAGAATTTCTGTATTGTAGGGGCTTAAGTTGGAAAAGCAGGTTAATAGGACTAATCTTTGTAGCTGAATCTGCAAGATACATAAGATTAAAAAACATAAATTGTCTGATGGGGGCTGATAAATATGGGGCCATAGTCCTATTCCCATTATTCCATCTTCTGGAATAGCACCAAAATCATAATTATCTTTGGTTTTAACGTAATGTCCTATATAAGTTTACCATATTTACACCATGTATTAAGAAGTAATGCCATTCATGGTCATTGCACACATATTCAGTACTCTGAAATGAGAATTCAAACCTTACACATTTATTTTATATTTTAAATTTATTATTCAATACTAATCTAGTGTATTGTGAAAAAAGATACTGAAAAATTCTTAGTAGGTGAAGCATTCCAAAATCTATCAAGGGGTCGAATTTCAAATTGCAACCTCTTTATGCCTTTTTCTCCTTCTGTAAGAAAAGGGATAATAATTTAGCATTGCTGTGAAAAGAAAGTACTTGACACGCAGATGTTCAATACATTTCTTTTGTATGAATTACAAATATAAATCATATATATGCATTGTATCCATCATATGAGGTCTGACAATTAAGTTCGCGAACTCATCCTAGAAAAAGTGCTACATACCTCATTGCTGAATATCACTAAGGTCACCTTCAAAGTACTCCCCTTAGGAAGCTATGCAGACGCCAGCGCCTAGTCCACCCTTCAAAGCAATTTTGGAACTCTTTTTCTGGAATGGCCATCAAAGCTGTCAACATATTACCCTTGATGTCCTGAATGTCATAAAAATGTCTTCCTTTCATATTTCCTTTATCTTTGGGTAAAGAAAGAAGCCATTGGGGGCCAGATCAGGTGAGTAGGGAGGGTGTTCCAATACGGTTATTTGTTTACTCACTAAAAACTCCCTCACAGACAGTGCTGTGTGAGTTGGTGCATTGTCGTGATGCAAGAGCTCCTTCGGGACCATTTTTGCACACACCTTTCTCATGCCAAGATTTTCAGTTAAGATTTTCGTTTCTCTATTGATGTTTACTTGTTCTGCTATGCTTCTCAGTCAGCCGACAATTTTGACACACAATCCAATGAGGTTTTGCAATGTTTTTATCAGTTCTGCTTGTTACTGGCCACCCTGACCTCTTCATCAGTGACGCGTTCTTTCCCCTCAGAAAAACATTTACTTCATTTGTACACTGCCGTTTTATTCATGGCATTATCCCCATAAACTTGGGACTAACATGTCCCTGATTTCACTTTCACTCTTGCCAAGTTTAACAAGAAACTGAATGTTTGTTTGTTCCTCTAATTCAAGCTCAGACATTCTCGTGATGGCACACAAAAACACACAATAATGAACGTCACTCAGCAAGGCACCACCACAGGTCGACAAGAACACAGCTGTGAGACCGATATACCAAGGTTATGAAAACTTACTGAGCTGTTTGTAGTGCTGCCAATGTAAGTGCAGTGGCAAGTTCATGAACTTGTCAGACTTCATAGATACATATCCATAAATCAGATATATGCACACACATACATAATTTATGTATGTAATATGAAGTCTTATAAATAGCCTTGGGAACACTAATAGGCAGTCAGTTCACTTAGAAATGCTCCATTACAGTATATTAATATGCTTCCAAGTCACAAATATTTCAAAGTCTTTATGTAAAAGACATGGTAGATTTTTTTAATATCTTAATTTGGAGAGAGGGTGGCTTAAATAGGACTGAATTTCTTCTCATTGACTTTTCTTTCAGATAATTAATTTTAATAAGTAAAATATCCAAAAAAATCATTGGACTTGAAGCACTTTAAAAGGCTTTACTACCCGTGAGACAGACTGTTGCTAACTAGCGTCTTGCACTTACTCAGCTACAGAGAACCAAGCAGTGGAATGTACCCTTTCCAAGGTTCCAGAATATATTCTAGTTACTTTGACCCCCCAGACTTCATTTTGTTCGCCCACAAAGTGAAAAGTTTGGCCTTATCATTCTCACATCAGGCTGCACAGTAGAGCTCACCAGGACTTTTTGTAAGCAGAGATTCTTATCACTATTCCAGAATTAATGAGTCAGAACTTTAGAGGTGGTTTCCACAAATCCGTATTTTTAATTCCCCAAGTGACTTTGATGTTCACCCAAGGTTTAGGACCAACCAGCCAAGACAATTACTGTAGCCATTTCTTTTTCCTGAAATAGGACTGGTGTTTGGAAGTATATACTCATTTCTATGACCTAATGGCCATTAATCACTTTTGCCCATACATATATATATATTTTTTTTGCTACATTTGTTTTGCACTGGCTCAACAGGTGTGCTGATTAAAAGCTTTAATAAAACAAGAGTAGAAAATATGGTTTATGGTACAACACAATGTATTTTCATAAGATATTATGTGTCAGTAATGCATTTAAATGAAATACAATACTTCAAAACATTCTGCACAAATCTTACAGATCACATTTAATAACAAAATGTCTAGTTCTTTAAGAAAATGTTTTTAAGAACATACTACAATAAAATTTTCAAAACCAAACAAAAATATTAAACAAATTACTGTGTGGTACAGAATATCATAACCTTATTTATGTAACACAGCAGGCAGATTTTGTACTAGAAACAATGGGAGGGGAATCTAAATTAAATAAAATCTTCAGGGAATGGGTATTCATAAATTTCTGGTTAACTGAGGCTTAATTTATTAAGGACCAGGGGGTCTTTGAGCATCAAATATTATTTATAAAAATAAAAACTTCCCCAAACATCTTTGCTTTTCTACCTCAGCAAAGATTTTTTTTTCCTTTATAATTCAGAACCCTGCTGTTCATTTGTCAAATATAGGAACAATATCTGGTTAATTTCTTAAACTTAATTACCAATGTCACCCTTCAGATGATGATTTTGTTGCATTTCCTTATACTTTTTCCCCCCAATGAACCTAAGACCTATGATAGGGAAGATCTTGAAACATGCTTAGATAAAAATTGGTCTTAGAGATACTTTATTCATGAAAAACTCAGCAAGTATGTATCGAAAGCCTACCACATTTCCGGGTCTAGAAAGAGCAAGGCAGACTCAAGGACCCCTTCTAGAGCTCACCTTCTAGAACACAGCTAATCGGGCACTGCTTCTGACTCACTCTGAGCCTTCATTTAATTTTTAAAGATTTGTATAGACTTTGATTTCCTCTGTAAGGGCAAATAAAATTGTCTCTTACACCTATCATTCTTTAGCTTCTCAGGAATTCTGAAATCTGTATGTAGACATGGCCGACACTTTGCTCTCTCCAATTCCCTCTGTTCCTCACGACAATGCTGAGTCTTTTTCCCCTGCACTTCTCCCAACAAAGCCTCTGCCCTTTCGCCTCCCCAGCTGGCTATTTCAGTGACACTCGGCTATGGCCTTCTGCTCCCCTTCATGGTTTTTTGTTCCTTTCCTCCTTACTAGAAGCCTGGTCACCTGTGCTTCCCCATCTTCCCTTTCCTGGCTCCTTGTTCATTTGACTAATCTTAACACTTCCTTAAATGTTGGGCCTTCAGTGAGTATAATTAATCAACATTTCCAGTTAGTATTTTCTTGAGCTTTGTTGTGAACTTTATGTCTCCTTTACAATACTCTCTTCCTGAATGCTACTTAGAAATAGCCTCAGAAAGACAGTGTTTCTTGGGGATTCCTGTTTTAAAGGCTATATTAAAGGAAATGATAAAGGAATGCATAACTCAGTAAAGGATGCTTCCACTTTATTTTCAGTTCTCACCATTACAAGCATTGGATTCTCTGTGGTGTGGGATATCGATTTTACATATAAGGGCTAGATCAAAAAATGCAATTTCTGACTCCTTGATACTCAATTAAAATTCATATGAACACATGAAACTTGAAACTTAAAAAAAAAAAAGTTCAGACAGTTAAGGATTCATGGATATGTCCGTATCCTTTATCTAAACGATATGTAATTAAGAATTCAACTATGTTTTGAGTCTGCAAGTCAGATGCTGTCAAGCAAACTGCCATGTATGATCCAAACTCTTCTTAAAATTTTAACTCAAAGAGAAGGAGAAAGGTTCAATACATTTTTTCCAAATGTTCTCAGAAAGAATGATCAGAAGCATCCTCCAGTAATAAAACACACTGGGATAATGCATTTACTCCAAATGAACTAGCTGCGTGGGCTGTGAGGTAGCAATGAGAGATTAAGATCTTCTGTGGAGATGGTGCCCTCAATGCTAAGAATTCCCTCTTCACAAGAAGAGTGGGAATAACAAGAGACACAGAGTCAAGTCACCTTTCATTATGTCATCAGCCACTGGTGTTTTCATAATATTTTAAATGCCTGATTTCAGTTTCACAACAATGCCAATATTTATTTTGAAAGGTAATCCTATCTTCCAAGGAGCAGATATTAACAACTTCCCACACGATCTCTAGGAATAATTCGCAGTTCTGAACCATGCTTTAGAAAAACATTTCCTACACAAACAAACAAAACATAAAGTTAGGTATTTACAACACAATAAGTTATCCTAACAGTCAAGCAATTAAATACAATAAACAACGTAGTATACAGTAAGTAGGTACAAAGCACAAACATCATCAGAACTCAATTCCATGCTTTTTAAGGCTTGTTTCATCCCACTCAAGTCTTCAGAACCCAACCATATGTCTGAAAATTTTAAATAATATTATCCACAAAAATGCTAACAAATAAACAGCAAATAACAATGTAAATCAATTTAATCATCAATATTTGCTTTAATGCACAATCAGGGTCAGAAAAAATAATGAATCTAAATTATCACAAGTAACAAAAGTTTAGAAACTCTGATCTATTTTGGTTCAATTAACTGTGAGATTTACTTTATGTCCCAAGATGAGCACATTTCAACTTTTAGGGGTAATACAACAGCAACATGTTAAAATAAGCAGTAATTCAAACTAATATAAACTACTGAATGTTTCTAGAGTAAGAAAACAAAAGCTTTAAAACCTAAGTTTAAAGGTGTCTATACAATAAAATGCCTCATGATTTTCAATGAATAACCTCAATTTAATAAAATTATACACTTAAAACAACTGATTTAAGTTTAAAAAATTATAATTTTTAAATCCTTTTTCATTTTCTATATGGCTGAATTTCAATCCCAAGATCTATGAGGACAATATAATTGTGTTATAAGACAGAAGTACTTTAAACAGAATTTAAACATAAATACTGCTCAAGATTGAGGTAACATTATATTAAAGTATGCTTAATTTCAAAACATTATAATTAGGTTCTAAGCCAAAAAGGGTACATCTAAAAAATATAAAACTACCTGTTAAAAACTTGAAGATTACTTTCACTCTGCATTTTGTCAAAACCATCATGCCCATAAGGGTACTATCTTACCTTCAGACTTTTTGTTATGAGTATTAAATACTTTTAATGCTTATTAGTCAGGTTTTCTTTTTGTAGCACAAAGCATGTATAACTGTTACATATAATGAAACAAATTATTATTTAGACAATAGGTAAACACTGCTACAAAATCCCCAAAACAACAGCTATTATCCTGTTAAAATCCTATCCAGTCCAATTAGAATTAAGTATTATTTATTATTATTGACATATATAGTCCCACCCACATCTCTGTGAGTTTTAGACAGATACTCACCAGCAGTCTGTGCAGGATTTATTCCTATTCCATCTAGAAAATTAATTATAAAATCATCTAAGTTATTTCTAAAGGTAAAATGGTTTAATAGTAACAAGAAATTGGCCAAAATGGTGCTACTGTGTATATAGGGATACAAACCAAACAATTTAAATACAAGAATATGAAGGGCAATCTTTCAGGTAAATTCTGTGTTGAAATTCGTTACTATTGTGCATTCATACCACTGAAGGATTACATGAGAACATCTGTCAATGCAATGATCCGATAAGGTCTGCAGAAGATTTTTATTCTATTATGCTATACACAGTGATAAATACAACCAAGAACACCTCAGGCATGTCACTACTCATTTATGTATTGCTCCAGTGCATAAAAATCTTAAGGCCAGGAGAGCCCACAGTCATATAATTCAAGTTCCAGTGATACCTGATAAAGGTTTACAAAACACCTTTCCAAAAGCTATTCATCTGTAAATCTAAAACTTTCTAGAAAACAGGCTAGCTTTCTTTTAAATAGAAACACTTCAAGTGACAACATGCAGAATATTTTAGAAAGAGAAATTTTGTCATATCTAAACTAAACCATGCTACCGCACATTCAACCCATCTTCTCAGTCTATCCTAACTGCATAGGAACCACTCACTCGCACTCATAAATATTACTTTGTATTCTTGAAAAATAGTTAAACTCTCACTGCCATCGTTATTCCTCACCTTACTTTGGTAACTTCTCATAGTAATAGTTCCATCAAACTTAATTATTAATAGTATTTTAAGATATTCAGAATTTAAATTATATATCTAATTAAATAAACTCCTCATTACTACAAGCATATAAGAAAGTTTTCACAGGAAAGCAATTACAAGGTATAGCTAATGTATATTCCTGTTTAACTTCCTAAATTCTAAAGAGATTTACCAATACAACTTTATTAAAAAAAATAAATAAAGTTGTATTGGTAAATGCTTTTAAAATTTAGGAAGTTAAACAGTGAACCTTGTGAAATAAAAGTTATTTTCAGTAATAATCTGGCATGAAGTGATAAGAACATAAGATATTATAAAGTGCTATACTATACCAAAAGCATAAAGAAATTGAAAAGAGCTAATTATGGACAATAACCTTAGTGCTTACAATTATGTGTATCATTTATGTTCATATACATTTTGGGTTTTTTATTTAAGTCAATTTTAATTAATTTGACGTCTTTGAAACAATTTCTAGAATTCTGAGGTAATAGTTTTAAAATGAATTCTTACCATTGGTAATAATAGCACTTGTGGCTGCAGGAACTTTAAACTAAAGGGGAGAAAGAAAAAACAAATTTTATACACACACACACACACACACACACACACACACACACACACACACACACACAGTATGGAAGATGGTTAGCGTACCATGGATAGTGTACATATAATCAATTCTATAACTCTAAAATGTGATTTATCTATTAGGATAAGCAACATCATCAAAAAAAGTGCTACTAGGGCGGCCGAGTGGTGAGTTGGTTAAGAGTCGGCTTGGGAGTGCCAGCTCTGAGCAGAAGGGCCCCGGTTCGGATCCCACATGAGGGCCAGTGACACTGCGCCCTCTACAGCTAAGATGGTGAACAACAGCTCAACCTGGAACTGGGCTGCCAAGAGTTGCTGGCAACGGCAATGGCATAGGCTGCAGTGCTACCGTGAGTGGCCGTCTGACGGTCTGAGCTGCCATGAGCCACCGTGAGTGGCCGTCCGATGGTTGGCGATGGATCTGCCTCAGCCAGGAAGAGAACAATGATCACAATACCAACATGGGCCAGTGAAGCAACATCCTCCACAACTAGACTGAAGAACAAAAGGACAGCAACTTGTCTGTTCCCCTCCTCCAATTCCCCAATAAAATCTTAAAGAAAAAAAAAAGTGCTACTGTACTTTGCTTTATTTTTAAAAACCAATAATCTCTAAATACTACACTTCACTGTATCTATAACACCATGGATTATAAAATGCACCTCGTTTTATGCACTACCAAAAAAAAAAAAATCAGTGCATCTATGACCCAATCAATGTTTACTTTTTCAGACTTAGACATGTTACTTTCATCACATAACATTCTTGCCTAAGCAAAAATAAAAGCAAAACAATTGCTTAGAATATTCCTAAAATTTCTTTGTAGAAACAGTAAGCTCAAACAAATCCTCTCGTTTTTAATGGGAGGCCAACCAAAACTCATATTCCTTCCTCAAAGTCTCCATTAATGTACTGCTGACTTAAATCTCATGGGATGGCAACAGTCTAATTATGCCACTAGGAAATAATGAAGTTAAAGTATATGTAGGTGATGTCAGCAAGACAACATGCAAACAGTGATAGTAAGACTCAACTGATCCACTTTCAGAGATGTAAAACATGTGTTTTCTAAATCAATGAAATGTGGTATGAAACTTATTGGTAGCTGAAAGGTAGGATTCTTCTCTTAATGCTCCAGAGACCAGTGCATTCATGTTCTCATGGTTCATTAATTTATCCAACAAATATTTAGTATGCACTTCTATGCTATGGACAAGTTTTATAGATATTATAGTTTAGTTTTATGATCAAATAAGTTTGGAAAACACTAAGTTATACTAGTATCCTTTTTTTAAAATCTTTTAATATGCTGCTAGTCCAGTTTATTTACAAAAAAGAAACAGTGAATGAAGTGTTTCCCATACTTTTTGGCCACTGATTCCAGTGTTTCATAGAAGTGTGTTTTTTTTCCTTTTGGTGGTTCTAGTAGTTTGGGACTACTACTCTGGGAAATGCTACTCTAGGTATTTATAATGGTCACATATGCATAGTTGAGAAAAACAACTAAAAGCTTATTTTAATAAAGCTTTATGAATTAAAGAATCATATTTTTAAATAAGAACTGAATTATGCATAGGAACCATTACTTGTTTCAGGATTATGTACGTAATAAATAATTTTACCATCTAAAAGGTTGATTCTTAGTTGTAAATGTCCTTTTAAAGATTTGAGAATGTTAAGTAAACCTAATTTACAACAACTTCAGAAATTATTTACAGAGGTTGTAATACTTAAAAAAAAAACCTTTGATCAAATATCCAAATTAATTATAGGACATGTCAGACTTCCCAAACTTGAATATTATAAAGATTCTAGTACCGTACTAAGTATCTTATTCATAGATTATGTACATTTTAAGATAAGCTAGGTATTTTCTTAGTCACACCCATATAGTGGCAACATATTTTATGAACATTAATCAATCATTTTTCCCTTTTCCAGAATGTAGAAGCAATGGTTAAGCTGAAATTTGGGGAATCATCACTAGTGATGTAAAATGTAGTAACTACTATGTTCTTTTATTCTAACTTGCTGACAAGTTTTTTCCTGGATGTAAAGTGTATTTTATGCTTCTCAATTTTCATTTATTTTCTTCCTTAGATCCCGTTAAGTCTTATTTAAGAGGTCATTCACAGGCTCTGCCAACTCACTGCCTAGTTAAATTAACCCAGACATGTATTGGGGAATTTTATTACTTTTATTAAGAGAATTTTACTAGGGATTTAAATCCAGATTCTTGGGTTTGTCAACTCTTGTCACTGAAAGGTTCTATAATGTCATCTGGTGAAAGAAAGGCCTTCTCACTGTTGCCTGAAACTCATAATCCTTCTAAATGTGTAACACCTGTGATTCATAACAGTTATAAGCTATATTCAAACTTTAATATATACTGTTGTGTGAAGTTTGAGTTTATTTTCTACTGCTCATCTGTTAGGATGTTGTTATACTCACACAAGAAGACCAAGGTCACATTATGCCTTAGCCTTATAAAGGACACACTATACAACTGTAACTATAAAATATAATAGATGTTATTTATAGCTTGTGCAGATCTACTTCTTAAATTGGTATGTGTGGAATCCGCTATGCCGCAGACCAGGAATATTTTTTGTTAAGTGATCTGTGCAGCAAAAAGGAATGATGATGTTATATTCACATTTGTTTCCCACCTCTTTTTACTTATTCTTTCTACATGAAGAATAGATAAAAACTGACTATAAACAAGTATCCCACTTTTCAATTTTATTCTGAATGAATGATGTCAGTCATCCCAGACAATGCTTTACAAGGGGCTGAGTGCTGATGAGTTGGGTGATTTTCCATTACTCACTTAAATGCAGAAGATTGTGGGTTAAGTTGGTTTCGTATTTACTTAGTTACTAAAATCATTTTTCCATGAATATAAACTTTTCTGAAGGTTCTGAAACCATAATGTTTAGATTTGAGTTACTCTGTAACAGTACAGCACTTTTAATTTCACAATATTTCAGTAAATGCTATAGTTTTACTCAAAATCAATCAGACAGAAAGGGCAGACATTAACTACACACTCCCACTTTACATATTAAGAAATTTGAGGGAGAGAGAAATTGAGAAGCTTTTCCATGTCACATGGATAGTGAATGACATTTAAAACAGAACCCTAATTCTCCCAAGTCACATCTGGGTGCCATTTCTATCCAAACTACTCTCCCAAGAGTCATGCTTCTGATGATAATTCTGGATGGAAAATTTTTATTTCTTAAAAACAGAAAACACAGGGCCGGCCGTGTGGCACGTTGGTTAAGAGCTGGCTTGGGATGGATCCCACATATGAGGGCCAGTGACACTGCCCTCCACAGCTAAGATGCTGAACAACAGCTCAACCTGGAGCTGGGCTGCTGTGAGTCACCGGCAACGGCGTGGGCTGCAGTCCCTGCTGCAGTGGGTTGCCATGAGCTACCGTGTGTAGCCAGCAACCAGCGTGAGCGGCCAGCAGCCGCTGTGAGCGGCCGTCTAGAAGCCAGCGACTGATCTGCCTCGCCCAGGAAGAACACAATTATGGTGCCAACTTGGGCCAGTGAAGCAACGTCCTCCACAACTAGACTGAAAAACAAAAGGACAGCAATTGTCTATTCCCCTTCTCCCAATTCCCCAGCGCTGTTCCTATCCCCCAATTCCCTAATAAAAATCTTAAAAACAAAACAAAACAAAAAACCCCAGAAAACCCAAACATTAAAAAAACTAGTCACTTTTAAAAACAAATTTTACTGACAGTCTACATACCCATACAGAAAATTTGAAAAATATGATATATTTAAAAAATTGTAATTCTAGAATCAAAAGCAGTAAAAATGAGTATACAGATTATAGTGTGATATGTTGCTGTTTAAAAAAATTTACATATCATTGAACCCTTTCAATTTCAACAAAAATTTTCCTTTTAATTTTCAATGGCTGCATTGAATAGAAATGTCAATTTGTTTAACTCATTCTTCTTATATCTGTCTGTAAGTCATAACTTTCATTCTACTTACATCTGTACGTAAAGCTGAATTTTTTTGATAGCATAAACCTAATAATGAACCCACATGAAGTGGTGGGTCCAAGTACATGCAAAATTTAAAGATTTTTGAGATACACTGCCAAACTGCATTCCGCACAAGTTATTCCAATTTCTACACTTACTTCTTCTGCCGCAAATTTTAAGACTGCTGTGAATGGTGTACTTTCGGGAACACTGAGTCTGCAAGAAGAATTAAAAAGAGTTTTTTTAAAAGCTGGTTTTTTAAAAGCCCTTTGTTCCTTATATCAGCTACTGTAGCAGACCTGAACAAATCTGTCTTTGGAGTCTGAAGGTGGTGTATTTTGACTGCATACTATGTTCATTAACTCCACAATGAAAAAAAGCAATTAGCCTTATATCTGAGATGGTACCCATAGTTCCACTTGAAAATTAATAACCTGTACAGGTGCAGATTTATATAGTTTTAATATTTTGATACAATTAGGTCTAGCACATGGTCTGGTGCTTGTTTCCAGAGGTGGATTTCAAAAAGCTGAATCTCTCCTTAAGTCTTCAGTCCACTTTACCACCTTCAGTCCAAACATCTTTCCACCCAATACAGGAATGTCATCATTTTCATTATAAGAGGCGGCTCTGGGAAGCATCACTGATCATAAATCTTTTCATGAATCTTTCTGTGCACTTTTAATAATCAAGTCCAAAATAGTAGACCAAGTTAATGAAAATGAGAGTTTTCTATGGCAAAATGTGAAGTCATTCTCACAAAACTTTTATGTCATTGTTAAAGGGGTTAATACAATCTGAAATAACATTTTGGAGAATGATGCATGATTTTGTTATTGACTTGAACAGTTTCAAGTATATTATAGATTACTGATAAATGGTCAATCTGTGAATTTTCCAATTTAAAAACTGAAAAAGAATTGACATTATACTGTAAAACAAAAACACCTAAAGGACAGGAAGAGGTTAAAAAGAAGTAAAATAAAAAAATATAATACTCCTAATACAAAATGAATTACAGTGATTAAAGATTAAAAAACAGGTTCTTTTTCAAAGCAGGGAAGAAGAGACTTACAAGGTAACATTTCTCTTTGAAACTTCTCTATTGTCACCACTGTATTATTCTTTAATGCTTTCATACCACCTATCATTATGTAACATTTTCATGTATAGGTCCCATTTCTTCACCTAGTCTATAGATCAGTGAATACAAAAATCATTGTATCTGCCACAGCACATTATAATGATTTCCAGCAAGATAAGTGTGAATAGATTTGTTGGCTGCCCCCATTTTAGTCCTCTAAAATACGACTGAAGGGTGAAATGGATATCATTTTTTTCCTTTCTTTCCTTTTTTGCGGGGGAAGAGAATAAAAACAAAAGTCTCAAGGACAGTCACTTGTTTAAAAATTATCTAATAAATTGGCAATGTAATAGTTTACAAAGTAAGGAACAGCACTGTATTTTTGCATTATACTTACAGTTTAGAACCTGAGATTCACTATCTTGAAGCTTGTTCTCACAAGGTCAACTTCTAAAATCTTAGGGTTTCAATTCACTTTTGAACTGGAGACTAGAAATGTTCTTATAACACATGAATAGATGTCATATTGATATTAAATCAGTGAGACTGTCCAAAGATAATCCCCATAAAGCATAAACTGAAAACATATTTTAATGCCTATTCTAGAGGGCCGGCTGAGTGGCTCAGTTGGTTAAGAGCTCGCTCAAGAGTTTGAGCTCTGAGCAACAGCGGTTCGAGTCAGCCCGAGCTGAGCAGCCGTGAGCTGCCAACAGGTGGCGGGATGGCTCAGCTAAAAAAAAAAAAAAAAAAAAAAAATGCCTATTCTATGTGGCAGAAAATTACAGGCGGTCTGGGAGTTGCTGCTACTCCATAGACTTTATCTAGATTTGAATTTGTTGTGCTTGCCAGTTGTATCATTTTGTAAAATTGGCACTGACATTTTATACTGGTGTTTTGAAAAAATGGGAACTAACCTGTATACTAAAGTGAATTTTAAAATAAATTACTGGCAAAATTTGTTTTTTGTAATATATATTTCATATAAAGAGAACTATGACACAACTTGACAAATACTGTTATAACAAGTAAAAACCATGTTTGAATAGAAAACTAAAGAGTGAGATGAACTCCTTGAATAATTACAGAAATCTTCAGAAGTAAAACTCTGATCATTAAAGGGTGGTGTCTGTCAAGAAGTGCTGTTCACAAGACTGCAATCCCCACACAGAAAAGAACATGTGTAAAAGTGGGAAGGATGAAAAGGACTTGCTTGTCATGGCTGAAGCTTTGTTAAGTGATGGTGGTAGCATGAAAGGGGAGGGAATAAGAGGTAGAAGCAAGACTGGAAAGATTGGAATCAGAATGAAAGAGCCACGGGTGTTTTTTAATTCATCCTTTATATATACACGAAAATGTTTGATTTCAATATATCTATAACCTAGTAGCAATATCAACACTAGTAATATCAACAAACAAAAACTGAAAACTCTGACATTGCCCAGAATAAATTTAGAACTGAAACATCCTTCCTAGAATTCAACTATTAGTAATGTAAGAAAGTTAAAGGAAGTTTTTCTATCAAAGTATATGTGTACCTGCTTGACAAGTGAAAGTGACATTAAAAAGCTAAAGCATGTTTTCCCACAAATCTTAAGAATTGTTTTTACTAGTTACTATTTTCTTTGAATAGGAAACAGCATAATTTTTACATATATAGGTACATATGCTATACATATTTTATACACACACAGGCCCATATATACATTGCACATACACACACAACTACACACAATTGGTATGCCTATTAAATTCATCCTGTCACCAAAATTAGTTGAACTGGTACAATGTTCCAGCCACTCTATTTACAGATACTGATGCTGTCCTACTCTGACCTTTCTCCCTCCCTCCTTCTCACTCTTTTTTTCTAAAGCATATTTACACATTAACGGGAATAATCCAGTATACAGGGGAAACCAAAGATGATGATGAGAGGGGAATCTCTAGACTCTACCTACTTTAATCTTGGGAGGATGAAATACATGCGATCCAGAGCCCAAATGGTACAACAGGCTGTTCACAAGAGCAAAGTTGAGTTTTTTCCACTCTAACAGGGTCATAGACAGAAATTACAGGTTTATAGATATAGTGTAGTTTTATAAATGGGATGGAAAGATGAGAAAGTTTTACTCTGATGGCCTGAGACAAATGGGGAAAGGAACTGTGGAAAGTGTGAAGATACATTTTTCAAAAATCATCTCAGAGAATAAAGAGGAAAATAAGCAAATTTGGGAAATGTAGCAGAGCGTTGTCATGAATTTTACGTAAAACCCATCAGCCTAATTGTGTGCTTTTCTCCAGGGACAATCAGCTATGCAGAGAGAACCCAGGGGTTGAGTTCAGAGCTGGTGTTTCACCAAGTGCTTGGGGTGAAATATACCGGGGTGGGGGAGGCGCAAGTGGGGTATCCTAGTTGAGGGTGTTTGCGAGAGAGAGACTTAAAGATGGACCATGGACTCTGAGCTGGGTAAGAACGAAAGCAGCTGGGCTAAGGCATGGGGGAGAGAGTAGTGATAAGTGTAAAAAAGCAGTCTCATCAGTGAATTATAAGAAACACTTTTACAGAAGAAACACTAGAGTAAATCAGCTGTAGGAAGAGAATGCGGTTAGCCATGAGAGTGCTCGAAAATGACATTTTAGAGGTGGGGCAATTGAAACAAGGTGAAGAGATTCATCTGGAGAGGAACCCATGAAGAGAGCAAAAGGTCAGGAGGTTGCACGGGTCACAGACAGCTAAGTCAGTGAGACTGATAACAGCTGTTATAGCTCAGTCAGGTAGGCCACCATACTGTTTATTATTAATTAATAAATATTTATTATGCATAAAGTCCTGAAGTCCTGCTCTTTGCTACATTTCACATGACTTCCAGCTGCAATAACCTCAATGTGTACCTACCATCACAGAAAGATCCAGGTGAGACCCATGTTAACTGCTAGAGGATAAGAAAGGCCCCGCGTGAATAAACGGCCCTATTTCTGCATTTCCAATTTCTGCTATCACGTTTTACTAAAATCCAACTTAATTAGGATCCGAGTTGAGGCTCATTACTTTGCGATGCATGGCTGGTGAGTCACACTCACACAAAAATCAGAAGCCTGACAGTAGTAAAAACGTTCGCGTAAATCGCGAGCAGGCAGGGGCTGTTTATGAATGCCAATAATCGCCAGAGCCTTGTCCACACGTCCTCCCGCTCCATCTCCCACCAAGTGAGTTCCGAGGGCAGGTCACAGATCAGCAGCAACGTCTGGTCACACACCCCCCCTACACCCTCGCGCAGAGCAAGCTGACACTCAGAGGAGCAGGCGCGGGATCTGTCCTCTCAGGTGGGAGGGAGGAGGAGGGGCGCTCCCGCCAGGACGCGGGCGGGGGTGCAGAGAGGGAAGGAGGTCGGCTGCGGGGGTGGGAGTTGTAGGGGAGGCTCGGATCCACCCAGCCTACACCCGCTCGGTCGCTTCGAGGCTCGCCGCGGTGGAGCTACTCACACTTTGTACGGCAGCCGCGGGTCGGACGTCAGCGTGATCTTAAAGGAAACCTTCGACCTGAGGAAGAGAGCGGGAGAGCGTTAGGTCGGGCAGCGGGATGGAGGACTGGGGCAGCTGTGGGCAAACGCTTACATGGTGCGGCCGGTAGGAACACAGACCACACGCCAAGGGGCCCCAGCAGACCCACTTCCGCCGCAGGGCCCGGGACTGCGCCGCCTCACTCAAGTCCACGTCTCCCTCGGCAAAGCGGGGGCCTCCAAAGTTGCTGTTGTCCAAGGCAATGCCTGCAAGTCGGCCTCAGATGCTCATGCTGAGCGGAGCCTCCAAGTGACAAATAGGCATTGATTTTGCATTTGTATTTCTGAGAAGAACGTATGGATCGTATGGAATGAATTAGTTTTCTAAATGCACGTATTTGCTGCCCTATTTTTGTCAGGCAGCACAAGCGCTGGAACAGGCAGTAGGACCCTTGGTGTCCTCCGGCCGGTTGGGGCGGAAGTTTGTGTCCCAGGAAGGCGGTGAAGACCGAGGGGCGGGGAGGTGGGCGGGACTGGGGGGGCGGACGCTCTTCGAAGTTGCTAAGGCAACCTGCGAGCAGAAAAGTTCCATTGAGACTTGAGAAGCTGGAATTTTCGCCTTGCTTTAGTATTAGTAGTCTTTTGCCTTTCCATTTCACCCAATCCTGTTTTATCGTTTAGATTTCTCATAGTTTTTCCTTTGCACTTTACGATACTGCTGTCTTATTTAATTTCAACAGATGAGAGTTATCATATTGGTGAGAAAGACAAGGTGCCTGCACTTGGGCAACTTGAAGTCTAATTGGGAAGAGCAGCACATTCACAGGCGATTTCAATAGTTTGTTATGTGGTTTACTAGGGTTAAACCAGAGCACTAAGTTGCGGATCTTCAGCCACACTTACTCAGTTTAACAACACACTTTTAATCCTGTCTGTTCCAAGTACTGAAGCTACACTCTAGGGATGCTAGGATGAGTAAGAACAGTCAGAAGTTCTTGTGCAGTGAGGGAAGAAGACTATATGTCCTCTAAATTTTATTACAAGTCTAAGACTGTAATGCCCTCAGGGTTCATCCATGTTGTTGCAAATGGTAAGATTTCATTCTTTTTTATAACTGAGTAGTATTCCATTTGTGTATGTGTAGAGATCAGATTTTTAATGGATATTATATATTTTTTTACAATAACATTCTTTTAATGAAGATTAAAAATCAAGGAAATATTACAAAGAAAAAAATAACAAGGACAAATTTACATAGCTTTGATACTTCATGAGTTATAATTAGATTTTTCTCTAAGTTTATACAGTAATAATTAAATAAATCCATTCATTTATACAAAAGAAACACCCTCACACAGTAGAGTCTCATAATGCTATGGTGAACACCAATTTGATGCTTTAGGACTTTAATATGCCGTTAACAAATTTTCAAACTCAAGCAAGTTTGGAAATGTCTTCATACTGAATTCCTTCAACTCTGCGTCCTTTTAAAGGGCCAGTTTCAATGACTATAGTAGCTGAAAAGGTCTTCTCATTGATGGATTCTAAGGTACCTTCATTTCCTCTGTAGCCTCCGTTTAAAACGAGAATTCTTTTTCCTGGTGCAGGAATTACTGTTTCTAAATGAGTCTGGTCAAGTTTCAGCTTGTCTCCAGAATCAATCATCTTTACGACAGCCGTGTATTTGTCAATCACTTCCTTAACAATGCCTTTTTTCTTATGATATTTCTCTCCAAGTTTTTTGGTTATAATTTTCACGATGATTTCGGGCTGCAGCCAGTAGTCAGTTCGGGAAGCCCTTTTCTTTCCCTCTTCAATCTCCATGATTTCATCGAGCGCAGACTTCTTTTTCTTCTTTTCTTTTGGTTGAGCTGAGCTATGGGAAGACTCTTTCCCTTTCACCGATTTTGTGGTCTCTATCATCTTCAGTGCACTTGGTCCCAAAGAACTTGACTTGGAAGATGCTGCCGCTGAAGCACACGCTCCTTTATTCAAATTGAATGTAACTTTTTCTTCTTCATTTTCTCTGCTTAATTCCGTAAAACTAGGGACCTCCTGTTCTTTGCCTTCCAGACCTCTTCTCACTTGCTCTTCAATAAATCTGGCAGTTTTTCCTTCGTCATCAAGGTCCTGCTTCTTCTTTTTCTCCAGTTCCAGCTGCCGACGGATGGTTTCTGGGTCCCTGTCTATGTACTGAATATACCAGCCCTTTGGTGTCTCATCCACTTTGCACAAACCTTCTCTGCCCAGCCACTTGGTAAAATCTGTCAGAGTCTCCCACTGAGTGGCATTCATGTGGATGTGCTCTCGGTGGCTGATGTACTCATTGTAAACAATATTGTTGTGAACTCTTTTAGTGCCAAAGCAGCGTCTCCTGAGAAGTTCTAGAAAGTCATTGCAGAATTCCTCTGAAAAGTAATCCATAAACTGCTGAGGATTTTCTGAAGCCAGCAATAGTTGTCTCTGATGAGATTCGGACATACAATGACACTTAAAGCCATTCTCATCCCTGCACTGCTTCTGGCACATCTGGCAATACCAGGGCAGCTTCTGAAGCCCTTTGGATTTGATTCTGTTTGGCGATGGCCTTAGGGGTAAGGAAATCTGACTTCCCCATCGCAACCACCGCGGTGATTACTTTTTGGAACCCAGTGCTCTGCCAACTGGAAGCCTTATATTACATTCTTAAGGAGAGATATTTAAGAGAGAAATAGGGAAGTAAATGTAGTGGGAATTCTGAAGACCAGTTTCATCTTTGCCATAATTTTGCAGCAAACTGATCTTTTATGGTCACATCTGCCCATGGAAAGAATGCTGATTTTGACTAGGAAAGCAAGGTTCCAACATTCTTATAATAGTCCTTGTCTTCACTTTTAAAAATGTACAGATCTTGCCATATATAGAAAGATGGAGGCAAATGGTGATTGCTAGATTTTGGGATCAACAGTTTTAGTATTAATAGCTGAAACAATGGGAGTAGTTGGTGTTACTAAAATTTTTGAGAATCAAATTAGGAGAAAACTGATTGTGATTATCTGCTATCAAATAACAATGAAGAGATTTCTGCTCCTATAAAAACATATGGCAAAAACCTAAAAAGAAAAACATATTTAGATCAGAAAGTTTTTAGTATGTATAAAAAGTAGTGAAGACAAGATTCAACCTCAGGCAGTGTGACTTCAGTACTCATATCTGCTGTCTCTTCAGAAAATATATTAATATAATACGTTATATCAGAATGACAAAGGGAAACATTGTGTTCCCAAGAGAAATTATGAGCTACCTATTACTAAATATTTAGCATTCTTCCCCACCTCAATCCCCTAATTCTCCTCCGCTATATGTTTGTCTTCGCTTTCACTGCATAATTTCTAGAACCTTCTAAGTTTTATTTTTCTTAGAAAAATAAAATAAATTATAAACGGATTCATCAATACCCAGTATTTTAGTTATTTAGCTTTACTAAGGCATTTAGCAAAATTTGGCAAATATAATAAGAGAAAAACCTTATTACTTACTGAGAACTTAAAGTGCTGAAGTATATTTAATGACTGACTGTAAACAAAATCAAATTCTGGATTTTAGGGGGTAATTGGCAAATATAACATTTTAAGGCAACAGCATAAATAGCCTAATGTGTTTTGGAAGGGATCCAATTAGTATTACATACAGACAGAAATGATCGGTAAAGTGCACAGTGTGACCATGTTAGAACTCGTTAAATGTCAGTGTAACATACCAATATTCTGCTTGCAAAAATATATAAATTTCTCATTATTAGAAGATAATTGAGGGAAATTAAATTTATATAAGGACTAAGAAGATTTGCTTACATAGTTGTAAAGATTCTTTCCAGTTATTTCTGTAACTAGCTTTAAATAAAATAGAAACCGTGGCAGATTTGGATGCAAAAAAAATTCTCTTCCTAACTTTTTTACCTTGGTTTGACTGTATTTATGACTTTGGTTAAAATCACCAGATAAATTATGTAATCCTGGAAGGTTTACACTGGGATATAAATCTTATAATCTTATACTCCAGACACTTCATAATATAGGAAATAAATTGTAGCTTGATTAATTAATAATAAATGAATATTTTTATTGTAGTTTAATTTGGTCATTTTTCTCTATTATCTTTCCTCCCCCTACAATCCTATAAGGGGCATTAATACCATTGGGGCAATTATAATAATAATGGCTGAAATTGTATCAAGATTTATTTTGTGCTAAGTATGTTAAGCATTTAGTATAAGTGGAATCAGAAAATATAGACTTTAAACTTTGATCTTGGCTATCAGTTATAATTCAATGACAACAGCCTTATGCAAAGAGAAGAGTTGATCTGGTAGACAGAAGTACATGGGAATATAGAAATGCCGTGGTGATCCTAAGGTAAGAGCTTAGGATCAGGTTAAGGTTAAAGAGTGTTCACATCCCTGTGAGTCCAAAAACAATGAAATGTAGGTGAGATTAGAGCCTAGCAAGGCTAGGTAAAGACCTTTGAGGAGATTACAGCTCTAAATGTGTTGCACCTGATTATTGTTGTTAACTAACATTCCCAAATAGTTCTGAAATTTATTGAGAAAACAAAACAAACAAACAAACAGCTTTTCTAGGATGGTCGTTGTTTGACTATAAACCTTGTAAATATGAGACTTAATTACATGACTTGCAATATTTAACTATAGAATTTGTAAAATACCTTTATTATGAGAAAGCATTTTAAAGTATAAAAAAGCAAGAGTATGCTATTCTTTTTTTTTTAATATTTTTATTGGGGAGTTGGGGGATGGGAACAGCGCTGGGGAATTGGCGGAAGGGGAACAGTCATGCTGCTGTCCTTTTGTTCTTCATTCTAGTTGTGGAGGTAGTTGCTTCACTGGCCCAAGTTGGCACCATCATTGCCCTCTTCCCTGGTGAGGCAGATCAGTCGCCTGCTTCTGGACGGCCGCTCACTGCGGCTGTTGGCTGCTCACGCTGGCTGCTGGCTACACACGGTAGCCCATGGCAACCCACTGCAGCAGGGGCTGCAGCCTACGCCATCACCGGCGACTCACGGCAGCCCAGCTCCAGGTTGAGGTGTTGTTCAGCATCTTAGTTGTAGAGGGCAGTGTCACTGGCCCTCATATGTGGGATCCGAACCACGGCCCTCTGGCATCCCAAGCCAGCTCTTAACCAACGTGCCACTCGGCTGGCCCAAGAGTATGCCATTCTTGTATAATTAAAATTTCTCTCTAAATAGTGTGTGAATTATTTGCTTAATGGGAATATTACTTGCTAGAAAAATTAGCCTCTGACAGATCTATTCCAAACACAAGATTATAGTTTCTGCTACATATATATTTACTAATTTTTGTCCTTCCAACAGGTATTTGGCATTAGTACTATTAATATTCCATTTTCAGTAGAGGAAAGCAGCACATAGAAATTAAATAACTTAAGTGGCTGAAATGAGATTGAACTCAGATGTCTGATATTAAAACCAGGGTTTTAATTACTATGAGAGGTTAAGGATTTAAGTCATATCCTTAACTACTGACAATTCTGTGAGGTAGGAAATATTATCCCTATTTCACAAATAAGGAAGTTAAAACATAGAAAGACTAAATTCTTCAAGATCACACAACTTGTAAAGCACCAGAGTTAAAATTGGAACCCTGGCAGGCTGGATGCAGAACCTACACTCTTCAACATGATATGCCATAAATCTATGATCACTTACTTATAAATATTATGTTTATGCCATAGATATTCAGTTTTTCCCACTTCAGCTCCAGAGTCAGATTTTTTAATACTGTACAACATGTGATAATTTTTATTCTCATATAATTGTAGAATTATATTGAAAAGGAATTCAGAGAGATCAGAAGAGATAGTACTGTCTCTAGAAGGTATTTTGGAAATTAGTCAGTGCATTTTTGGTTGCTAGCATGTTTGTTATTAAAAAATGGCCCATAATAACTAAATGATAATTTTGAACAACTAGATTTCTCTCACATTGCTGGATGAAGAATAAATCGGTACAATTATTTTGGAAAATGGTTTGACAGAATCTACTTACGTGAACATGCACATATACTCTATGTCCCATTATTTCCCCTTCTGGGAATATATCCAACAAAAACATGTTCCCCATGAGATATGTCCACAAATATTTATAAACGTGCTATTTTCTAGTAGCCCAAACTGGGATTACCCAAATATTCATCAACAGTAGAATGAATAAAGTATAATATATTCATATTAATGGATAGTGTCAAAAAGAATAAAATGATTAGGGATAAATTTAACCAAATAGATGAAAGATCTGTACACAAAACTATAAAACACTGATGAAAGAAATTAGGACACAAATAAATGGAAAGATAGCCTGTGTTAATGGACTGGAAGAATTAATATTGTTAAAAAGTCTGTACTTCCCAAAGCAATCTGCAAATTCAATGTAATCCATACAAAATTCCAAAGGCATTTTTTTCACCAAAATAGAAAAAAAAATTCTAAAATTTGTATGGAATTACAGAAGACTCCAAATTGCCAAAACAGAAAGAATGAAGATAGAGGCATCACACTTCCTGATTTTTAATTATACTACAAAGCCGTAGTAATCAAAACGGTATACAGTAGTGGCATAAAAACAGACCATAGACTAGTGGAACAGAATAGAGTCCAGAGACAAATCCAATCATATACAATCAATTAATTGCTGAGAAAAGCACCAAAAATACACACTGGGGAAAAGATAGTATCTTTAATAAACGGTGTTGGGGAAACTGGATATCCACATACAAAAGAATGAAATTGAATGTTTATCATACACAAAATTTAATTCAAAATGGATTAATTTAAATGTAAAACCTGAAACCATAAAACTCTTAGAAGAAAACATAGGGAAAAGCTCTTTGACATTGGCTTTGGCAGTGAATTTTTTGGTATGACAAAAAGCTCAAAACAAAATAAAAGACAAACAAGTGGGACTACATCAGACTAAAAAAGTTTCTGAACAGAAAAGGAAACAACAAAATTAGAAAACAACCTATGGAATCAGAGAAAATACTGGCAAATCATATATCTGATAAGGGATTAATATCCAAAACATATAAAGAACTCACACAACTCAATAGTAAAAAACAAAGCAAAATGAAAAATGCTGCCAGATTTTTAAAAAAGTGTATAAAGGATCTTAATAGACATTTTCCCAAAGAAGACATACAAATGCCATCAGGTATATGAAAAGGTGCTCAACCTCACTAATCAGCAGGGACATGCAAATAAAAAACACAATGATATAATCACCTCACTCCTGTTAGTTTGGCTATTAGAAAAAAAAATTAAAGATAACAGGTGTGTTGATAAGGATGTGGAGAAAAGGAAACCTTGTATACTGTTGGTGGAAATGTGAATTGGTAAAACCGTTATAGTATAGATGTTCCTTAAAAAACTAAAAATTAAACTACCATATCATCCAACAATCCCTCTACTGGTTATATATCCAAAAGAAATGAAATCAGTATCTTGAACAGATATGTGCACTCTCATAGTCATCGCAACATTATTCACAGTCAATACATGGAAACAACCTAAGTGTCCATCAACGGATGAATGGGTGAAGAAATTGTGACATATATGAATGGATATAAAAATTGTGAGATATATATTATTTTCATCAATGTGGATGAACCTGGAGGACATTTTGCTAAGTGAAATAAGTCTGACATACAAAGAAATAAAGTGCATGCTCTCACTTATATGTGGAATCTGAAAAAGTCAAATACACAGACACTAAGAAGAAAATGGTGGTTTCCAGGGACCAGGAGGTGGGAAAATAGAAAAACCAGTCGAAGGGTACAAAGTTGCAATTCTATAAGATGAATAAGTCTAGAGATCTAATGTATAGCATAATGATTATAGTTAATACTGTATTGACTATTGGAAATTTGCTAAGGATATAGATTTCAGGTGCTCTTATTACAGAAAAAATATGGTAACTATGTGAGGGAATATGTAATTAGGTTAACTGTAGTAGTCATTTCATTATGTATATGTATTCAAATCATGTTGTACACATTATTTATGCAATTTTTTGTTAAAAACAATTTTAAAAATCACCTGGAGAGCTTTTGAAGTCTACTGACTCCCTAAATCCCACACAGATCAATGAAATATTTAGTATCTCAGAGGATAGGATTGCGAATAAGGAGGAAAAAAAAGAATTACATCATAACTTGCCACATTATGAATATATTGCTTTATTACCATTAAAATGCTAATATTATTTCATTTGGGAACTTTTGGTCTTTGATATATAAAAACTATTTTTATTTATAACTCTATCATGCTTAACCAAAGCAAGAAACAGCCATTGATAATATTCTCTTACATTTATATAGCATTTGTCTTGGAAGTGCTTTTATTATTATTATTATTATTATTTTTTTTTTTTTTTTTTTTTAGCTGAGCCATCCTGCTACCTATTGGCAGCTCAGTGGCTGCTCAGCTTGGGCTGGACTCGAACTGCTGTTGTTCAGAGCTCAAACTCTTGAGCGAGCTCTTAACCAACTGAGCCACTCAGCCGGCCCATGGAAGTGCTTTTAAATTCACTACTTTATTTTATGTCTAAAATAAAACATTCAAAGCATTCAAAATGGATATTGTCTATCATCTATTCAAAAATTGAGAAAATGAGCAAAGAGAGGTTATGTGCATGTCTGAGGCCACACATGTAGTTTGTGAGAAAATAGTGCCAAAACACAGTTATTGACATTTCTTTAGAAAATTTACCTCATTTGATTCTATACAGTTTATTTTTAATATTTATTGTTTGAAATACAAATAATTGAATTAATAAACTCATTTGATGAACTTCACAAGGAGTTCTTACTCAGTTTTTATTTCCCCATGTAGACAGTACCTGGCATCTAGCCAGCACTCAATCAATATTTGTTGAATGAATTAATGTTGTGTTAAAAATGTCATAGATTGGTAATGCTTCCTAATTGCAGTAATGTTTTTTACATTTCATTAACTACGGTCATAAATGTTCTTAATACAGTAGATTAT
Source organism: Hipposideros armiger (assembly GCF_001890085.2). Taxonomy (NCBI): domain Eukaryota; kingdom Metazoa; phylum Chordata; class Mammalia; order Chiroptera; family Hipposideridae; genus Hipposideros; species Hipposideros armiger. Next base: position 705,879 of record NW_017731637.1, on the reverse strand, counting down.
ACACTTTGATTCTTGCATTGGTGTTTTAAGACTTATCTATTCAAATGATAGGACTACTCACTCAATTCACTGCTATTGCTGAGGGCAGAGGTTAGAAAAGGATAATTAAAGATTCTTATCAACTGTGATTTAAAAAGAATCCATTAAAATAAAAAATTATGTGAACATCCTCACATGATCCATCACCATTACTTTATGTGACATATTTATTCGGAATCAGAGACCCTGCATTAGAAATCTCATTATTGATTCTTCCAGAATTGTGCACTTCTCAGAAATGAAGGATTGCTCATTGATATTAACTTTCCTTATAGCTCCTGTGACGGTGGTATATAAAGCAGAGGTGGCAAGCTGATGGCAAATAGCCCTGAAGAGTTTTAGGTTTGGTTTGTGTAGTACTGCTTAGTGAGTATTATTATACATTTGGCACAGATACAAATAGTTCAGCACCTGTTGCCCTAATCACACTTTTATGTTTTCTATCAATCACCTGCAGCCATTTGAGCTTATATTTTGGTATAAATAATATAATTTAGGAAAGCATTTGTAGTTGAAATTCCATTAGCCAAAAGAACCATATGAATACTTATGTATGTTTTATAATGCAGAAATTAGAGATCTTAAAGACTCCAATAGTTATAAGTCTAAAAACGTATCCATAGTTTAAGAGGAATTGATTTTAAAAGTTTAGCTTGAAAGAACTAATCTAGATATTAGAATTGTCTAATTTACATAATTCAAAAACCACTTAGATGATTCAAAAACTATTAATTGTTACAGAATTTAAATGTTTCTCTGACCACATTGTCATCTCCTGCAATTCAGAGTGCCTTTTAGGCAGTTTTGTTCACCTCAGTTTAGTTGATTCTATCCAAAATATATAATAATTCCTTTAAAAATTGTAACTATTTTTTCTTGCTTTCTCAGGTGTTAAAAAAATCTACAAAATTTTATTCATTCATCCATTGATGGATACCCAAGTTGCCTCCATACCTTAGCTATTGTAAATAATGCTGCAATGAACATATGAATGTACATGTTCTTGCAAAGTAGCATTTTGTGCTTTTTGGATAAATACCCAGAGTGGGATTACTGGGTCGTTCTTTGTCTCTTGTTATAATCTTCCTGTTAAAGTCTATTTTGTCTGTAAGTATTGCTACCCCAGTTTTGTTTTGTTTTTTTTTTTAGTTTTTGTTTCCGTTTTCATGAAATAATTTATACAATTCCTTTACTTTCAGTCAGTGTCTTTCAATCTGAAGTGAGTTTCTTGTAGGCAACCTATGTAAGGATCTTGTTTTCTGATCCATTCAGCCACCCTATGTCTTCTGATTGGCGCATTTAATCCATTTACATTTAAAGTAATTGTTGATAGATCTGTAGTTATTGCCATTTCATTCTTCATATTTTAATTTTTTTTTTTAATCATCGTAAAGAAGTCCCTCTAATAATACTTGCGATACTGATTTGGTCGTGATGAAGTCCTTCAGCTCCTTCTTGTCTGGGAAGCTGTTTATCTGTCCTTTGATTCTAAATGATAGCTTTGCTGGGTACAGTAATCTTGGTTGTAGGTCATTGTTTTTCATTGCTTTCAATATTTTGTGCCAGCCCGTTCTGGCCTGCAAAGTTTCTGTTTAGAAATAAGCTAACTGTTTTATGGGAGCTCCCTTGTAGGCAACTAACTGCCTTTCTCTTGCTGCTTTTAAGATTCTCTCTTTGTATTTAACTTTCGGCGTTTTAATTATGATGTGTCTATGTGTGGGCCTGTTTGAGTTCATCTTGTTTGAAACTCTATGCACTTTCTGGGCTTGGATATTCATTTCCTTCACCAGGGTGGGGAAGTTTTCCATCATTATGTTTTTAAATAGGTTTTTAATTCCTTTTTTCTTCTCCTTCTGGTACCCCTATTGTGTGAATGTTGTTATGCTTGATGTTGTGCCAGAGGCCCCTTAAATTATCTTTTTTTTTTTTTTTGGCTGTTCTGATTGGGTGTTTTCTGCTTTCTTATATTTCAAATCACTGATTTAATTCTCTGCTTCCTCTAGTCTGCTGTTGTTTCCCTCTAATGTGTTCTTTGTTGTATTCTTATTGTATTTCTTTATTGTATTCTTTATTTCTGACTGGTTCTTTTTTATGTTTTCTACTTCTGTTTTTATGTTTCCTATCTCTTTGAAGTTCTCACTGAGATCATTGAGCATTTTTATAACCAGTGTTTTGAACTCTGCATCTGGTAGATTACTTGTCTCTATTTTGTTTAGTTCTTTTTCTGGAGCTTTGTTATGTTCTTTCATTGGGACTTTTTTGGGGTGGGGTGGTTTCTCCTCATTTTGGCTGCCTCCCTGTGTTTGTTCTGTATACTAGGTAGGGCTGCTATGTCTCCAAGTCTTAGTAGAGTGGCTTATATAGTAGGTGTGCTGTGGTGCCCAGTGGTGCAGTCTCCCTGGTCATATGAGCTGGTTGCTGAAGGTGTGTCCCTTGTGTGGGTTGTGCATGCCCTCCTGTTGTAGTTGAGCCTTGGTTGCTGTTTACAAATCAATAGGAGGGATTGCCCCTTGAGCTGATTGATTGTGGGGACTGCACATGACTATAGTGGAAGAGATGTTGTGTAGGGGCTGAACATATAGAACAGGATTTGCTTTAGCAGGGCTCTGGTGCCTGCCCAATGTGACTTTCAGGTGTGTCTTTTGTGGAGGTGGTTGTGTGGTGCTCTAATGTGGCTGAAGCAGGCCACCAGGTGTGTTGGTTCCAGGGCCTCTTAAGAGGGGCTCTATTGCAGGCCAACTTCAGCCACTGCCTGTCCCCTGCCCAGGGCTACTTGGTATAAGCTACAAAGTATTCTGCAAATAGTTGCCACTTACACTGGCCTTGGAGGTTTCTGGGGTAGGACAAGCTTCAAACCAAGGCCAGCTGCCATTAGTGCTGGGCTCAGGCCTGCTAAGCACGTGGTACAGGGCATGCTGAGGCTAGATGCTGTTTCTTTGGGGTTTGTGAATCTTTGAGAGATTTTTTGAATGTCCACAGCATAAGCCAAGGCAGGCCATTTGTATGGAAAAGCCACTGGAAGTGACTTGGGTTGCCCACAAGTTAGGTAAGCTGAGGATCTCAGGGAGCCACCAGGAGGCGTAACCATGTTAGCCAGGTTGATGGAGACTCAGATATGGCAGCCACCTGTGTCTGCATGCTGGATGAGGGGAGGGCTGAACAAAAGAACAGTGGTGCCTGTCAGTACTTTTGTCTGGGAAAAAGCTACCTCTCCACCCCTTGCCCTGAAGGCAGACAACTTAGTTCCACCCTGTAAGTCCCAAGTGCCTTTCAAGCTGCCGCTCCAGCACTCGAACTCAGAGAAAGTGAGTCCATCAGCGAATAAGTCCATGCCTGGGACTCCAGCCACCTTCTGTCTTACTCAGCCACAATCTCCACTGGTTTTCACAGCCAGAAATATGGGACCTCTCTTCTTGGCACAGGGCTGGGGAGCTTGGTATGGGGCTAGGACCCTTTGTACCCCAAGGGGTACCTCTGCAGGCAAGATATGCCTTCCAGTTTTTAACTTCGTGGCCAAACACGATGTTGAAGCAGCCCATTCCATGTCTCCACCCTTCCTACCAGTCTCATGGTGGCCTCTGTACATCCTTAGTTATAGAACTTCTGTTCAGCTAGACTTCAGGTGACCCTCAATGATGGCTGTTTTGTAGTTTAGTTGTAATTTTGATGTGGTTGGGAGAGGAGGCAAGAATAGTGTTTACCTACTCTGCCGTCTTGACTGTGGAAGTTATGTGTTTTTTAAATGTAAAAATATATTTGAAATCTCTTTGAAACATGAATTCTCTAAAAGCATGCATTGTACTACCTTTTATATATATATATATATATATATATATATATATATATATATATATATATATATATATATATATATATATAAAGCTTTTTATTTTAATCCCATGCACCTTTTCCCCAATTTCCCCCAAACAATATACAATATCAAAATAAAGATACTGACATTGCTACAGTTAAGATACAGAACATTTATATCACAAAGATCCTTCATGTTGTGCTTTTATTGCCATTTCCACTTCCCTCCCCATTGCCTTTTAAATCTCTGGCAATCACTAGTGTGTTCTATATCTCTATAATTTCATCAATTCAAGAATGTTATATAAATGAAATCACACAGTATGTATCTTTTGGGATTGTTTTTAGTTTTGTTTTCCATTTAGCAGAGTTCTCTGGAGATCTATCAAGCTTATTCCATGTGTTAATAATAATTCCTTTTATATTCTGAGTAATATTACAGGGCATGGCTATACCACAGTTTGTTTAGCCATTTACCTATTGAAGAATATTAGAACTGTTACCAGTTTTTGACTATTATGAATAAAGCTACTATAAACATGTATGTGCAAGTTGTTGGTGAACATAACTCTTCATTTCTGTGAAAAACATTTTGTCAGTTTCTAAAAATACTAACCATGCAACTAACATATGGTTGGGTATTTGTACTCTTTGGTATTTATCCCAGAGAAGTGAAGAGTTACATTCACCAAAAACTTGGACTGCCTTTTAGTCAGTAAATCTTAATCATAAGCTTTATAAAAAGATCAATATTGGATTGATGAGACTAGTCAGTGAAAGGATTTATGACAGAACAGATTCATGGATTCTGCTGCTGTTGGACCCAGCATCCATCCCAGTATGCTTCCATTCCAGCACCTGGCCTGTCCAAGAGGGTTAAGAGCTAGCAGCTTAAGTGCTCTAATTCATGTAGTCCCGTTTTATACATAAGCAGAAGTGTAGACATTATAGAAGAAAGTCAATTTGAATTTTTAAATGGTAGCAGTTAGCAATATTACTTAATGTCGAGAAATGTCTAGTTTCACTTTAGAGTACTTCAAATAAACCATACATGGTTCATAAAAAGGACCAGAAGTTGAAATGAAAAAACAAATCTGTCAAAAAAGGAATGAGGGCGATTACTACATGACTTAATCATTCATATTCAATCATTTTATTAATTCTTTCACGCATATGATAATATTTGAATAGCTGCTATATTCAGTTTCTGTGCTGGTATTATTAAAACACACACACACACACACACACACACACACACAAAAACAAAACTCTATATTTTAGGTTCCTGTCAAGGAAATTCTTGAGCAAACTCACTACATTCAGAATAAAATCTAATAAAAGATTTTTATAAGAGTTAAGGGTGAAGAGAATAGAAAATATTTGATGGAGAAGCTTATGTCATTTTTAAATATAATTGTATTTGATAAAGTATGTGTACTGATACAGTACAGTGTATGTATTTATAGTTTTTACACTTTCATATCATTAACTCTAAATAAATGTTAAGATTATGTGTTAAACATCTGTTTTAGCATAGTTTTGGAATTAAAAACATGAAATATTAGATGATGAGATTTCCGGCCTTAAAAAATTACTACTCATTATAGATTCAAAACATACTCATTAAATGTAGAATAAAACACTGCTTTTTAAATGATGTACTAGTTATCATACTTTCACATTACAATGTATCTCTCCCACTTTTTCCCTCTTCCTGAATTGCCTGTTTCCTTTTCTGTTCACATTTACTTGTGAACTTGTTTCCATCAGTCAAAATGAGAAAGGTGACTGTCACTCTAAAAAGGATAATACTGTCAGAAGCTGCTGCCTCCAAAAAGCACTTTGAGACAGTATAATGCAAGTGCATCAATTTCCCTTTCTTTCTTGCACCTTCAACCTCATTTTTCCAGTCCCTGCTCCCAGCCCGCAAATGTTCTCAGGTCTCTTTTGTTCAAAACTTTTCTGTTCTTAAGAAAAAAAAAATTGTTCTTAAAAAACTTCCCAAACATGACTTTCACTTGCCTTCTCCTTACAATGTCTCCCACTTACTGTCCAAGTTTTTTTTTTTTTTTTAAGATTTTTATTGGGGGATTGGGGGATGGGAATAGCGCTGGGGAATTGGGAGAAGGAGAACAGAAAAGTTGCTGTCCTTTTGTTCGTCAGACTAGTTGTGGAGGACGTTGCTTCACTGGCCCAAGTTGGCACCATCATTGCGCTCTTCCCGGGTGAGGCAGATTGGTCGCCGGCTTCTGGATGGCCACTCACGCTGGCTGCTGGCTACACATGGTAGCCCATGGAAGCCCACTGCAGCAGGGGCTGCAGCCTATGCGACTCACGGCAGCCCAGCTCCAGGTTGAGGTGTTGTTCAGCATCTTAGTTGTAGAGGGCAGTGTCACTGGCCCTCATGTGGGATCCAAACCGGGGCCCTCTGGCGTCCCAAGCCAGTTCTTAACCAACGCGCCACTCCGCCAGCCCCTGTCCAAGTTTTTAAAGACTGCCATGTACTTACTGCTTTCATTTTTATTTTCCCTCATTAATTCTTCAACATGTGTGTGAATTGCACTCTAGCCTTTCTGTTGAAATTCTTAAGCATAACAATGATTAGTTTTACTTATGACTTCTTTAGTTAGAAGTGACAGAAACTACATTCACTTTAGAAACTATAAATACTTCAGTTATAAGTGATAGAAGTTTTATGCATCTTTTTTAAAAACTCTGCAAAGCCGAAGGGTCCATTAAGATTCAAAATATGTTCCCTCTCAGATAATCTTTCTCTTTGCTGTGGCAGGGTGACTCCTGATATATCGCAATTTATAATGCCTTTGCAACTTTCAAACCCCAGAGAATGAAAAGGCCTCCTTCCTGATAGCTACTGCAATAGTACAGGGGCAATCCCATTGGTTCAACCCAGGTTGTATACTTGTTTCTGAATAAATCACTGGGTCTGAGGTCCTACCTTAAAGGCTGAAGTTTGAGATGGAGTAACTGCTACTTATAATTACATTGACAGACCAGAATTACAACAGAATGTGGAAGCTGTGAGTCGCCAAAGAAACAGATTCATGGCGGGGGGAAATTTTATGTCTCATATTCCTACTGAAAGCCAAAGCCGACAGTTTCCTCTTAGCCTCACCTTCAATCTTTGTCCAATTATCATACCATTGACCAAATTTACCTTCTTGGAAACATCCTCCATTGGTTTCTGTAGGAAGATGATTTTGGGGTTTCATTACTACTTTTTTGACTGCTCAGTACTTCTTTGTTTTCTTTCTCTTTAACTCAAAGAAAATATCTAAGTTTTTATCTTTTTACATTCTATATTTTTTCTATTTTTCTCTTTATCTCTATCTGAGATTCTTATCTACACCACATTTCTATTGCCAACTCAATGTAATTAACTTCCAAATTTTAACAATTCTGCGTTTGCGAAGAGTTGAACCTCTTCATTTGAAAGTCTAGTAGGTTCTTCAAACTGAGAATTACCAAAACAAAATTCAGAATCTTCCCCTCCTAACATCTACCTCTCTTTCTATATTTTCTTATTGAGCAAATTTTCCTAACATTCAGTAAGAAATTTTCAAGGCATTTTAGGGATAGTCCTCCTTTATTTTGTTATTATTAACCTTCACTTCCACATCTGATAAGGAGAGAAAAAATAATGTTTTCTGACAATGTTATATAAACTTTGCTATGAAAGGATAAGTAGTTTTTAAAATATGCAAAAGTCATTTGTGACAAGGAGTCTGGCAAGATGGAGGGTACTCTAGGCAAACTAATTAGCATGAATAAAGATATTTAATTATTCATTATGGTCAGAGAATTACTATTATTTCATATGACTGAAGCATAAGCTACATGTGGTTAACTCTAGGCAAACTAATTAGCATGAATAAAGGTATTTAATTATTCATTATGTTCAGAGAATTACAATTATTTCATATGACTGAAGTACAAGTTGCATGTGGTTTAAGCCAAAACGATCGACAATTCTGATGAGTCTGTGTGCTACACTAATGAGGCTGAGCTTCATTCTGCAGGCAGTGGAGGAAGAATGTTATAAGAAAGCATGTAATTTAGCTCTTGTTTCTTATAGTACCGTATAACAGAGTATTATTCCCAGTTCCTGCCTCTCACTCCTTGGGACATTGCTGTCATTTATTTCACCTATCCATATACTATAATCACCTGATACATTGTGTTTTTTTTTAATTATTACTGTACACAAACAGTTAACTATTTTTCGATCAATGAAGAATAGTTAAAATAAAAGATGTTAAGATGTTATTTTTTTTCTTTTTTGCTTTTTCCAATGTGCTTCCTGTCATTATATAGCTCCAAGTTTCTGACCAAGTTTTCCTTCTTCCTAAAGAACTTCTTTTAGCATTTCTTGCAGAGCTAGCTTTCAGATACTGAATTCTTTCAGGTTCTGCTTTTCCAAGAAAGCTTTTATAACTCCTTCACTTTTGAGGAATAATTTAACTGGGTATAAAATTCTAGGTCATTGCTCTTCTTTCAATGCTTTAAATATTTTATCCATTTTTTTCTTGCTGTTATGGTTTTTGATGAGAAGTTGACTATAATTCTATCTACCCTGTTCTTCCATAGGTAAAGTATTTCTAGCCTCTGGTTTCTTTCAAGATTTAACTTCTCTTTGGTTTCTTGTAGTTTGAATATGATACGTATGTTATTTATTTATTTAATGCTTAACTGCTTGATGCTTTCCAACTGTTTTCAATCTGTGGTTTGGTGTCTGTCATTAATTTTGGAAAGTTCTTAGTCATTATTACTTCAACTATTTCTTCTGGTCTGTGCTTTCTTTCTTTTCTTCCTGGTATTCTGGTATTTCAATTACATCTATGACATATGCCTTTCAAAAATATCCCACAGATTTTGGATGGTCTGTTTTTTGTTTGTTTGTTTGTTTTTCATTCATTTTTATTTGTTTACTTTTGCAATGACTCATCTTCAAGCTCACTGATTCTTTCCTTAGCTGTGATGAATCTACTATTAAAACCATAAAAAGAACTCATTTCTATTACAATGTTTTGATTATGAGCATTTCCTTTGATTTTTTTTAGAGCTTCCATTTCTCTGCTTACTTAAATAAATTCCCTGTTTGATAATTCCAACATCTGTGACATATCTGAGTCTGGATATGGTATGGTAACTGATTTGTTTCTTAAGCCTGTTTTTTTTTTTCCTTTTGACATGACTTTTCAGTTTTTGTTGAATGCTAGACATATTGTATTGTGTAGTAGAAACTGAGATAATTATACCTTTAGTATGAGGATTTATGTTAATCTGACTTGGAGTTGGCAGTAGTTAATGTTTGCTCTAAGTAGGTATGGATGTAGGTGCCAGAGGCTTCAAATTTCTCTAGTGTTCTTTTTTTTTTTTTTTTTTCCTGACTTTGGACTTCTCTAAGTACCCCTCCTTTGAGAGAGTCCATATCATGCAGCTCTTTCAGCTATAATCTACTATTGTTATACTGAAGCCATGTTAGTTTGGTGGTAAGGTTTAGCAAACGGGGAGCAGCTTGTAATCTTACAATAAAATCTAAGTGTTTTAGTGAGCCTGTTTCCCAGGACCCACTAAATTCTGTGACTGTGTTTCTGCAGTAGTATAGCTTTTCCTCACCCTTACCTCCTTCCCTGCTGCAGAGTGCCTAATCTATTTTCTTGAAGCCTGGCTTTTCTTCACTATATTATCCCTCACTCGCTGAGGTGAGACAAAGTCTAGAGAGCTCTGTAGCATGAAGCAGTCCCTTCTTCCAGCTAGAATAAGGCTCTGGCAATATGTTCTCCCCTAGAGAGTGGGTGTTTATAACTGAGAAGGTACTGTGGTGTATGTCACAACAACCACACTTCCTCTCCCTCTGCCAGAGAGAGGTAGAGATCTTTCTAAGACCTTCACCCTGAGAACCTGGTAGGATTCCTAGAGAGAAACCCACAAAATTGTAGGGGATTCCTTCAGACTGTGTCCTCCACAAGTTTCTCACTCTCAAGCTAGTCTACACTCAGTTTCCAGCAATTCATCAAAATTGCCATTTAAGTGTTCTTGCCAGTTTGTGGCCCCAACAGCTTCCAATCCCATAGGCCTCATGTACGATTCTCTGTCTCTCTAGAATTTTGCAGTGGCAATTTGTCCTGCAACCTCAGTTCTTAGTTGGGTCCAAAAAGATGGGTGATTTTCAGTTTGTTCAGCTCTTTTTTGTTGCCAGGATGGCTTCCAAGCCCTTCACATGTCAGAGCTAAAACTGAAAGGCTTCAATTTAGTTTTGGTCTTTTTGATTACTAAACCTAAGAGAAACACTTCCTAATTCCTTTACGAGTTATATATGCTCATGGTGTATCATTAACAGAGGTCCTGTCTTGTTTTATTTATATCTCCAGTACTTGGAGTACTAGTTGACACATATTTTGGTGATTCATAGATAGAATTGCCTACATAATGAGTTACCTCATTCCTGTTAACTCATCACAGTAAGTATAACTTTTTTTTTTTTTTTTTTTTTTTT
>NW_017731637.1:464959-695492 GCF_001890085.2 Hipposideros armiger | reverse complement strand
TTTTTTTTTTTTTTTTTTTTTAGAGAGAGAGAGAGGGAGAGGGAGAAGGAGAGGGAGAGGGAGAGGGAGAGGGAGAGGAAGACAAACTGCTTTTCTAGAAAAGGAACTAGGGAAAATTTGTCATACAGTTGCTCATAAAAAGAAATGAGTAATAATTGGTAATGAACTAAACTACTACTTTGTATATATTTTTTGAAATATACATTTGGAGGTGTTTCTGAAATCTATAGAGGTTATAAAATAACACTGCATGATAAATTATTACTCAGTTGATGCCATTCCTATAGAATTAATATAATGTAGATATATTTCTGTTTGTAAATATTAACAGTTATGAAAAGAAAACACTAGAGATCTTAGAGTACATGAATGTGTATCAGAATGACCTGGATAGCCTGTTCAATAACAGAGTCTCACGCTCGCTTGCGCTCCCCGCCGCTGCCCGCGCGCGGTCCTCCGTGAGCCTCTGGTTAGTTAGTCCCCATCACCTCCTCAGCCACCTGCCCTAGTCTGCGTGCTTGTTCACTCGTGGACAGATGTCCTTGGCACAGAGAGGTCATGCTCAGAGCCGTCGCCTTGAGTGTCTTAAGTTGCACTTTGTACAACTTCTGCCACACAGGCTGTGGGTCTTGCAGCACATGTGTAAGCAAGGGCTGCCATCCGGAAGAAACTGGTGGTTGTTGGTGATGGAGTTCCCAGAGCTACATGTTCGCACAGTGTTTGAGAACTATGTGACAGATGTTGAGGAGGATGAAAAGCAGGTAAGGTTGGCTTTATGGCACACAGCTGGACAGGAAGATTATGGTCCCTTGAGGCCCCTCTCTACTTGAACACTGAAGTTAACAGTGGTGTGTTTTTCTATTGCCACCGCTGATAGTTTAGAAAACATCCCAGAAAACTGGAGTCTGGAAGGCAAGCATTTCTGCCCATCTCCTGGTTGGGAACAAGAAGGATCTTCCGGTGGGAGCTAGCCAAAATGAAGCAGTGGCTGGTAAAACCGAAACAAGGCAGAGATATGGCAAACAGGATTGGCACTTTTGGGTACAAGGAGTAAGCAAAAACCTAGACGGAATGAGAGGGGTTTTAGAAATGGCTAGGAAAGCTGCTGTGCAAGCCAGACGTGGGGAGAAAGAGCCTGGAGGACTTGTCTTATGAAACCCTGCTGCAAGCGCAGCCCTTATTCCATTAATTTTGAAGTGCTGTTTATTAATCTTGGTGTGTGATTACTGGCCTTTTTCATTTATCTAACATTTACTTAAGATTACAAATCAAAAGTCATCTTGCTAACAGTATTTGGAAGCCAACCATGATTATTAATGAGGTCCAACCCACCTGACCCACCAGGGTCCTGATGACTCCACTCTAACAGATGTCCTCTGCACTCCATGTGACACACCAGGCACTAATGCAAGGGATTTCTTAACTTCTTGCTTCTTTCTAGAAAGAGAAACGGTAACTTTTGTGAATTACGCTATAACTACCTCATAACTAACATGTCTTACCTATCATCTGCCAGTTGCAAGGTACTCTGGCGAGTCACCACTTCAGAGCTTTACTCCTTAACAGATTTCATTGGCACAGCTCTAGAGTGGCCATCTAGTGTTCTCAAAATGCTCTCAGCAAGAAAGGCCCAAGTCCATGCAGCTGTGGCAAAGTTACAGTTCTGTGGTTTCATGTTAGTGACCTTATAGTTACTGTGTAATTAGTGCCACTTAATGTAGGTTGCCCAAAATAAATGTGTCTACCCCAGACTAGATGTAGTATTTTTTTTTTTGGTATAACTGGATTGCCTAATCCTGATATTTGTCATCCCCATAGAAAGTATATTCGTTTTTTAAAAAAGAAAGGGCATTTGAAAATAAAGTCAGATGGAAAATTCGTTTTTAAAATTCCCATTTTGTCAGTTTCTCTGATAAAGAGTGATCATATCACCTTGATTTCAGCCCCATATATCCTAGCAGCCCCTCCTTAGAGCTGGGCTAAGAACAGAGGAATTTGGTTTCGTGCCTGAGGCACTCAGACTTTTGAAGGTGACACAACCTGTCTCCTGGACCACTGGGTCAGTCTCTAGTTCATAGTGCTGTCTCCTCGCTGTACCCAGGTTCCCTCCCAGAGGAGCCACTAGTTTCTGAGGGTGGCACTCAGTTTCTCTGTCTCTCCAGCTGACCAAACTTTTTTCTGCAGCAGTCAATTTTTCCAATTACTAATAGGATAAAGGCAGTTTTCTAGAACAAAACAAAACAAAAAAACAAGAGCAGATTCTCAGGCCCAACTCCCAGAGACTCGAATTCAGTAGAATTAAGATGAACTAGGTAATCTGCCTTTATATTTAAGAACACTCCATAAGAATATAACACTGGTGGCCACTCTTTCAAGATAGTGCCCTAGAGGAAGGGATTGCTGCATGTTTCTGTTTGTTGTCTCGTGTGAGTTTCAGACAGAAGCTGGATTAGAGTTCATTAGTGACTGAATTTTATGACAATATCCTATGTGTTGGTTACATATCCACATGCTTTTGGGACAAGATGTATGGAAGGCAGAGCAGTCATTATGTGGTGACCACTGCAGAGCCTGACTGACTGTGTATGGAACTGAAAAGCTTCCCCTTTCTGGAGGAAGGTGAGCCATGAAAGGGCATGCATGATCAAAGCACTTATTTTTCCCCCTTTAAAATTTACCTTACATTTGTACTTAAACACAAGTAAGAACTCATTTAACATATCTATTGGATTGTAGGAAAAGTCATGACGCATTTTTGCAATGAAAACCAGAAAAAATACGTCATGACTTTTCCGACAACCCAATAATTTTTGCACTATAGTATATATTTCCTGAGAGAAATGACTTTGTCATGAAACAATGTTACTCTTGCCTCTACCATAAATTGCTTTGCTTGTGACTTAAATGAAATAAAAAAGGAATGAAAATTGTAAGCATAGGAGAGAGTTCATTTTCACAAATTCAAGCCTCATAGAAAATCGATATAATAAAGCTTCAGCAAAAGCAGAAAAATCCCCCTTTTGTAGAAGTGGATTTTTCATTGGATTTCCAGGACGTGATGTGTTTTGGTAACAAAGGAGCATGGGCTTTAGAGCTTCTCATTCGCACAGTTGAATCTTGGCTCTGATAATTAGGATGTTAGCTGTGAACCTCTTGTCTCAATATCTTTGTGTTTCATTTTTCTCATTATTAAATAAAGACATAATTATAATGTGGGTTACAGATACAGGGTCAATGTGAGAATTAGTATTTTTATTAATAAAAAAAGAGAGAAAGGGGAGATAGAAAGAGATGTTTTCTTCTCCATCACCCACTTTCCTGCATCTTTTCTGGTTTTTATTCAAAAGCAAAAATATAATTGTTAAAAAATTTAAATATTGCCCCAAAGCAAATGAGTTATAGTATAATAGTAACTCATGAAAAAAATGCTTAACTATATACTACTTACAAAGCAATTCTCTACGCCATACAAAATCTATTGAACATCAGATAACATATACTAGTAATCAACTTCTGCTATTGAAGTAACAATGTTAGTCTCTTTTTTAAAGGAGAAATTTCTAAATTGCAAGGTGACATTCATGTTACTGGTGTGACACTGAAGAACTGTTGCTGAGGTCCCTTATGTTTGGATTGTATAGTTGCATCATAAAATTATAAGGAATGATTAATAATAATTTTACGTTAAGAAATCAGCTACCATATTTTGACATTATTTCTTAGATTTTTATAGACAAAATAACTAAAATCGCAGAAATTTGATGACTTGTCAAAACTTCATAGGGTATGAGAAAACCTAGATATCTTTTTTTAAAAAGAATAGGTGGAATTGATTTTTTTTATTGTGATAAAATTGTCATGTAGCATTTTGTAAGTTTAAATGCACATGTTGATTTGATACATTTATATATTGTAATATGATTACCACCATAGCACCCCATCCATCACATCACAAAATTATTATTTTTGTGTGTGGTGAGAACAATTAGGATCAAGTTTCTTCACAACTTTGAAGTTTATAATGCAGTATTTATTATTGTCTATAATCACTCTGTTGTGCATTAGATCTCCAGGATTTATTTATCTTCTAGTAGCAAGTTTGTAACCTTAAATGCATCCATCCAATTCCCCTACCCCCTGGTTACCCCATTCTACTGAGTTTCCATGGGTTTGGCTTTTTAAATCTTCCATGTATAAGTAATATCATTTTCTTTCTCTGTCTGACTTATTATACTTAGTATAATGCCCTTCAAGATTCATCAATGTTGTTGAAAATGGCAGGATTTCCTTCTTTCTCACAGCTGAATAATATTCTATTGTATGTATACACTGCATCTTTATCTACACTCCCATGTTTATTGAAGCATTACTCACAATAGCTAAGATATGGGAACAACTTAGGTTTTTTCTTTGTGTGTGTGCAGTTCTTAGATGTGGGAAAAACAGCTTGTTACAGTAGAAAAAGCATTGTTTTGGAGCTAAGCAATACTAGTGAAAATTCTAGTTCCTTCATTCACTAGCTGGGAGGTCTTGAACCAGTTAGTTTAGTTATCTTGAATTTCAATTTCCTCACCTTTAATACAGAAAAAAAAATCATACATAATCTTATGACTTTGGAAAAGAATGAAACTAATTCACATTATGTATTTTAAATGTAGTGGGTGTCCAGTAAAATGTAGCTATAATTTTCAGAGTCAGAAAAAGTTGCATGTAAAACCAGATTAAATATCTTCCTGCTTGGCTGGAAAGATGGCTCATTTCCTTAGTCAAGGAGTGTTTGCTTTCAAATGACAGTATCTAGCCTAATTGGCTAAAGGAAAAAAAAATGTATTTCAAAGAAACTGGGATGTCTTGTGGAGTATGATGGTTCTACTAGGGTAGAGTTTTCATTGCTTTATTCTTTGCTATATCCCCATCGCGTGCGGCATGTACACGATGCTCAATAATTATTGTTCATTAAAAGAATGTGGGAGGGAGCAGAGTTGCTCAGTGGAAACGTGCTGGGCCCATAAAAGAATGTGGGGCCACAGCAGTGTTCTCAGCTTCTTTTTTCTTTACCACCCTCCTAAAAAGCCATTTTAGATGTTCTTTCCTAGTCATCTTCCTCCCTATGAAATTAAATACCAAGGAATAAGATTTTTGTCAGGTAGGGTTGAGCTCAGGGGCCAAAAATCATTGCAAAATCTATTATAAGATTGCTTCCCTTGGAAGCAATATTGCCCCCATTGAGAATGCATGCACTAGAGGGACTAGCAGAGGACATTTTAAAAACCTAAGGAGCCACAATAATGTAGTCTCTTCCTCTTTCTCTGTAAAGGGCCTTCCATTCCTACTTTTCTCAGAACAATGACTTCTCTCTCCTCCTGTCTGATCATGAACCTCTTTTACAGTAATTCTGTCCTCACCCCCAGTTTTAAGTCATTTTATAGTCCAAGTTTTTAAGACGTAAATCAGTCTCCCAGCTCCAATTCAAAGTTTTTTTTAGGAAATAGATTTCCAGAGGCCCAGGATTTGTCCAGTGTTTTTTTCTGATTCCATTAATTTCAGAAACAAATAAGTATGTGTTCATGTCGTTCAGAGGCCAAACAGTAGTGGCTATAGGAGTGGAATCTCTCAAAAGAGGGCTTGAGTAGGTTCTTTAAGGTGTGAATTATGGGGACAGAGAGGAAATGATTTTTATTTCCAGGAAGTAATAAAGGATTAGGATAGTACCTGAATTCAGATTGTGGCAAGTTAGTATATGGAGTTCTTATTTTATCTTTTAGGATTTGAACATCCATTTCAGTGTTTCAATCCAGACGTAATTAAAATGGCATTTTAGTAAAATAAATCTAGTCACAATTTTAAAAAATTAAATGGAGAAAGGAGATTCTAGATAAATATGGATGAGTAAGGAGGCCATTGGACTAGTAAGGGTGTAAAGTAATAATTTTAGGAAGGTGGCAAGTTGTAGTAGAAATTGGTCAAAGTTTGGTGTCAGACTCTAATCTAGTACTAACTCTATGACTTAATTTACTTATCTGTAAACTAAATACAATAATACCACATTTGCAGGATTATTTTGAGGAAGATTAATCATAATGTACCTGCACTATGCATGGAACATAGTAAGTATTCTACACATAGAATCTTTCTCTTACCCCCTCTTTCACTCACTTTCAGTCTTTGTGTCTGTATGTACACACTGTTTCTCTTTCATGAGCATAAGATTTGGGCTGGACACAGTAACTCTTTACAAGCAATTTAAGAAAGGCTTATTTTTTTCCAAAGCAAGCTGACACATCCTTCCCAGCTGTCACTTTCCCCAGATTCATTATATAATGTGTTTAATTATGGGATGCAGAGTCCTTGACTAGTCCTGCTGCTTCTGAAGACCAGGCACCATGGCTTCCATCAATAATGAGAGGAAAGCTAGTCTCTTGACTTCATCACCATCTCTAAAACTCAAATGAACACAGCTTGGAAGGCTCAAGAAGCCACTGATTGAATGATTATACCAAAATGAAAGATCCAACTCTTTATGTGCTATAGATAAACTTATCATCCTTTATAGGTCTGCCCTATTTATGTCTCAGCTTGCATTTTGGGAAAATGTGCCAATATTTATGAGGGTTTTGGTTGATACTCTGCTTATTTCCTAGAGACCACATCCTGCCTGATTTTCAAAAAGTCTCTAGACTTATAACTACATGAAAACATTAAAATTGTCATGTTTTCATGTTGCAGCAGAGGATATTACTAGCTAATAATGAGAAGTTTATAAGTAAGCAGCTGGCATTTATAAAAAAATGTAGTGCCAGTTCACAAGGAATAATAATAATATAATATGATGACTTTATGTATAACAATATGGCCTTTATAAACAGGCTAGTTATTCATGCGATTCACTTTTTTTAAAGATATTTTTTATTAGAATACAGCTAACATACAATATTATATTAGTTTTAGGTGTACATCATAGTTATTCAACAATACCCACCTAACTCTATACAGTGTTATTACTACATTATTGATTTTATACCCTGTGCTAAAGAAGTGATCACCATGACAAGTTCATGCTATCACAATATTATTGATCTTTCCCTCTTTTTAAAAATTTTCAATTAGAGTTGACATTCAATATTATTTTATGTTAGTTTCAAGTATACAGCTTAGTGCTTAGACATTTATATAATTTAGGAAGTGATCCCCCTAACTTGTACTACCTGGCACTATACATAGTTTTTACCATATGATTGATTATATTCCCTATACTTCATATCCCCATGACTATTTTGTAACTACCAATTTATATTTCTGAATACATTCACCTTTTTCACCCTGCTCCCAACCCCCTCCCATCTATCACCCTGACAGACCTAATACCTATCTGGCACCATACATAGTTATTATAATATTAGTGACTGTATTTCTTATGCTATACCCTATATTCCCATGACTACTGTGTAACAGCCAATTTGTACTTCTTAATCTCTTCCCTTTTCACCCATCCCTAATGCCATCCCATCTTAAAGAAGTCCCTCTAAGATTCCTTGATACTGGTTTGGTGATGATGAACTCCTTTAACTTTTGCTTGTCTAGGAAGCTCTTTACCTGTCCTTCAATTCTAAATGATAGCTTTGCTGGGCAGAGTAATTTTGATTGTAGGCCCTTGCTTTTCATATCACTTTGAATATTTCCTGCCAATTCCTTTTGGCCTGCAAAGTTTTTGTTGGAAAATCTGCTGACATTCTTATGGGGGCTCCCTTGTAGGCAACTAACTACTTTTCTCTTGCTGCTTTTAAGATTCTCTTTGTATTTAACCTTTGACATTTTAATTTTCATGTGTCTTGGTGTGGGCCTCTTTGGGTTCATCTTGTTTGGGACCCTCTGTGATTCCTGAGCTTGTATATCTATTTCCTTTACCAGGTTAGGAAGTTTTCTGTCATTATTTTTTCAAATAGGTTTTCAATTGCTTGCTTTCTCTTTTCTCCTTCTGGTACCCCTATAATGGAAATGTTGTTATGCTTGATGTTGTCCCAGAGGCCCCTTTAAATTGCCTCAGTTTTTTGGATTCTTTTTCTTTTTGCTGTTCTGGTTGGGTGTTTTCTGCTACGTTATTTTCTACATTG
The DNA here is from genome assembly GCF_001890085.2 of Hipposideros armiger. NCBI lineage: Eukaryota > Metazoa > Chordata > Mammalia > Chiroptera > Hipposideridae > Hipposideros > Hipposideros armiger. The sequence goes on along the minus strand of NW_017731637.1, from coordinate 687,381 downwards.
CTGATTCAGTTCTCTGCTTCATCTAATCTACTATTTATTCCCTATAATATATTCTTTATTTCTGTTATTGTATTCTTTATTTCTGACTGATTCTTTTTCATGTTTTCACCTCTTTGTTGAAGTTCTCCCTGAGATCAGTGAGCATCCTTATAACCAGTGTTAAGAACTCTGTGTCTGATACACTGTTGTCTACATTTTGTTTAGTTCTTTTCAGGAGCTTTGTTCTGTTCTTTTATTTGAGACATGTGTTTTTGTCTCCCCATTTTGGCTGCCTCCCTGTGTTTGCTTCTATGTATTAGGTAGGGCTGCTATGTCTTGTGGCCTTAGCAGAGTGAGCTTATGTAGTAGATGTGCTGTGGGACCCAGTGGTGCAGTCTTTCTGATCACCTGAGCCACACACTCCAGATGTGTCCCTTGTGTGGGCTGTGTGTGCCCTCCTCTTGTAGTTGAGGCTTGGTTGATAATTGCACATCGATGTGAGGGACTGACCCTTGGGCTCACTGGTTGTGAGGACTGGCCTTGACTACAGTGGAAGAGTTGTTGTGCAGGGGCTGACCCTACAGAGCAGGATCTGCCTCAGCAGGACTCTGGTGCCTGCCCAATCTGCTCCTTAGGTGTGTTATACTTGGAGACAGTTGGGTGATGCTCCAGCTCATTTTGAAGCTGGAAACTGGGGGCACCAGCCCCAGGACCACCTTGGAGGGGTTGCCCTATAGATCAAGTTCAGCCACAACCTGTGCCCCACGTGGGGCCACCCAGCAGGAGCCACAAAGAAATCCGCAGATGTCTGCTGCCCGTGCTGTGCTTGGATGCGCCTTAAGAGGCCAAGCTGCAAATCAAGGCCGGCTGCCACTAGTGCCATCTTAGGGCTGCTCAGCCAGAGGTAAAGGACATGCTCAAACCAGATGATGCTTATCTGGGTTCTGCGAACTTTTGAGAGACCCTAGGAAAGTCTTCAGCTTGAGCTAAAGCAGGCGGTTTGTATGAAAAAGCCACTGGAAATGGCTTGGGTGTGCTTGAAAGCTAGGTGGGGCAGGGTCTTGAATCACCAGGGCATAGTGAACAAACAGTGGAGATTCAGATATGGGAGGCACCTGTGCCTGCATGCCAGGAAAGGGGAGGGCTCAGCACAGAAACCATGGCCTCCACCAGCTCCTCTGTTTAGGAGAAAGCTGCCTCTCCAGCCCCCTTCTCAAGCCAAGCAACTCAGTTCCCCACCATATGTCCCTGCCACCTGTCCAGCTGGTGCTCCGGTGCTGGAGTTCAGCGCGAGTGATTCCATTGGTGGGTAGGTCCACATGCAGTCCCTTTAAGAGGAGCACCTGGGAGTGCAGCTGCCTCAGTCTCACAGAGTCACAATCTACACTGGTTTTCACAACCAGAAATTATTGGGACTTCTCTCCCCGGCACTGGAACTCTGGGCTGGGGTGGGGCTGGGACCTCTTGCTCCTCTGGGGGGTGGGGGGAACCTCCACAGCCAAAATAACCCTCCCAATCTTTAATGGTCACACGCCTGCGCATGTGGGACCAGCTCGTTCTGCGTCTCTGACCTTCCTACCAGTTTTAGGTGGCTTCTTCTGCACGTCTTTAGTTGTAGAGCTTTGGTTTAGCAAGATTTTAGGCGATTCTCAATGATGGTTGTTTTGTAGTTTAGTTGTAATTTTCATGTGGTCCTGAGAGAAGGTAAGCATAGCTATTACCTACTGCGCCATCTTGGTCCTGAGATCTGTGATTCACTTTTGTGTGAGCAACCATGTGAAATTGTGTACTTTCGTTTTAAATAGAGCATATCATTATAACTTTCCACACATTTTGCTGCATGACGGGCTCAGATTCTAATTTCTAATGAAGTATCTGGATACTTGGATTTTATTTTATAAATGGCTGAGACACATTCTTTAAGATGCCAAATGCCAAATCTTTAAGATGCAGGCATTCTATGCCTGTTGTAGAATGAATGCGTGTGTGTTCCCAAAATTCATATGTTGAAACCTAATTTCCAAATATGATGGTATTTGGAGTAGGGCTTTTGGGAAATGGCTGGGTCATGAGAACAGAGCCCTCTTGAAAGGGATTAGTCCCTTTATAAAAGACCCCAGAGAGCTCCCTAGCACCTTCTGCCATGTGAGGACATAGTAAGAAGATGACGATTGTGGGAGTGCAAACAGTTTTCCTCCCATCTTTCTAAGTTCTTTTGGCTGGGCTACCAATAAAATTGACATGAGACAGATTAACAGAAGAAAATGTCCAAGGTTTACCATAGATCTATATTAGGGGTTGCCATAAGAATATGACCCAAGGAGGCATTATACAATTGAGGCTTGTGTGTCATTCTGGAACTAAGGATAGTGCTGTGCTGTGTAAGTGTGTGTGTGTGTGTGTGTGTGTGTGTGTGTGTGTGTGTGTGTGTGTGTGTGTGGTTTGGGACTTCAGAGGCAGGAAGGCAATTCACTTGGAGATAGAAAAGCAAATGTGTGGTAAATGAATGTTTGCTGGGACATCTTTAAGGATGGGACACAGAGAGGACTTTGAACAAATAGGCCTTGCTAGGTTCATCTCTATTACAAACTAGTTTATATTAAACTATAATTATCTATGATGACAGTTCCCTTCCTGGATCAGGCCCTCCATCTAAATTCCTTTTAGGCAGTTAGGTGGAAGGTCAAAGGCTTTTCCTGAGATTTTTGTTTCTTAAAAATAACCAGCTTAAAATCAGTATCCTAAAAGGCATATTTTGGGGTGGCAGACTGTGCTTCCCTTTACCATCTGCGGACCAGGAAGCAGGCTCTCACCAGACACTGAATTCGCCATAGCCTTGATGTTTGACTTCCCAGACTCCAGAACTGTGAACTAAGATAATGCCACTCTGAAAATTTACCCACTACCAATAGACTTCCCCTAAGGGCAATGGTTGCTATAAAAAAATTTTAGGAACTGTGTATAATACTTTAGCAGGGCACAAACATGCTGGCAGCAAGACTACTTCCTTTATAAACTTGAAACAGAAGCTTTGAGGGAATTTTTGAGAAAGAATCATAGTGGAGGTTCCTTGTGCCATCTTTTATACCTCTGGCTCCTGGGAAATATATTGAAATATGATAATGACTGACTATCTTTTAAGTGAATGAGTAGACATAACTACTGTGTTAGATGGCCACAAATTATTTGCTGCTTCTCCAATGAAGGAGTAGAAATTATCTCCTTATCCCTTGAATCTATACTGACCTGTGGCTTGGTTTGGACAATAGAATGTGGCAAAAGTGTGGATGTGTATGTTCTGGGCTTGGGCTTCAAAGAGATTTTGGACGCTTCAACTTATGCTCTAAGAATATGTACTGCTCTATGAATAATGACCTGCTAGAGGAGCAGAAACAAGCCATTCCAGCTTAGGTCTCCCTAGGCCTGCTGCCTTCCTGCTGTCCTGGCAGGAAATCCAAACTGAATGCAGCCCCAATTTAAACCTACAGAAATATGAGCTAAATAGATGGGTGCTGTTTAGGGGTGCTGTTAAACGGTAGCTTTTTGGGTGGTTTGGTTATTCAGCAACTACTAATGGAAATAACTTCCTTTGGAAATGTTTCCTCGGTTATATGCCATGATTATCCATTTGGGTGGTATTTTGGCACATGTCATAAATTAGTTCAGTATGTCTTCTAGATACAGAGGTTTTGCATGCAACTTAATGCCATCTGTGTAGAAATTAGAGGTGTTGTTGACAATTGATTTGCCTTTCCCTTGTTAGAAGTTTTTTGTAGGTTCTAGCTACCTGAATTTTCTTATCCACTCTCTACATCTGCAATCCGATGGTTATCTAATTTAGGTAACTGGTTAATACTGCAGTGTGATACCATCAAAAACAGTGGGCAGTGCAAAGCTCTCCTGCCATATTCTGCTTCATCAAGCTGCCCCTGCCTCCACCAGCAAGACTACTATCCTTGTAAATGCTACATGTGGTAATTCTCTGGCCCCCTCACCTTTTACTATACGTGTCATCAGTGTTTATATTAATAGATTCTAATTTGCTCAGGCTGAATTTCAGGAGACTGCTCATCAAAAAATGTTCAGTATAGTTAAGTTGCTGACCCATGGTGATTTCTTAGTGTAACTTTAAAACTGGATGAGTATGCCTTGCTCACATTTCATTATATCAATTGCAGCCAACATTCCAAACTTGAGAAACATGACTTAGATTTTTCCCCCCTGATTCCACAGATAGCAAGCTGTTCCAGATGTTCAAAATGCACGTGTCTTCCTGTTTCATCTGTCCTTCTTGTTCTGACCCAAACTCCAGACAGAGTCCACTTTGACCCCCAACAGTGATGCTGGTTTAATTTAATCAGGATATGAGGGCTGCTCTAAACCCCTACCAACACTTGGAATGACAGTAATAATTTGCCAACTAGAAAGAGCCCAATTTACAAAATTGACCTTAGGATCTTTTTGTCACCTCTCTAACACTCATGATAGAATAATTTCTTTCTCGTCATCATTAAGACCTCATGAAGTTGAGAAAGATGAGCAAAACTGGGACAGTTTTGAGAATGTGGGTTTGAGAATGCTGCTGTTAGATGTTACTTCTATACTTATTTTAAAATTGTGGGGAGGGGACATGAAGAATCTATGAATATGATAAAAAATCACTGGCAGCAAATGCTTATCCATGGAAAATAATATAGCATTCAAACAAGAACCAAGCTATCTTACATCTACATGACAGCTGCCTGAAATAGATTATCTGTGCTGGCAGTTGTCTGCCTTCTGTCTTATAATAGATTACCCTTCCCTATTCATTCTGTTTTGTTTTCCTCTATTATGACTTCCCAATAGAGATATTCCCATCTTTCATTTGTCCTCTAGGTTGTAGTAATGGTGTTCTCTCTCCCAGCTCCTAGCCTTCTTAGGTCTTTTTGCTTCATATGTACCTCTCATATTGGGCTCCAGCCATCTCTAAGCTAGTGCATTTGAGATTTGATTTGTATCTAATGTCCTAATTGTGAATGAACCCTTTATTAAATCCCAATAAGCAAGTATTTCTTGTCCTAGGTCCAGTATTCTAAATGCATATTCTATGATGTGCAGCCTTTTTTCATAAGCCTTTCTCTCTAGAGCTTTCTGCATAACTTCTGTTCTATCCTATACCTTATGGCCAGAATTGTCCATCAGTTTCCAAAGTATACTAACAATTCCTAATGTAATTTCCCCTGGAAAGCACCCCTGTTAGGTAGGTCCTATCCTTATAAACTTCTTCAAGCTGCTTCCTTAATCACATTATTCCTAATGGTTGCCCAAAGTCACTTTCCAATCTAGATAGGTTTTTTGGAATCAGGACATTACTCACTTGACTACAAAATTATTGCTTCTTCTTATATATTTCTGCTGTGTGACAAAAATTGATCAAGTTATGATAAATTTGTTTTGGAAACTGACAAACTCTAAGAAAAGTTTTCCATACGCTTTCTGGATATTACAGTTTGGACAGCCTCCCACACCCCTCTCACAGCTTACCCTGACAATATCCTTGATACGTATCACAGATAAATTTGGTTGGACTTGAAGTCTAAAGTATATACTTAGATATTCCCATCTGAGATATTATAGTTACTGTTGAATTATAACTTACTATACTTTGATCTCTAGCTTATGATTTAATCTGATTTTATTTTGCATGACTTGTTACCAAGGCCTATTTTTTACTAGTTGCTATTAATTTTCTATTTAAATTTTATGATAACACATCAACAGGCTATGGGGTAAATTTTGTTATTGGATTCTATGTATTGGACAGAATAAATGCTTTAAATCCCTTTGTTAATCATAAAGTTAAATGATTAAGTAAAGCTACTCAGTGCTAGTTATTTGAAAGCTACTAAAGTTATTGTCTTATATTTTAGTTTACATTTTTTCCATAGGTATCAGCCTTTAAGTTTTTTTCTATGTAAGCAACAATAAAATAACCATTGAAATTTGTCAAAGTAAGAAAAGCGATTTTAAGAGAAAATTCCTGAACAAAACCCTAAATCTAGATAAACTTAAGAATATATACTTGTTGAAGCAGTAATACTCTTGCTGCTACTGAATCCCTAGTTCCTACCTACAGAAACGCATTGCACATAGCGGGAACTAAGTAAATATTTATCAAATGCATGGACGACTGAGAGTCAGTACACAAAAAAGCATTTCTTGGCCTCAAATATTAAAGTGCACTGAAAACATTGAATTGAAATAAGAAGCAAAACAAAGAGAAGTTATTAATGATAAATTTAAGCACTTTCAATTACAAATCCTATCAAACCAGTCCATACTAGAACATTTGCTGCTTACCGACCTGTTACAGGTACATTGCAAATGTTTTATATATATAAAAAAAGAAAACTTGTTTAATAATGTAAATTAACTTTTTGTAATACTTTTTCTTCTGTTATTTATTATTTCCACTACCACGGGTAGCAGTAAAGACATTTAAAATGAGAACATGTGATTACAAGCTCTTTGATAAAATGATAAAAGGGATACACTTGTAGATGTCATTCCCATTCAAAACAAATGTTTTCTTCTGTTTTACTAGGTTAAGCTCAAATTCCTCAAACTGGTTTCAGGGTGCATTCCTTTTCCAATCATTTATAATACTTCATAGTATTGTGGAGAGTATTACAAGCGTTCACCACTATTCAGTTCTCTTTACTTGCAAGTGTTTGGAAGATTCACATTTCCTTACCCTGTGAGGCCATGTTACTCACCCTGGCCTAAAAAATGATAGTGTAATATCAAATGATAGAGGCAATATCAATTCCAAACAAAAGTACAGTAAAACCTTGGATTGCAAGTAACTTGGTTTGTGAGTGTTCCTCAAGACGAGCAAACATTTCTAATACATTTTAACATGGTAAAGGAGTGATGTCTTGCAATATGAGTAGTTTGTTTCCAGAACGAATTATGCTCACAAACCAAGGTATTACTGTATTTAAGAATTGGCATGCACTTATCCATACTCTTTTCATGCTGTCTGATAACCACTCATATTGTAAATGATGGAACCTCCATCTCTCTGGGTGAGGATGTATGAAGAACTTTTGACCAGTGAAACTTCTTTTTATATTCTGAGCATTTACATTTATTTTTCCAGTTTTGGGGATCAGTGTATCTTCCCCTAAAAAAACAAACAAGGTAACTAGATGTTATTTCACTTATGCTGGTTTTTTAATTTCATGAAAGAAAAGAAGAAGGCCTGTTTAATTTCTATTTCTAGTAATCTGTCACATCTCTTATGGGATGCTTGTATAATTTTTCATCATCTTTGATGTTAAAAATATGTTTCCATTGTAAGTTTTAATTCTTCTGTTCCATTCTTAAATTTTTATTAGTATTTCTTTTATTCATTGTGCACCTTTTCTTTCTCCACCTCTTATTCAATTTCTTTTTGATTCCATCTGTTGTCTTCATATTTCATCTGTAATTTGTTTCCTAGAATTAGTTTTCATGCCTAAGAAATAATAAATAGAGCCTTTGAAAATTATATAGTTTTTGCAGTGAATTTGGAGCATTTTGTTTGCAAAGTTCCAATCATATTATGTAACAAAATACTTTTTATAATCTCATAGTATTTTCCATTCATTCAATAATTAATTCAAAAACTCCATAATTACTTTACAACACTGTGCTAATTGACTGTGATATATTAGTGAAAACAATGTGATCTATTTACTAAAGCTTGAATAAATAGTGGTCTCTCCAACATGTTGTTTGCCTATAGATACAACGAATATTTTTACTTTCATTGTTAGAGGTATTTATTTGATTTGAATATTACTCTTAGATCTGAAATTGGAAAGATGATTATGTGCCTATCCCCTAATAAACATTATGGTAACTAGTATTACTTTATCCAGCTAGCACTGTTCAATAAGTCTCTCTCTAAGAAAGAACGAAATCTATATGTGTTCAGGTATTCCAGACATCAGACACCAGGACAGGGTTGCAAGTTCATGAGATTTTTTAGAGTTAATGATTGTGTAAGACAATGGGAAGAGGGAACAGAAGTAGGCAATGAAAGCCTTCAGAAGACAATGCAAGTTACACATCTGTGAAAAGAGAGAGTGAAGGAAGGATGATTGGGTAGAAAGAACCTCAGTCTCCAGGGCAGCTCTGAGGAAGTCTCAGACAATCCAATGGAAACCTCAATGCAAAGACTGTCTTCCTGCATGGGTCAGAGAGGCCAAATACTAGAACCTTCTCTCTTCTCAGTTATTTCAGAGATTTTCCCAGGAAAATCATAGCCTCTGCTCAAATGCTTTGATGAGTTCCAAAAGCACTGCAGCTAAAGACTATCAGTTCACTACACTGCTCCTTGTAGTGTCCCTCTCAAATGCAGATCTGAGTTGTACATTGACATAGCTGCCACAGTTCACACCTTGCACCATGCAGATTTACTTCATACAAGGAAACAGCTCTTCCATAATAAACACTTAGAAGAGGGAGGTCTGTGGGATTAACCATAGTCCCTAACACGTTAGTTAGTCTCGGAAACATAACTGGTACTTAATATCTCCCTTCTCTACTGCCCTTTTCTGTTATTTTAAACTATTTTCTCTATAGATCTTGGTGGCTTATCCAGTGGTATGAGCCAAACTCTCATTCCTCAGAGGTTGATATTACTGGTACCCACATCCTTCTCAGGCCAGTGTTGCTGCACTTGTCCATTGAAAGTCACATAAGGCAAGGGAGTACCAAAAGATCACTGATGTTCTATGCACAGTCCTTCCTTCTTCTGTTTTGTGGTATTAGTCTTACTTCTTGTAGATCAGCATCAATTATCCCTGCCAAATGGTGACTCATATTCTAACCTACTATTTCCTGGGCTCAAGAAGTTGAAAATGACCAAGGAAGAGCCACAGTTTATAGTTCAATGAGATGTTTAGTGCCACTTTGGGGGAGCAGGACCACTAACCCTGCAAAGTCCAGGGTTGGAAAAATAAAATACTCAAAGTCTCTCAGGTCATAGGAAGAGAAAGTAAGAAGAATCACTATGCATTCATCCTTGGTTCTCATGCTCATGTATTCTTTCTAACGGGGACACAGTGCCAGACAGAGTTTATTGAGTCATTAGTATACTGTGGTTTGGAGGCTATCACCCAAACCTTTCCAAATATTTTCTTCAAGCTGGCACTTCATCTACACTGTCAGCGAGCCATTCCTATTCCAACAGGCTGGCATCTTCTGGCTGGAGTTGTATGTAATCACAGACTCACTCCCATACCTCCTTCACAGTGAAGTAAGTCCCCTGGTTAGATGCTATATCACGCGGAGTTTTATGCCTGTGTATTAGGCACTCAATAAGACATTAGATAGTGGTATTTGCTGTCTACAGACATTCCTGGAATAGGTTTCTCTTGCTGTTTGAATGAGCCATTGGCCCTTCAACTTGTCGTCAACTGGTTGTTCTCTTGAGGCCTAATGCCATATCAGAGGTTTGGCATCATATCTTTAGAGGCAAGATTAATTAGAATGGGTGTAGGAAATCTATTCTGTTGGGCCCAGTAATGTGCTGGTTATACTAGCTGTAGGCTGGCTGATGAGAAGTCTGGGCAGCTTCAACTTACAAAATTATTGTGTCTACTGAGTGGTTTATTGCCTCTATGGTAGATGCTTTGTTTTGGGCATTAACATGTGATATAAAAATATTCATACTTGGTGTCCACTTCCATTAATCCAACCAGATGCTTCTACTTCAGATCATCTTATCTCTCCTGTTCCAGTCATTTTCTTTTTAGGCCTCTGACCAGCTGCCACTGTCCATGAATCCATACACATTTTCACCTCAGGCCACTACTCCTTGTACACAAAGTTGTCAACAAAAATAGACCAGATGCATGGCTTGATGTCCCACCAATTGGGAAGATTTTCCTTCACTAATCTCTTTCAAGGCCACCCCGTGGTATGATTTAGTGTAGCCACTATCCATATTGAGCTGTGTCCATGTACCAAGCTGATACATTTGTAAATCAAACTTGGCAATCATTGTTTATCTTCAAGCAAAAACTGTTCACATGGGACTCACGTAACCACAAATATGAACTTGTGCATCCATGTTGGGTGATATGGGGGGTCTGGCTACCTCTTCATGCAGCTAAGTCATACACTCTGATTCTGCTTGGACTCCATCACATATGTACAATTTCCATCTTATGATGGACCGCTGGCAGGTTTGCCCAACTTTATGACTTCATGGTCTGGTTGAACTCAGTCCAAAATTTGATTAATCATCACCTAGTGTCTCTTAGTTAAATGTTACACCTGTATTAGGGTCCAGTAGTATGTCAGGATTTGTTTCTTGAATAGTGTGTACATTTCTGCTTTGAAAGGCATGTCTTTGCTTCAGAACCCTAAGGATCTCATGCTGATTATTCTACTGGGGCTTGTCATAACTCCATATTGCATCTTTCCTCCCATGTGACTTTCTGAGGTTAGAGGGATTGATGGTTTGCATGGTCAAAGAGGCAGATAGCTTGCACTCCAGCTTGGACCTGCTTCTGGGCTGTTTCCCACTCTAGGTCCCATTCAAAGCTGACAGTCTTTAATGCACCTGGTACATGGGCCAGAATAAGCTAACTTCCTTTCATGGAATTGTTACCTACAAAACCTATAAAACCCAGATTTAGCAGCGCTTGCTTCTCTTTTTACTTTTTTGGGGGTTGGGGTTGGGGCAGATGCAACAACATGTCTTCTCCTTTGGGGAAGATGTTCTTTCAGAATGCCACTGACCACTAGACATCTAAAAACTGTACCAAATGGAGTCTTGAAAGAGTTTATTTCTCACGTTTTAGAGTACATCTGTCTTATTAAGGCCTCCTACATGTTTATCCTCCTCTATCAACATGATGTCATTGATGTACTAGATCAATGTGATGTTCTTTGGGCTGCTCAGACCACCAAGATCTTTTCAGACTATATTATTACAGAGGACAACACAGTCAACATATGTAGAGGGAAAAAAATTGCATGTTAAAGCAAATTATTTCTCTTCCCTAACGGAGATAGAAAAAACACATTCAGCAAATCAATAGCTGCATGCCATGTGTCTGAGGCTTTAACTAATCTACTGTAGCATAGTTTATATATTAGGTCATTATATTAGGAGAGTCATATAATCTACCTGAGACTATCCCGTTTGGCAGCTTCAATCAGGGTTCCTAGTAGTCTACAATCGTTCTCAAGGACCCACCTTAGTTCTTAAGGATGGGGCTGGCAGATTAAATGGAGATATGCAAGGGACCGTCTCCCCTGCAAACTTCAGATCTTTAAGGGTGAACCTAATCTCCACTATCTTATTTTAAATGTGATATCTTGGCTTAGAGGAGGGGATGAGTGATTCATTTTCAGAGGTTTCTTCCTGGACTTCCCCACTATAGTAGCTCTTAAAACATAGGCCAAAAGCCCAAATAAAGGGATTACTGTCCCCTGATAAGTGGCTCCTCAGACCAACTAGACTCAGGAGTTATCTAACCCTTATGTACCTCTCTCTACTCTAGTAGGGGTGCCATAATGATGCTTCAGATCTTCAGGTATCAATTTAGACAATGTTTCCAATAAACCTTGAAATATCTGAGTTACTAATTCTCCATATTTGTTCTGGAATCTGTGAAAAAAAACTAGGCTCATAATAATACAAAGGTGTTGTTTGCCTAAAGGATGAGTAGATATCTGAATATAGGCTAGTTTTAGAATGGAATAAGAGAGTAATGAATGCTGAGTAAGTAAAAACAATGTATATTCTGCAGTCTGTCCTTTATGTACATACATAAGAAACTCCCTGGAATGATATTAGCAATGGCTATATCTCAGTAGTAATATATAGTATAGAATTATTTTCTAGGTACAATCAACCAAATGGGAGAAGATACTTGCAAACAACACCTCCAATAAGGGGCCAATATCCAAAATATATAAAGAACTCGGACAACTCAACAATAATAAAACCAAACAATCCAATTAAAAAATGGGCAGAGGACCTGAACAGACACTTCTCCCAAGAATACATACATGAAAAAATGCTCAACTTCACTAGCTATTAGGGAAATACAAATTAAAACCAGAATGAGATACCACCTCATACCTATTAGAATGGCTGTCATCAACAAGGCAAGAAATAACGAGTGTTGGAGAGGCTGTGAAGAAAAGGAAACCCTTATAAACTGTTGGTGGGAATGTAAATTGGTACAGCCACTATGGAAAATAGTATGGAATTTCCTCAAAAAATTAAGAATAAAATTACTATTTGATGCAGCCATCCCTTTTCTGGGTATCTATCCCCCAAAATCTGAAAACATTTATCCATAAATATATACATACCCCTCTGTTCATTGCAGCATTATTCATGGTAGTTAAGACATGGAAACAACCAAAGTGCCCTTTGATAGATAATTAAATAAAGAAGATGTAGTACAATGGAATGTTACCCAGCCATGAAAAAAATGAAATACTGCCATTTGCAACAACATGGATGGATCTTGAGATTATCATGCTAAGTGAAATAAATCAGGCAGAAAAAAGTTGAGAACAATATGACTTCACTCATATGTGGGATATAAAACTGAAAGCAATAGACAAATAAGACAAACAAACAAAGAAACAAAAACTCACAGACACAGAGAACAGTTTAGTGGTTACCAGAGGGTAAGCGGGGAGGGCGGTGGTAGAACAAATTAAAGGGGGGGGAGTCAGATATATGGTGATGGAAGGAGAACTGTCTCTGGGTGGTGAACACAAATGCAATATCTAGATGATGTATTATAAAATTGTACACTTGAAACCTATATAATTTTAATAACCAATGTCACCGCAATAAATTTAATAAATAAAAAAAATAAAAAATAAAAGTGACAGTTTGTAATGTGAAAAAAAGTTTTAATATGGGCAATTAATTGTATGGGCTTAGAGCTCAGAAAAAAGGATGGTGTTAGAGATCTAAATTTGGAAGTCAATATGAATAGAATTAGAGTCAAGGAGGTGGATAAACTCAGGATAAGTGTGAAGGCTAAATGAAGAGGACATAGAAAATAAGCAATGAAACCTCTCATATTTAGAGATCAATTTACAGACAACTTAAGCAACTGAGCTGAGATTAGAGGTGATGTGAGAATGACAGAAGTCAGGATAAAGACAGGAAATATTGATAAATATGCTAAGAAATCACAAAGAAATTTATAAATGGTTCACTGAATGGCAACATGAAAATCATTGGTGAAATCTGAACAAGAGGTGTTCAAGTGAAATGGTGGGATTCATATCGGAGAAGGTTGAAGAGAAAATGAGATGAATAAAAGGAAGACTGTGCAGCCAACTGAAAAAATTCACCTGTGAAGAAGATTAGAGAGATATGGAAATAGTTGAATTTTGTTAAAGGAAGGGAAATATTACAGCATGTTTGAATGATAATGAAAGAAATCAAGTAAAGTGGGAGAGTTTAAGAAAGCAGGACAAAAAGGTGTATCTCTTGGTAGATTTTTGAGAGAACATGAGTTTATGGAAGCAAGGGAGCAAGTGAAGCGATTTCCTTTTGTTAAAAGGAATACTAATAAAAATATCATAATTAATTAAAAGTAATTACAGTTTGCAGGATCCAGTATATTGCCAAATAATTTATTATAAAAATAGTTCAGAGTTATAGTCTTTTAAGAAGGTGGTTGGATGGGAAATAAATTATTATAAGGAATCTACTGACAGTTAATTGAAAGAACTAAGGAGGCTGTGCTCCTGAGCTAGAAATCAAGAAATTTAAAATGTACTACATATTACATTGTTACTTCAACATTTTATGTCTCTACTTCTCCATTTAAACAGCAGGAGTGCTTTAGAATTTTCTGAGCATCTTGGGTTATGGGCTAGATATTTATTTTGGTTTACTTACAATTCACAGCAGCCATGAAACAGAGCGATTAATCTTCTAATTTTTTTAATAAGAAAAAATTAGGTAAAGAGACAATTAGCTGTCTAAGGTAATATAATAGTAAATGAGTCAAAAGGGTTTCAAAAATTCATGTTTGCATGATTCTAGCTACCCTTTTATATTACAGGAATGGTGGAAAATATAAATATGCCGTAATCAGTAAAGTGCCTTGTACCCTTTTCAGAATAAAGTTTATTACATGTTTAGGGTAATTTTTAAAAGATATGTTAATAGCAGAGCTATCATGTGTAGCCTGAAAATTTATGTAACTAGAGACAGGAGTAAAAAAAATCATCTGCAAGTATTCAGTATTCTCACAAAATTTGCATTGATTTGTCTTTGCTTTCCAGAGCCCTCCCTCCTCCCCGTCATAGCCATCTGGTCTCCTTTTACATCTTGCTATCTCAGTAAAGCTAAAGGAACAAACTGATCTGCCAGGAGCAAATCAATTTCTCATTATCCTTGATGTGTGAAGATGAGGCTGCTGACAGTGATCATGGTCTTTGTCTACTGATATGGTTGAAAACTTGTGTTTACATAACAGAAAATATTTTCATATAGAAGGAATGGGTATACATGGCTGTGGGATGCTGTGTCTTAATATGGAAACTGATTCCTCTCCACACACAAACTTAGCACGTCTCTATGTTTAGGGTTTGTGTACCTCTTTCTGAGAATGAGGAGGAATTTGAAGGAGGTGCGCATTTTTCAAATTCTTCAGAATGCCTGAAAGAATCAGACAGCTTTTAGAGGTAGGAAAATAAAAGCAAGGGGGGTTAAGTGTGCAAAGATAAAGAGAAGAGCCCCATTTATCATTCACGCCCTCCTTCCTTTCTCCCTCCATTCAATCAATGCCCATTGTACCAGGCACTGTTCAAGGTACTGTTGCTACACTGGTGGGAAAAAATGACAAAGTTTCTACATTCTAGAGGAGGAAGACATTATAAAAACAAATTAAAAAAATAAAGGTGGTAGGTACCATGTAGAGAGTTAAAATAAGGTACTCTGATTGAATATGAGGGTGAGTACATTATTTTGGTGGTTAAGAAAGGCTTCTCTGAAGAGGTGACATTTAAGTAAAGCATGCACTTACAGGAATATTCCACTGTGCACAGATTAGGTAGAAGAGTGTTTCAAGCAGAGGAAAGGTTCAGTGCCAAATTCTGAACAAATTTTGGAGCCCGGAATGATAGAAAAGATAAATGAAAGTGCCTGTAGCTTGTAGATAGTGGGTAGATGGGATGAGATGAAATTAAAAGCTTAGCTACTTTTTATTCTATGTGTATAACCAACCTACTGGACAGTTTTAAGTAGAAGAAGAAAGTAATCTGATTTTATATAACTCTGGGAGATACATGGCGGCCTGGTTATCAGGCAGCAAGTATATACGCAGAAAAGAATCTGTAGAAGTCATACACACTTACCTGTCATATAGTGGAACTGTATGTAATTTTTACATAATTTTTTTAAAGGTTCTGCATCTAAGGAAAAAGAAAACATGGCCAAAAAATCACAATTCTGGTCTATGTCAACATTATAAAAAAGAATTACAAAAACATTGACCAGTACAACAAAATATTTCTGCTATGCATTCCCATAGGTGTCTAAGTTCTCTGTATCAGGTATATGAGTATTTGCTGAGTTGGTCTGTAATACTTATACTTTTATTATTATTGCTCTTAAAGTCTTCAATTCACTATATTTCTTGGGTGCATTATAAATTTCCATTTGTTCCTTTGCCTGAGGGTGTTGATGTTTTTAGTGATATAATTTTAAGAATGTCAGCTTCATTTCAATTCTTCTCTTTGTAGTACACAGTGTATAGCCTCAGGAAATTGTGCCCAGCTGTAAAAATGTGTAGGCCATTACATTTTTGTAATTCTCAGTGAGACTCTTCTATTTTTATGAGAATGCCTACCAAGAAATATCTTTCTTTAAGATGCATGGACACCTGGAGTCTTATAAAAATAACAAATCTGGAAACTAGAGCCAGCAAAAAATATGTTTGGGATATTGTTAAACTTATGCAATAATTTTAAGAGATGAAAGGTACCTTAAGGTTTTCTTTTACATTTATCCTTGACAATCAGCAAACATTTAATCATTGCCAACTATAATAATATGCTACCATTTACTGAATGTTCACTATGTACCAGATATTGGTTTTATAATCATTATCTTGTTTAATTTTCCCAACCATGTGCTTCTAACCATTACTTTAATACCTATGTACTAATCATGTGTTTGATACTTTAGAATATTGAGTTAATATACAAAGTTGTTAGTCTTAATTAGCTCCTACTCTGTGAAACAGGTAGATAATTACATCGCAATTTGCAAATACTCTAATAGCTCTCTACAGCAAGGTGCTGGGTTTGGGTTTAGTATGTTCCATTTCTAGTTTATGAATGTTGGGAAAAATTTGAAAAAACAGAAAAATCTGACAGAAGTTGATATGCATGAGATATTTGTGCATAGATATTGTAGGAAAGAATGGAGCAGTAGAGTGGAGCAGGCTAGGGTGTGTTCACCATCCAGCTACATGAGTTAGATGGGAACCTAATGGAGAGACATACTATAGGCAGAAGGGAAAACCTTTGCGTTAACAAGGGACTTAATGAGACACAGGAACAGAGAAGGGAGGATTTTGAGGCCAAATGATAAAGATAGGATTGATCCATATTGTGTAACATATCAGAGAGACAAGGGTATAAATTAGTTTAGCTATTTCAAGTTTTTAGAACATCTGTTCCTCCACTGTACCCCCTCCCCAAGTTATATCTGTACAACCGGATGGTAAGATCAGGCTTAGGTATTAAAAAATGATATCCATAATGGTGGTTGTCTTATTTTACTCTTATAGAAGTTATTTTCTTATTTATTTTCTTACATTTCTTGTATAATAGCTTATACAAATTGGTTGGCCAACTAATGTGATTGAGTATAACAAATGGAAACTGCTAGAGATTGTTAACATAGAGGTCAATGACCAGAAAATAGACTTCTATATTTGATGTGTCTAGGGTTGTATAGAGGCTGCTGTCAACGCATGCTATTGTTCACACAGTTAGTAGCATTGGTGGTGCAGAATCTCTCGGGCCCTAAACAATAATTCACAAATTGCCAGTGAATCAGTGTAAGCTTGCTTGTGTAACACTTTAGTTGTACTTTTTTTGGAGTAAATACATTTATCGATACCCATTTCAATGAAATAATCTATAAATATAAAAGCATTTTTCTTTTGTATATCACCATGGTCCATGTAAATATTCAACAGTTAGAATCATCTGTAGAAAGCACTCTAAGTTACACTGTTAAGTTTACATTGTTAATATACCCATTTCATTAAACAGTGGCATCTATGCACTCAAAAACTAACAAAAAACAAAAACAAAAAACCAAAAAAACCCAAAAGCTGAATACACAAAGGCAGTTGGTAGCCTGATGGTAAAGACTGCTACTGAGAATTGGAGGAGACATCTCTTGAAGAACTTAGTATGAGTCAGTGGAACCTGTTAAACCCTTTACCTATTCTTTATTAGAAAATTGGGGAAGGAATGAAAAGAACACGAGTCATCCATTGGTTTTATGGGGAAAGCAGTGTTTGTGATTGGAAATGGTCAGAAATGTTCCCTTTTCTCCCTGTGTGGAAGGGCAAAGAGAAGGGAAAGGGGGAGGGATACTTTTCTCCATCATAGGAGTTCCCTGCACCCTCCCCAAGCCACGTGGACACAGGACATTTCCAGTTTTGTGGGTTTTATATGAAAATCTGCAGTTCTAGTCTGGAAAAGAGGCTCTTCTAGGAGTGACAACTAATCCAGACAGAGGACAGAGGTAAAAAGAAAAGTTAGTAAGATTTAATTGGAGAATGAGATGCCTGAGCTATCCTAAAACATGAGAAGGTGTCCAGGAGATGAAAGAACAGGCATTTCTGGAATGGAGAACAACTTGAGTAAAGCAGTGGGATTATCAGGGAAGTTACTTTACCGGAACTTAAAACAGTTCAGAACAAACATGAGGATGAGTGGCAAATTGGAAGCTGGGGAATACATAGATCACATCATGACAGACCTTATGTGTTATGGTAAAGATTTTGAATTGTATCACATAGAATAGGGTCATTACACATTTACTGTTTTGTGATTATTCTGGCAGAATTTTTTAGAGTAGTTTAGTGTAGGAACTATTAACTTTGGGTCCAAGAATTGCTTGGGAGATTAAGGACAGGATTCATGGATATATGATTATTTTAAAACTATAAGTAAAATGTCCTGTGTAAGTGCCTATGTACATTTTTGTCGACAAAATTTTCTTTACTTTCATTGGAGAAAGAGTTTTCAATAAAGGTCAAGCTCCATTGGATTAGGTAAAATGCATTGGGAGCCAAGGAGCCCATTTAGGTGGCAGTCACATTAGAAGAAATAAATGGTCAAAGCCTAAACCAAACAAATAAAAACATGGAGCACATTTTGAGGAGAGAGACTTGGGAAGAAGTATGTAAAGAATACTGGTTTTGACATGCTGAGTTTGAGATTCTTGTGAAATCTGCAATTAGAACATGTAGTAAGCACTTGGATATACCCCTTTGGAGTCTCTTAGCGAGAGTTGGATTTGGAAAATACATTTTGGATTCATGAGAATATGTGATGCAATTGAATCCATGAAGTTGGGCATGTAAAAAATTAAGTGATGTGAATTATCTGATATTGTACCCTGATGTGCTTTGTTAACCAAATATAGTGTTTTCTTCTGTTTGCCCCTTAACTATGGGCCGTACTCCAGGAATGCATTCTTTGCCTTTCTTTTCTCCTCTGCCCTGAAGATATTTACTTTGGTTGTAAGTCTTAACTTAATACTTATTTCATTTATTGATGTTCTTTTCTCTCAAAGTAGATGAAGTCTGGAGAAAGTTAAATTTATTTTCTAGAGTGCCTTGGGATTTATATCTTAAATTCTTACTTTGACCATGGCTTTGAGGTCCTCACTTGCTTTTACAGTTGGCATGTGAAACTGAGCATGAACTTCTCTAAATACTTGTTCTTCAGAGATGTGGGAAATAATGAAGTTTCCCTGGAGAGCTAATCTATAAAAATTTTTTGTCCACAGTTTTGGATATCTATGAATAAGTTTTCTGAGCACAAATAATACAGATTTTTAAAATTTATTATGTTCATTATTCATTTCTTATTTATGTTCATTGTTTATTACTGCACACTGAAAATATCAAACTTTTACAGAGGATAAATTTAAACAAAAGGCATGATGAAGAAAGCATTTACATGTTTCTTTCTATACTGAAAAAAGAAGGTCCAAGAAAAAAAAACAGACAAATTAGAAATTTCACAATAATGAAACTATTTCAAAAGTTTTGGAAAATGTGTAAACTTGATTTTTGCCACACTCCTTCATCTCTTGGAAGTAAAATTGGGTGGTATATAAAATGTTTGGTTGGGGCAATAACTTGAAGCATCCATCTTTAGAGCCTGCTTCCCTCCCTTGGGGCCATTTTCTACCCACTTCACCTAAGACAAAGACACTAGATTACCAATGACAAGAATGATTGGAAATCTTGCTAAGGGTGATGAAACTTGAGCTAGACGATCTGAAATGTCTCTACCCCAAAAACACTAGAAAAAGTCTCTAGTCCTTTTCTTGTTTCTTATATTTATATAGATGAGGAAGGTTCAATATGTTTTTCCATGAAGGGGAGTCCCCAGTATAACCCATAATAAAGATAAGTGGTATTTTCACTTCTCATTTCAATTGTGCTTAGTGGCAGAACTAATAAATACATTTGGAATTGCTGAGTGTTGGGAATGGCAGAAGGTATATGGCAACATACCATAGGGAATCAGGAATGAATATGGATTATCTTCCTGTTTTATATGATATTTGGGAATTTTAGTTTATTAACACATAAGGGAAGATGATGAAAGGTATATCAGACATGGATTGATTCACCAGCTCCCCACAATTGTCCACACAATAGGACAATTAAGTCCTCCCATAGAAGCCTTGAAGTGGATTGCAGGCTAAGTATAGGAAGAAGGAATGTGTAATCTCCAAATTCAGGAAGCATTGGAGAGTGTGTCCAGTTTAGTGCTATAGACTATTCAATGTGTACATCTATGAGCTAGGAGTTACACACCACCAGAAGAAAACTTTAGGCTGGATTAAGAACCCAAGATACAATGGAAACAAGGCAGTGGAAAAACAAACAAAAACCAGCATGCAACTTCATGCTTCTCATCTGTGACCTATTTAAGTAGACTTTTCTTCTTTCCCAGTTGCTGTCACTGTGAAGTAAAGAACAAATGTAAGCCTCTCCCTGTAATCCCCTGAGGTTAAGTAATAATGGTAAGGAGGGGGCGTTCAAAAGTATTTATTTTTAAATTGAGATATATGAGACATAAAACACTATTAGTTTAGTTTCAGATGTACAACATAATAACTCAATATTTCTATATTTTGCAAAATGTTCACAATAGTCTAGTTAACATTCGTCATCATGCATAGTTACAAATTCTGTTTCTTGCAGTGAGAACTTTTAAGATCTACTCTCTTAGCAATTTTCAACTATGAAATACAGTATTAGTAACTATAGGCTCCATGCTGTACATTATATCCCCGTGACTTTTTAAAAAGATTTTAAATAAGATATAGCTGACATACAATATTATATTAGTTTCAGGTATATACCATATTATTCAAAATTTATATACCTAAAGGAATGAATACCATGATAAGTCCAGCAACCATCTGACACTGTACCATACTATCATAATATTATTGACTATATTCCCTATGCTGTATGTTACATCTCAATATTTTTTTTGTTTTATACCTGGAGATTTGAACCTGTTAATCCCATTCAACTTTCCCCCTTTTAAAACATTTTCAAATTACATTTGCATTCAATATTATTTTATATTAATTTCATGTGTATAGTATAGTGGTTAGACATTTATATAATTTAAGAAGTGATCCCTTGACTAGTCCAGTACCCACCTGGCACTATACATAGTCATTACCATATTATTGATTGTATTCCCTATGCTTTACTTTGCATCCACATAATTATTTTGTAACTATCAATTTATATTTCTTAATCCCTTCCCCTTTTTACCCTGCCTCCCAACTCACTCCCATCTATCACCCTAATAAATCTAGTATCCATTTGACACCATACATAGTTATTATAATATTATTGACTATATTCCTTATGCTATACCCTACATCCCAATAACTACTTTGTAACAGCCAATTTGTACTCCCTAATTCCTTCCATTTTTCACCCACCCCTCAGCCACTCCTCCCATCTGGAAACCATCAAAATCTTCTTTGTATCTATCTATGAGCTTGTTTCTGTTTTGTTTCTTTATTGTCTTCTTTAGATTTCACTTACAAGTGAAATCATATGATATTTGTCCTTCTCTGTGTGACTTACTACTTTCAGCACAATACTCTGTAGGTCCATCCATGTTGTTGCAGATGGCAAGATTTCATTCTTTTTTATGGCTGAGTAATATTGTGCAGTGGAGTTGTATGAGTTCTTATTATATTTTGGATATTAACCGTCTATTAGATAGATTATTTGCAAATATTTTCTCCCATTCAGTAGGTTGTCTTTTCATTTTGTTGATGACTTCCTTTACTGAACAGAAGTTTTATAGTTTGATGTAGTCCCATTTATTTATTTTTGATTTTTTTGTCTTTGCAAAAGCAGCCTGTTCCTCAGACTGGATAAGATGAGTGATTCTTTTGCCCACTCAAACCTGTAGTTGAGCCTATCTGCTGATTTTTTCTTTTATTTCAGTTGTTGTCCTTTTTAGGTCTAGAATTTCTATTGGTTTCTCTTTTTCGATATTCTCCATTTGTTAAGACAGCCTCCTAATATTTTCTTTTAGTTCTTTAGACATAGTATTTATTAATTCATTGAATACATTTAAAATATATGATTTGAAGTCTTTAAGAATTTATTCAAATTTTAATATCGGGCCTTTTTAACATTTTATTTTAATTTAATTTATCCTGTTATTTTTCAATTACAGTTCACATTCAATATTATATTAGTTTCAGTGTTAAATATTTATATAGCTTACAAAGATATTTCCCCTTATAAGTCTAATACCCACCTGGCACTATACATAGTCCTTACAATATTATTGACTATATGCTCTATGCTATACATCTCCTTTACTATTTCATAACTGCCAATTTATACTTTTTAATCTCTTCACCTTTTTCACTCAACCACCTAAACCCACTCCAATCAGGCAACCATCATTTTGTTTTCTGTATCTATGTGCCTGTTTTGTTTGTTGGTTTATTTTGTTTTCTAGATTACATATATAAGTGAAATCATGTGGTATTTGTCTCTCTGAGTCTGACTTATTTTACTTAGCATAATGCCATCTAGCTCCATCCACATTGTCACAAATCATGAGTTTATTGTTTATACAGCCAAGTAATATTCCATTGTATATATGTACCACTTCTTTATCCAATCAGCTATTTAGGGGCACTTAAGTTGCTTCCATATTTGCTATTGTAAATAGTGCTGCAATGAATGTAGGAATGCATGTTTCTTTTCAAATTAGTATTTTGGAATTCTTCAAATAAATACCCAGAAGTGGAATTGCTGATCATAAAGTAGTTCAATTTTTAAGTTATTCAGGAACCTCCGTGTTCTTTTGCATAGTGGCTGCACCAATTTGCAATGCCAACAACCTCACAATGGTTTCCTTTTCTCTGTATCCTTGCCAACGTTTGTTGCTTATTGATTTATTGATGATAGCCATTCTGATAGGTGTGAAGTGATATTTCATTGTGGTTTTAATTTGCATTTTTCTGATGATTAGTAATATTGAGAATCTTTTCATATGTCTATTGGCCACCTGTATGTTCATATTGAAGAAATGTTTATGTAGGTTTCTGCCCATTTTTTAATTGGATAGTTATATTTTTGGTGTTTAGTTGTATGAGTTCTTTATAAATTTTGGAAATTAATCCTTTATTGGATGTGTTAATGATGAATATCTTCTCTTATCCAGTGGGTTGTCTTTTTGTTTTGTTTATGGTTTCCTTTGTGGTGCAAAAAATTTTAGCTGAATATAGTGCCATTTGTTTATTATTTCTTTTCTTTCCCTTGTCTGAGGAGATATATCAGAAAAAAATAGTACTAAGAAGAATGCCAGGGCATTTACTTCCTGTTTTCTTCTAAGAGTTTTATGGTTTCAAGTTTCACATTTCAGTCTTTAGTCCATTTTGAGTTTATTTTTATATATGGTGTAAGAAAGTGGTCTAGTTTCATTTCTTTGCATGTATTTGTTTATTTTCCCCAACATCTTGTATTGAATAGACTGTCTTGACTCCATTGTATATTCTTGTCTCCTTTGTCATAGATTAATTGACCATTTAGGCATGAGTATATTTCTGAGCTCTCTCTTCTGTTCCATTGGCCTATGATTCTGTTTTATGCTGTTTTGATTACTATAGACATGTAGTATAGTTTGATATCAAATAGTGTGACACCTCCAACTTTGTTCTTCTTTCTCAACATTGCTGTGGTTAATCAGGTCTTTTTTGGTTCCATATAAATTTTAGGATTATCTGTGCTAGTTCTGTGAAAAATGCCACTGGTATATCATAGGGATTGCAGTGAATCTATAGATTGCTTTGTGTATTCTGGACATTTTAATAATGAAACCATTTGTTTGCCAAATGATTTTATTTCTTACAGGTTAGAATCATTTATTTTAAAATTTTTGGAACCATAATAAAATAAATTACCAAGATATCATATCACTACTAATCTATTTTTTTACTTAAATCCACCTTCTTTAACCCAATGCACTGAGAAAAAATAAAAAATAAAAATATTTATATTTTCAATAGACCTTTGTCATTAAAACATTAATTTTATTTTATGGTTTAAATATGCTTTTAATAAAACCTCAGAGCTACAGATGTACCTTATTCTATTAATAGAAAATATCTACCATATAATCTAAGGAGGCAAAACATAATAATTTTTTGATATAAAAAGTTAGTTGAATTTACTGTCACAAATAAACATGTTCAAACAACTTTATAAATAGTATAAAAACATGAAAATAAATTATGATAGTCCTTTGAAAGAGATTAAAGCATCTAGGATGAAAGTTTTACAGATATGATATGGTCTGTAAACCATTTTATAGGTTAGAAAAAGATAAATTTATATGATTCATTCTCATTATTTAATTTTTAATAACACCATATAATGTATATCTAAAATTATTAGTTATTGATAAAGTAAATGTTATGATAAATGGCATGATATTACTTTAGTAAGTATGAATGAATATTTATGTGTGTGTTTATCAAATTATGTTGCTCTGCCTTTGCGTTTTATGGAAAAAGTATTATGCATTAAACTTAGGAATAACTATAACATTTTTATTAAACATAATGATAAAAATTCCCTATGTGTTTAATAAATGTACATATATAACTATATCACTGCTGAAACCAATTAATCCAGATGGTTAATGTAACTTTATTTTTGCTATAAATTTGCAGAAAATATTAAACATTTTATATGAAATAAAATTAGACTTGACTGCTAAAGGAATAAATATTGTACTTCATACTATGATTTTTGAAACTAGGTTTTATTAATCTCATTGAATAATGCACATAAAATATGAAAAATAGTCACTATAGCTAAAATAATTACTTATATTAAAAGTATTCTAAGAAAACATTTTTAATGTTCAATGATTTTACTTATGTTCTCTTTGGTTTGTACTTATGGGACTCTCCTTCAATATTGATACACACTCTGATCAGATAATTGAATAGGCTATGTCATTAAATCAATATGGTCATTTGACATTGATCCTATTTCTCCACCCTCCACTCTATTTGAATTTGTAACATTTAACAATACACTCTTTCTCTGGATGTGCTTTCAACTTTAACAAAATATGTATAAGAGATCTGTTTTTTTATGGCTCACGTTCAGTCTCTTTGACATGACTCATCAATTCTCATTGACCTCAATAAATATGTAGAAGATGCATTAGAGACAAAAATGCTAGAAATCAATTCCTTGAACTCCTCCACTCTATTTGCAGAGCCCTCCTTCATATTGTCTCAACCATTCACTCCTATACCATATTCTTTCATAGACTTGTCATCACCAATAACTGCAATTGCTTCAGAACCTCAATTTCATTCATACCATCCTCAGCCCAGTTCTTCTTCTTCTTCTTCTTTATTTTTTTTGCCACATTTCCCTTTAATTTCTCAAGTTCTACAGTCCTTTAAACCCAAAGGTACTACTTGTTGATCTTATTATCTTTTCACCCTCTGTCACCTCTTTGATATCTTTTTTTTGCCCTCTTGTCAGACTTAAATCTTATAGTCAATTATTATAATCATTCCATTGCATTATGCTCAATTCCCTTGTCCTTCTCTCCCTTCGTTAGGTTTGCTTGCCAAAACCACAACCCTAGTGAAAAGCAAATGTTTGCCTATTTTGCATTAGCATCCATGCAACTGAATGTGACTGGAAAAAACCATATAACCACAATGATCATTCTCAGTTTAAAATCATCATTATAGACCTCTAATAGGTTCTTTAAATCCTAGACAATTATTCCATTTTCCCTAGTCCACTGACTCCATTTTTCCTGGAGAACTATTTAAAAACCACTCCTCATATGTCCTTTACAACACCTCCTCCCCAGTCCTCACTCTCAGCTGATAATGATCTTCCTTCCTACTCTACTCAGAAAATATAGCCATCATAGGAGAACACCCACCTATTAGCATTTGCACATACACTTTCTGCCTCCCTGCCTATGGTACTATAGGTGAAAATATGCTCCTATTTAAAATCAATCATTATATTGTGCACTGAGCTCTAATCACTTATTGTATTCAAGGACATCATTCCAGCAATTCTCCCCTCTTTCCCTTAATAATAACTCTCTAGTGTTGGATTAGTCCCATTAGTATATAAACATGCTGTTCTCTCTCTGTGTTAGAAAGAACCTTCTCTTGACCTTATTTCTCAAGACAGCTATTGCCTCATAAGCTAGAGCCAGACAGGTTTTCTTTTCCTCAAACATAAGAAGACAATCCTTAACATAGGGGTTTTGTACTAACTGTTTTTTCCTGCCTTAAATCATCTTCCCCTACATTTTAGAATGTTTTGCTGTTTTTTATCATATAGATAGCCACTCATTTTAAAGGTTTTATCAGTAAAGTGATCAATTATGACCTTTCACTTTAAAGCAGCCTCTCTGTTAATCTGTCACAGAACCCTATCTATTCACCCTGGTTTAGTCAGGATATTTTCCACGGTCTCATATGTTGCTTATATACTCATGTGTTGGTCTGTTTTTTCTCTCTAGAATATTACTTCCACCGGAGTAGGTATATTATCTGTCTGTTCTCTACTGTTTGTCTGGGATAATGTTTCTTAACTTTTATTTATTTATTTAGTTTTTAAAAGAAATATTTATTTGACAAGTTTCACTTAGCATAAGATACCTAAAAGGAAATCACAATACAATGAAAGATTTAAATCAAGGCCTCAGAATTTCATACAAACACCAAGACCAAAATCCTGAAGTATTGGTATTGTGTCTAAAATTTTCCCCATTCACTTAAAAAAAGCTTAAACTTATGTGCCTTTGAAGTTATTAAATGAAACTAGAATTAACAAACATGCCAAACGTTTCACTTTTAATTGTAGACACAACTCCCTATATTGAGTTTTACAAAAAAAATGTCTTTCAACATACACCCAAAATGTTAATGTAATGTGATGTAAGAGCAGCATTTAACATAATTCAACTGCTTTAACCTAAATACACTAACTGCTTAAATACATCCTACAATAGAACTAACCTGAGTAAAGCTAAAAATTGTTTAACAGTTATACTCAACTTGGTTGTTACATCCTAGATGAATGTTTGTGTTAAAAAATATGGAACCTTAAGTCTTTAAAACAATCCTGGTTTCCGCTTAGAGTAAGCATACATCACAAACTAGTATTACAAAACTGTTAAACTTAAGTCTTGTTTCTTTCTTTAAAAAATGTTGCTTAGGAGTTAGTGATGGAGCTCAGTTACATTCCCCGCCCACCACTCATATTGGATGTGCCAGACATGCCTCCCATTCTGTTCACACCCATAGATGCATGGCTTCTGCTACTGTGGTAGCTGCTGCTCACTGCTCCTTGGCGGCCATATCCACTCATGCTGCTCTGGCCGCCACAGCCGCCTCCATAACCTCCACTGAGTTGCTGGGTGGTGGGGCCCCCATAACTGGACTGGCTTGACAGGTATGTTTCTCAACTTTAAAAAAATTGCACTCTGTATAGAGTCTTTGAGGTTTTTCTCCTTAGTCATCCACACTGTGTTAAATTTTAGTACCTTTGGAGGTTTACAAATCATATAATGCCTAAGTGTTTTTCTTTTTCTCTCCCCTCCTCCTACCCTGGACCAAATTTTCCCTCTTTGGGGCAATATTGCTCTTATTGAGCTTATGTGGTCTAGAAGAATGTCTGACACGTGCTTGGTGTATGTATTTTATACATATATAAACGAGGGTCTTTGAAACGAGGGTTTTCTTCTCTCAAGGGAACGTTTAGAACTTCCATTTTTCAAACATTTCTTATAGAGGTTTTCCATTAAAGAATTATTGAACATTTACAATGTATAAAGTACTGGAGAGTGGTGGGAGAAATGCAAATAGTAATGCAGGAATTTTGTGAGAGAATGCTAAATAAGAAACAATAGAGGCTGAAACAGCTCTGAGGGACTAAAGGGAAGAAGTGATTGACTCAGGATAAGGAAATACCTAATGGAGGGAGGGGCAGATGAGTAAGATTTCAAAGGAGAAGAAAGTGGACTTTTCTTGCATAAGAAAAAGAGTCTGTGGTCCTTAGACTCTGACTTGAAAAACTGCAACAGAAAATGATCCTTGGAAAGAGAATGGGGGACTTTGTGGTGGTAAGGATCTTCTTTTGAATGTTATTCAGTTGGCACCAGTGAGTTTCTGAAAATTAAACCACACAGAGATTAAAAAAAAAAAAACATAACAAGAAATTATCTCTCTTGTTTTCGTAGTCTCTTTTAGAATGAGAAAATCTGTGGGCTATTTAGCATTTCATATTTAGGCTTCCACATTGCCATGAGAATAATTTACCTAAAATGCACATCCAACCTTGGCAGTATTCTGCTTAAAAGAATTCAGTGACTTCACAGCACATGCCAGATAACATATTAGTTTCTGAGTTGAGAAGAGGGTCTTGTTCTCCATAATGGGGCCCTTTGTTACCCACTGAATTTTATCTCATCATTTCCTGCCTCAAACTCTATTCACCAAGAAAAGCTAGTTTCTTATAGTTTGCATTGCAGCTTGCTAATTCCTACCTAATTTTACAGGTATGACAGTTCTGGTAAGTTGTATTTAATATGGAAAATTGATATTCCCTCTGGTCAAATCCTCAATGCATTCCTTCTCCAAAAAAGTAAGTTAGGTAGCAAGAGGGCCTTTTACATAGTAACTATATCAGAGATTTGGAGTCGCAATTGATGCCTGTTCTCTGATTCAGACTGGAATAGCTTGAAAGGGCATTTTAAAAATTCTTTCATGTGTCACTAAGACATAATTTTTACTTTGAAAATGTATAAAGTATGATTATTTCATAGGAGGTTGTACATTTTGTTTTTAATTGTGCAATGTAGTATACTTGTAGAAGAATAAATAGAAATTGAACACTTTAAAGAACAATTAGAAAGCTACTAAAACCACCACAAAAATTGATAATTAACATAATACTAGTACCTTTGAAAACTTTGAGTCTCTATAACCATTTTGGGTTTTGTAGTATTTCTCATAATCTTCTTTAAAATTTTAGTTTCAATGTATAAACATGTGATGATGTACAGTCTTTAGTTTTGCTGGGTTTTATACTTAATATAAATTCAATCATATAATAGTAAGTACATATTCATTTGTGCTGGGGTCCTCTTGCTCAACATTATGTTTGTAAAGTTCATTCGTGTCATTCCATGTAGCTGTAGTTCATTCATTCTCATTGTTCTGTACTATTCCATTCTGTGAATGTGCAATAATATGTTTATGCATACTATTGTTGATGGATTTGGGAGTTGTTTCTAGTTTTTAGCTATGATAAATGGTGCTGTTATGAACATTTATACATGTCTTTGTAGGGGAATACATACAGAGGGTGCCAAAAGACATATACAGATTTTAAGAAAGAAAAACTGTATTAAAATTGTAATACTCAATATATACTGATAACAAAAGATGAATACAAGTCACGTTTAACTTCTGCAATTACAAGAGGTGCTCAAAGTGGTTACTATAGTGTCCAGACACTTCTGATTACAGAGAACTACTGCTTGAACATTGACCAGAGTGTCCACTTGTATACATTTTTTTGGCACCCCTGGTATATGCATTTTTTGCTTGATACTTATTTTGAAGTGGAATTTTCTGGGTCAGAGGGCACACATATGTTCAGCATAGGTATTAAATTGTCAATTTTCCAAAGCTGTTGAACTACTATATATTTCTACAAAGTGGTATGTGAGAATTCCTGTACTCCACATCCTCAAAACTGTGTGGTATTGTTTGCTTTTTTCATTTTAGTCATTCCAGTCAGTGTGTAGTTATATCACATTGTTGTTTTAATTGAAATTCACTCTTTTAATTTTTAAAAAAAGATTTTTATTAAAATATAGCTAACATTGGGCTGGCCGAGTGGCTCAGTTGGTTAAGAGCTCGCTCAAGAAGAGTGCGAGCTCTGAGCAACAGCTGTTCTATTCCTGACCCAAGCTGAGTTGCCACTGAGCTGCCAACAGGTGGCAGGGTGGCTCAGCTAAAAAAACAACAACAACAAAAAAACAATATATATATATATATATATATATATATATATATATATATGTATGTATATATTACTAACATATAATATTATATTAGTTCCAGGTGTACACCATAGTTATTCAACATTTATATACCTAAAGAAATGATCACCATGGTAAGTCCAACAACCATCAGACACCATACCACGCTATCACAGTATTATTGACTATATTTCCTATGCTGTACATTATATCCCCAGGACTTATTTGTTTTATAACTGAAAACTTGGACCTCTTATTTCCCTTCACCTGTTTCCTCCTTTTTAAATATTTCAATTACAGTTGACATTCAATATTATTTTATGTTAATTTCATGTGTATAGCATAATGGTTAGACATTACTATAATTTAAGAAGTTGTCCCCCTGAGTAGTCTAGTACCCACTAGCACTATATATAGTTATTACCATATTATTGACTCTATTTCCTGTGCTTTATTTTACATGCCCATGACTATTTTGTAACTACCAATTTTTATTTTTTAATACCTTCACATTTTTTACCCTGCCCTCTAAATCCTTTCACATCTATCACTCTAATAACTCTAGTATCCATTTGACATCATGCATAGTTATTACAATATTATTGACTATATACCTTATGCTATGCCCATGACATTTTTTTGTTTGTTTTTACCATTTAAAAAAAATTATTAAATTTATTGGGGGTGACATTGGTCAGTAAAATTATATAGCTTTCAAGTGTACATTGTGTGTTCACTACCCAGATTCAGTCCTCCTTCCAGTACCACATATTTGACCCCCTTTAACCTCTTCTACCACCCTCCTCCCCACTTACACTTTGGTCACCACTAAACTGTTTGTCTGTTTCTATGAGTTCTTCTTTGTTTGTCTTGTTTATTTGTTGCTTTCAGTTTTATTATCCCACATATGGTTATTGACTTTTTCTTTCTGACTTATTAGCTTAGCATGATAATCTCAAGATCTATCCATATTGTTGCAAATGGCAGTGTTTCATCTTTTCTTATGGCAGAGTAATATTTCATTGTATATGTACCACATCTTCTTTATTCAATCATCTATCAAAAGACACTTTGGTTGTTTCATGTCTTGGCCACCATGAATAATGCTGCAATGAACATAAGGGTGCATATATTTTTATGGATAAGAGTTTTCAGATTTTTTGGGTAGATACCCAGGAAAGGGATGGGTCATGTGATAATTCTATTCTTAATTTTTTAAGGAGCCTTCCATTGTGGCTACTTTGTAACAACCGACTTGTACTTCTTAATCCTTTCCCTTTTTTCACCCACCATCCCAACATCCCTTGCATCTGGCAACCATCAAAATGTTCTTATATATATTTATTTCTGTTTTGTTTGTTTGTTTATTTTGTTTTCTATATTCCCCATATAAGTGAATTCACATTGCATCTTTCTCTGTCTGACATATGCCACTCAGCACAATACTCTTCAGGTCCATCCATACCACCTCAGGTGGCAAGAGCCCATTCCCTTCCATAGCTGAGTAATATTTCATTGTTTATATGTTTATTCATCCATCCACTGAAGGAAACCCAGGCTGCCTTCACATCTTGGCCATTGTTAACAAAGTTACAATGCACATGTGGATACACATGTCCCCTTAAAGTAGAGTTTTGGGTTTTTTTTCAGATAAATAACCAGAAGTGGAATTACTGGGTTCTTCTTTGTCTCTTGTTATAGCATTTGTTTTAAATTTTATTTTGTCTGGTATAAATATTGCTACCCCAGCTTTTTTTTGTTGTTTCCATTTTCAGGAAATATCTTTTTCCATTGCTTTACTTTTAGTATGTGTGTGCCTTTTAATTTGAAGTGACTGTCTTGTCAGCAGCACCTGTAAGGGTTTTACTTTATTATCCTTTTAGTCACCCTATGTTTTGACCAGAACATTTAATTTATTTACATTTAAAGTAACTGTTGATAGATATTTAGTTATTGTCACTTTGTTATTCATATTTCTGATTTTTTTCTTTTTTCATCTTAAATAACTCCCTCAGATTCCTTGTTATACTAGTTTGGTGGTGATGAACTCCTTTAGGTTTTTCTTGTCTGGAAAGCTCTCTATCTGTCCTTCTATTCTAAATGATAGCTTTGCTGAGTAGAGTAATGGTTTGCTTTTCATCACTTTGACTATTTCATGCCAATCCCTTCTGGCCTGCAAAGTTGTTTTGTTTGTTTTTTTTTAGAAATCTGCTGACAGTCTTATGGGAACTTCCAGTGGCACAGTCTCTCTGATCACCTGAACCAGGTGCTCTAGGTATGTCCTTTGTGTGGGTTGTGTGTGCCCTCCTGTTGTAGTTGAATCCTAATTGCTATTGGCACTTCAGTGGGTGGGACTGAACCTCAGGCTGATTGGCTGTGGGGTTTGGTCATATCCACAGCTTATGAGCTGCTGTGTAGGGAACATACCCCACTGAGTGGGATTTACCCTAGCAGGCTCTGGTACCTGTTGAGACTGCCCCTTGTGTTTGCCACTTGTGGGGCTAATTCGGCAGTGCTCTACTGTGGTCTGAAGCCATCCTCTGAGTATATTGGTTCTGGGGCCTCTTGGGAGGGGTTTCAGTGCAGGCCCAGGTCACCCACTGCCTGTGACTGGCCAGTGACTACCTGGACCTATAAAGCTATCTGTGGTTGTCTGCAGCCTGTGCTAATCTTGGAAGCACATGGGAGAGTTCATGCTGCGAACTGTGGATGGTGAGCATCAGTACCGGGCCTGGGTTAGCCCCACAAAAAGCCATGACACCCTGAGGTCTGTTGTCACCTGCTGGCTCTTCTAAGGTTCAGCCACTGATAAAACCTCCTGTGGTATGCAAGTTCAGTGAGGCAGGGTCTCAGGAAGTCACTAGAGTGGGAAGAGTTGTGTTCACCAGGTTATTGTACATTCTGGTTTGGTGCCAGTGCTGAGCCTGGAGCTACTCAGCAAAAGTCTAAGAGCACAGCAAGGCCTGTTGCTACCACCAGGGACCCACAGACTCCAGTAGTTTTCCAAGAAAGTGTGCAATGTAGGTGGGACTGGCTGCTTACCATGAAATTGCCTCCAGCATTAAGGGAGTTGGGAAGGGCTTTTTCCCGGCAGAGCTCACCAGACCAATCAGATTCAGATTTGGCCTGTGTGGGAGGGCTCAATGCAGGAAAAATGGCACCTGCCTGCTGGCTGCATGGGAGAAGGACCCCACACAGGGAAAATTCTGACTGTCCTCCAGTGCTCACCTCAAAGCCACATACCTCAGTGTGTCCCTGTATGCCTCTGATGCACCCTAAGTCACCGTCCCTTACCCAGAGTGAGTCGTGCAAGCTAGTGAGTCTGTGCATAGGCACTTTAAGGGTATGTCAGGGTTTTCTGCAGCCTTCTGTTCCACTAAAATGGTTAGAATCCCCACCATTTTTCACAGCCAGCACTTCAGGCTGGGGAGCCTAGTGTGGGGCTGGGGTCCCTCGCTCTTCCAAGGGAAACTCCATGACTGAGATATCCCTCCTGATTCTCAACAACCACATAGAGGTTTGGGCCAGCCTGATTTTCATCTCTGCCCCTCCTACCAGTATCAAAGTGGATTCTTCTTCATATGCTTAGTAATAAAATTTCTGTTTAGCTATAATTCAGATGGTCCTCCAGGTTTATTGTTTTATAATTTAGTTGTAATTAGTTGTCATCATGGAGGAGGCAGCCACAGTGTTTATCTACTCTGCCATCTTGGATTTCCCTGCAGGTGTTTTAAAGGGAAAATAAAGAGAAAATTCAATACTTAGAAGAAAATATTTTCTCTGAAATTAATTCTCTGCAAAATATAAATATGGCTTCACTGACATGTGGGGTTTAAAACTGAAAGCAACAAAGGAACAAGACAAACAAATGAAGAAACAAAAATTCATAGACACAGACAATAGTTCAATGGTTACCAGAGGGTTAGGGGGGAAGGGGAATAGTAGAAGAGGGTAAAGAGGGTCAAATATATGGTGATGGAAGGGGAACTGACTCTGGGTGGTGAACACACAATGTGATATATAGATGATGTATAACAGAATTGTACACTTGGAACATATGCAATTTTACTAACCATTGTCACCCCAATAAATTTTAATTAAAAAAGATTCTTTTTGAAATAAGAATCAAAATCTAAATGAGGGAATTAATTAATACAAGAAAGGCAACTAGAAAGAAGGTAAGATAGTGAGAACACCACAAATTCAGTAGCAGAATTGGGGAAAAGGCAGAAATGACACCAATAATAAACAAATTGCTGAATTAGAAATTAAGCACAAAATAAGATCCAACTCCAAGTAAAAAACAAAAAGGAAACAAAGAATAATCCTAAAACATGCACAGGAACTTCATTAGAATACAGCCTTTATTAATATATGTTTTTGAAAATCTTGAAAAAGTGAAGAGAAATTTTAGTCTTCAATAAAATATTTTTTCTTGAAATAGAAAAGAATACTCCAAACATGACAAAGAAGAATAACCCACTGAGAATACTGTGGGTAATATTTTTAGGAAATGGAGGTGGGGATGGTTGTGTAAGTGCACTTACAATATAAATAGGAAAAAGTGTACATCATAACAGAAAAATAATTATAAAAAAAATTAAGAGGTGATTTCCAAAAAAAGAAATTTGATAAACATTTGTAAAAGTAGTCAAACTTTGTATTTAATTTATTTATACATTTTTGTTTTTTCTTTTCAAATTGGCACATATTAAAAATAATGGTAGGGCCGGCCGAGTGGCGTGTTGGTTGGGATTTGGCTTGGGATGCCAGCTCTGAGCAGCAGGGCCCCAGTTTGGATCCCACATGTGAGGGCCAGTGACGCTGCTCCCTCTACAGCTAAGATGGTGAACAACAGCTCACCTGGAGCTAGGCTGCCGTGAGTCGCTGGTGACGGCGTAGGCTTCAGTGGGGCTGGCCAGCAGCTGGTGTGAGCTTTCCTGAGCCTCTGAGCTGCCATGAGTGGTCGTCCAGTGGCCAGCAAGTGACTGCCTCATCTGGGAAGAGCACAATGATAATACCAACATGGGCCAGTGAAGCAATGTCCTCCACAACTAGATTGAAGAACAAAAGGACAGCAAATTTGTTCCCCTTCCCCGATTCCCCAATGCTGTTCCTTCCCCCAATTCCCCAATAAAAATCTTAAAAAAAATAAAAGTAAAAAAATAATGATAATACCTAGTGTAGGTGTGTGTGTGTGCATGTGTGTGTGGTGGGGGGCATAATTGCCATTCTGGCACACATTTGATAGGAGAGAAAATTAACAAAATATTTCCAGAGTATTATATGGAAATTTATCAGAAGATCCTAAAAAGTAGCCCCCCGCAAATAAAGAATTTTTCTTTAATTTTATTGTGAGGAAATAATTAATTTAGCAAATATATTTTATAACTATATCATAGCATTATTAACAGTAATGAAAAATTGGGAAAATGGTTAACAAATAGAGATTAGCTTATTAAATTGTCATAATGATAAAAATGAGCAAATGTTATTTATGTTTATTGCACATTTCTAAGTTTTGTACATGTATTATTATATTTAATCCTCATGACATAACTATACATTCTATTATAATTTTATCTTATTTTTTTTTATAGATATGATTTTACAAAAAACTAGCCCATGGCACATTGTCTGTGGTAGAGTAATAAGATGACTCAGGCATTCTGACATCAAAATTTATGTTCTATCCATTTTATATATTGTCTTTCTACATCTACATTTCTTATATTGGGATATTATGCATGCTTTAAGCATGCTATTTTAGATTATACTTATTAATATGAAAATATGATTGTACAACTTGTATATCTATATGTCTACCTATATGTATACTTTTGTTGTATTAGTCCATTCAGGTTGCTATAACAAAAATACCATGGACTGGGTGACTTACAAACAACAAAAATTTATTTCTAACATTCCAAGACCAAGGTGATGAAGGAGCTGGCAGATTCAATGTCTGGAGGGCCTGCTTCCTAGTTCACAGAGAGATGTCTTTTCACTGCACACTCACATGATGGAGGGAGCAAAGATGATCTCTTGGGCTTCTTTTATAAAGGTACGAATCCCACTCATGAAGTCTCTACTCTCATGACCTAACCACCTCCAAATACCATTACATTGGGTATAAGGTAACAATATGTGTATTGGGAGTAGGGGGTACAAAATTCAGTTCATGCCATATGCCTACACCTGTGTATCTATATTTGTGTATTCCTAACTCAAATGAGAAGGAGAATTTATAATCCAAATTATTAGCAGATATATCTACAAGGTAGAATTAGTCATGATTTTGTTTTGCATATTTTCATTACCTGATTTTTGTGTAATGAACATTCATTTTTATGTAACAAAATTATTAAAATAGACAATTGTGTTAAAAAGAGAACTCAAAATTTTGAAATGCATGAAAAATACATTTTATTAAACTGTATCAAAATATTAATAGTGGTAGAAATAGGTTTAATTTCATTTTTATGCTAACTTTTGGTTTGATATTTCTATATAGTATGAAATAATAATACCTTTAAATTTAGCACATACTACTCAAATTATATTTATTCAGCATCATAAAAAATATATACATAGCCAAAGAATAAAAAGAAACAGCAAAAAGTTAATAAAGCTCTATGTTATAAACTATGGATAATTTTATTTTTTATATGTGTTTTCAAAACATTCTAAAAATGATTAAATAGTATTATTATGATAAAAATGAATATTATTGGAACAGTGAATTAATATTGACCTGAATATTATCACTCTTGTATCATTTCCATTTTGTTTTCCTGAGATATGATAGGTAATAGTATAAACTTGTTTTTGAAATATTTGTAGTATTAAATATTTTTATTTAATTTCTCCACCAACTCCTACATTATCTGTACAGTTATTTCATTAAGGGTATTCTGACTTTAACTCTTGCCTTTCGACTTTCTAACAGCTGAGTCCATTCTTTTAAATGCCTAACACTCTTAACATTTACTAAAAAGCACAAAATTTATCTTTCATTGAACAATTTCATAGTATAAATCTTTGGAGACTTTTGGCAAAGCTCTTCTAAAATGCATGTCTTCAGAGAACACTACATCAATGATCACTTCAATTTCCCCCAGAGCCATAAGAGATAAATGGCAAGTCTATTCTGTGAGATGGATTAGTGAGCATTACCATTAATTCAATGGCGCACACTGAGGGAGGTGGTCAGCACTTAGCCAGATGGAATTAAAAATTAAAAGACATCTTAGAGAAGTGACTAGATGTTATAAGATGGAGTTTTAGAGAAACTACTTCTATGCAGTCCCAAAAATAGATATATACTGCAAATTGGGAACAAAAAACAAAATAAGAATTGGAAATTATAAGTGAAAGACAAAAAAGAAAAAGCCATACACACTTTATTGTAAAAAATTAGACAAATACCAGATGTTCATATATCAGAAATTTAGCTTCTACAATATATTTAGTATTTTTCACATTCTCCTTGAAGTGCATTTTTAAATTTGTCTTCAACCTCAGAGAAACCAGGAAAAGTCCAGACATAAACAAAGAAAAGATTTCAATATAAAAAACAAGATTGAAATACAGGATGTTTTACAAGAACATTAAAACACTTTGTGTTGAGATGGGAGAGAAATGTCAACATTTGTAATAAGTTTTAAGTATTAGAAAGTTTATAAAAAATGAAGACTTTATCGTTTCGTCTGCTACAAAGGTCAAATTAATGTGAAGAACTTCAAAGTGCAACCATAGCTATTTAAGACAGAAAGGAGAACTTTTACGCATTGTTAAGTGAATGATTCTGAGAAGGCTCAGATCTAGGGACAGGGGATTTTGTATTTTTTTTCTTTTGTAAAACATACATAATGTAAAATTGACCATTTTAACCATTTTTTAAGTGTACAATTCTGTGGCATTAACTAAATTTACAATGCTGTGTAATCATCATTACTATTTCCAAATTTTTCATTACCCTAAACAGAAACTCTGTACTCTCAGAAACTCTATTAAGCAATAATTTCCCACTACCCTTCCCCTAAGCTCCTATTAAACTCTAATCCACATCTGTCTCTATGAATTTGCCTATTCTACCATATATAAGTAGAATCCTACATTATTCATACTTTTGTGTCTAGATTATTTCACTTAGTGTGATGTCTTCAAGACTCTTCCATGTGATAGCATGTATCAGAACTCCACTCCTTTTTATGGGTGAATAATATTTATTTGTATGTATATGCCACATTTTATGTATCCATTCATCTGTTAATGGAGAGTTGGATTGTCTCTACCTTTTGGCTATCATGAACAAAGTTGCCATGAATACTGGCATACAAGCATCAATTTGAGTGCCAGCTTTCAATTCCTTTGGAGATAGAGCTATTAGTGAAATTACTGGATTATGTAATAATTTTATGATTAGCCTTTTGAGGAGCTACCAAACTGTGTTTCATAGTGGCTGCACCATTTTACATCTCCATCAGCAAGGCACTCAGGTTCAGTTTTTGGTAATAGCCATCCTAACGGTTGTGAAGTGGTCTCAAGAATTTGATTTGCATTTCCTTAGTGACAAGTGATGTTTAGCATCTTTTTATGTGCTTATTGGCCATTTGTATATCTTCTTTGAAGAAATGTCTATTCAAGTACAATTTTCAAAGGGGTTGTTTGTTTATTTTGTTGTTGAATTATAGGCATTCTTGATGTATTCTGGAAATTAATTTATTTTCAGCAACTTGTCTTAAGAGTTAAATGAATTCTAATAATGAAAAAATGTAGATTCTGAAGAAATAGCTCTTTTTTAAAAAAAGGTTTATTGAAATGCAATTTAATTAGAATAACATTCAACCCTTAAAGTATAAAATTAAATGATTTTAGCAGATTCACAGAATTATGCTACCATCATCATAATCTCACATTGGAATATTTCTGTCACTTACAAAAGAATGCCCATACCCAGTAACAGTCATTCACAACCCCCAGCCCTAGGGTACCATTAATCTACTCTCTGTTTCTATATTGCTTATGCAAATTGAATTATAGAATATGTGGTCTTTTATAGCTAGCTCCTTCTAAGGTTCATCAATGTTGTAACATGCATCAAT
Source organism: Hipposideros armiger (assembly GCF_001890085.2). Classification (NCBI taxonomy): domain Eukaryota; kingdom Metazoa; phylum Chordata; class Mammalia; order Chiroptera; family Hipposideridae; genus Hipposideros; species Hipposideros armiger. The sequence continues at coordinate 648,397 of NW_017731637.1, read as the reverse complement.
ACTTCATTATTTTTATTGCAGAAGAATATTCTATTTAATGGATAGACCACATTTGTTTATCAATTAATCAATTTATGAACATTCAAGTTTTATTATTATTATCAATTTATTATGCTTAGATGAACAATCATGTATACATTTTTGTGTGGGTATATATTTCAAATTGTCTCTCCACCTATCAGAATTGCCAAGTCATTTAATAACTCAATGTTTAATATGCTTTCCAAAGTGATTACACCATTTTACATTACCACAAGCAATGTTTGAGGTTTCCAAATTCTCCACATCCTAGTCAATACTTCCTATTTTCTGTTCATTGATTTCATCCATTCTACTGGAACAGAAGTGGTATCTCATTTTTGTTTAGATTTGCATTTCCCTAATGATTAATGATGTAAATCTTCTAATGTGCTTCTAGACCACTTTACACCTTTATTGGACAAATGTCTGTGCAATATTTTGCCCACTTATTAAATTGGGTTATTTATGTTTTTATTATTGACTTATAAGGATTATTTATGTTTTGAATACAAATCCCTTATCAATATATTATTTGCAAATATTTTCTCTTATCCTATAGGTTGTTTTTCACTTTCTTAATAATGTTCTTTGATGCACAAAAGTTTTTAAACTTGGTAAATTTCAGTTTGTGTGTTTTTTCTTTTGTTGCTTATGCTCTTAGTGTCACCTCTAAGAATCCATTGTCAAATCTAAGACCCTGATGATTTTCTCCACGTTTTCTTCTTAGATTTTGAAACAGTAAGTCTCAACAGTCATTGCACTCATTGCTAGGTAATAGTCACTGGATCCATCTCTGGAAGGTGTAAATTAGTCCTCAAATTCAGTAGCAGTAACACCTGACTGTTCTGAAACACTTAAATCATAAAATCAACCACAACAATTCTTATTTAAGATAATAAATAGTAGGAGAAGAAAGGAAATGCTAATTAATAAAAACTAAAATATGTGCATAATAAAGGAAGAAAATATTCATAGTTGCCGCTGTCCTCATTCTTGTAACTGGTCATGAGTGTATAACTGATATTAATACCTTCTATTTACCTTCTCTATTTGTTAAAAGAAGTCCATGTGCTGGCAAGAATGCTGGCAATTGCTTATGTCAGATTACTGTATAAACTTGAAAGTAATAAAAGTGTTTTTAAAAGACATTGTATGACACAGACTTTTCACTACTTCAGATGACCTCTCAACTGGTGAAACTTCTTATACCTATTCGTCTCAGTTAATGTTTATTTTAGAACACAAATTTCATGCCTTGATTTAATTTTTTTCCTATTTACGTTTTTCTCTTTCCTTTAGGTGCTCCTGCTCTGGCATTCTTTCTGAATGCTATTTTTCATAGAAAAGCTGTAATTTTACCTTTTTTATTGGTATGTGTGACTAATCTCTCCAATAAGTTCATGATTTCTTTTCTGCAATATATAATATATAGGCAGGCTTATTTTTCAAAGCAAAACAACACTCTCTGAATTTTCAACCAAGATTTTGCAACTATTCCCCATTAAGATGAAGCATGACTTAGTGACACTGATCACTTGAGATGTTTTCATAATTAGTTTGCATAATAATCCATATAGCGTCAAGCAAGAGAGACCTTTGAAAACTGTATAAAACTTTGTATAGCAATTCTAATAGCCAGAAACAAATGTCAATTTTTATTAATGCCAAAGAAAGAATTGGGTTGTTGACATCATTTTAAAAAGCTATTATATAAATGAAATTTGCTAAGAGAGAAGAACTTAAATCTTCTCACTTATATCAATCAATCAACGAATCAATCAATCAACAAATATGTGAGGTGATAGAAATCTTAATTAACTAGATGGTGGAAATCATTTCCCACTATATATGTGTATCTAATCACCATAATGTACACTTTAAATATCTTACAATTTTATTTGTCAATTGTACATCAATAAAGCTAAAAAAAAGAATGTCCAACTCTACTGTTTATCTGGTGATATTTTATTAAGCATCCACCACTTCATGTTGCCGAAGAGTCACAAAGAAATACCAAATGACTCAAGTAAAAATCATCCTATTGCCTGCAACTAGCAGAAGAGAAAAATTTGAAATTAATACTATCTTAACAGAGAGAAAAGGATCCCCAAAGCTTTTGAGCTTCAGTGAAATATTGAACAAAACCATTTCTTTTCATAATAAAGCACCCAGTAATTTTTTTCTCTGATCCAAACCACTATTCCATGTTTCAAAAGTTAAAAAAAGGAAAATACTTCTTTCAGTGTAAATTTAAAACATAAAATAAAATAAAAATATTTGCACAGCAAAAATAGAATTATTATAACTGTATTTTACAGAAAGGTAGAGGAAAGCATGAGCACATTAAGGAGAGACATGGAAGACATTCTTTAGAAAAACAAGTTGAACTTCTAGAGATAAAAAAAGCTGTTATTTAAAATATAATGAATGGGATTGACAATAGATTAGTAACTGCAGAAATAGTATTAGTGGATTTGAAGACACAGTTATATAAACTATTCTAGATAATATATAAGAAGGAAAAAAAGACTGAAAAAATAAGAACTAAGAATAAGTGAGAGGAAAAAGAGGGTAAGGCAGAAGAGATATTTAAAGAAATAATGACGAATCTTTTTTTGAAATTTGATGAAAATTCTACATCCACATATATAAGAAGCTCACTCCTAGGAAAATACACTATATTAAGGAAAATCATAATTAAATTGCTTAAAACCAGTGATAAAAGGAAAATCTTAAAATCAAGTCAAGAAAAAAAAAAACCATGTGCAAAGAAACAAAGGTAAGAATGACAGCAGACTTCTCACTGGGATCGCTGCAAAGTGCAACTTCTTTAAAGTACTGAAAGGGACAAAAATGATAACCTAAAATTTCATGTCCAATATTTTAAAAGATATCTTTCAAAAACAGAGGTGAAATAAAGGCATTTTTAGCACAATAAAAAAGCAGAAAGTGTTTGTCATCAATTGCTATGTAATCAAGAAGTAAATGTTGTTAAAGGAAGACCAGACAGGAGAAAAATGATGCCAGATGGGATCCTTCATCTACATAAAAGAATGGAGAGCAGCAGAAATGGCACATATGTAGGAAGATATGAAATACTTCTTTCATATTAAAAAAGTCTTTTTGAAAGATACTTGACTTTTTTTAAGGCTTTATATTTTTAGAGCTGTTTTAGGATTACAATAAAACTCCGAGGGAGGAGGTATAAGATTTACCCATACACCCCTGGATCCCACACATGCACAGCCTCCCCATTATCAACATTACTCGCCAGAATCATACATTTTTTTTAACCAAGTATGCACCTACATCGACAGATCATAATCACCCAATATCCATACTTTACCTCAAGGTTCACTCCTAATGTTGTACATTCTATGGGTTTGGAAAAATGTGTAATGTATGCGTTCTATGGGTTTATAATGTATAATATACACATTCTATGGGATTGAATTTTATGAGCATGGATAATGTATATATTCTATGAGTTCAGAAAAATATATAATGTGTATATATTATATTATATTATATGTAGTATATATATATAATATCCCTGCCCTCAAAATTTTATGTGCACCCCCATTCATTTCTGTTGAGATGAATAAGCAAAGCAATCTTCTCCCCTCCTTCTCTGAGTAACCACTGATCTTTAAAATGTGTCCATAGTTTTATTTTTCTCAGAATGTCATTAGTTGGAATCATACAGTATGTAGTGCTACTTTCAGATTGACTTACACTTAGTAATATGCACTGAAGTTTCCTCCATGACTTTTCCTGGCTTAATAGCTCATTTCTCTTTTGTGCTAAATAATATTCCATTGTCTGGATGTGCCACAAGTTTACTTATCCATTCACCTAGTGAAGTACTTCTCAGTTGCTTCCAAGTTTTGGCAATTATGAGTAAAGCTACTATAAACATTTTTGTGCAGGTTTTTGTCTGGACATGAGTTCTCAGTTTCTTTGGGTAAATACCAAGGAGCATGATTGTTGGATCATGTAGTAAGAGTATATAGTAATACCTTGGTTTGCGAACATAATTTGTTCCAGTAACAAACTACTCGGATTGCAAGACATCGTTCGTTTACCACATTAAAATGTATTAGAAATGTTTGCTTGTCTTGCAGAACAGTTGCAAACCAAGGTGCTTACAATTCAAGGTATTTAGTTTTGTGAAAAACTATCAAACTGTCTTCAAAAGTGGCTGTATCATTTTGCATTCCCACTGCAAAGTATGAGAGTTCATGTTGCTCCATATCCTTGTCAGCATTTGGCGTTGTCAGTGCTCTGGATTTCGGCCATTCTAATAGGTGTGTAGTGCTAGCTCATAGTTTTTATTTGCATTTCCTTGATGACATATGATGTAAAGCATCTTTTCATATGCTTATTTTTCACCTGGTTGTTTTCTTATTGTTGTGTTTTAAAAGAGTTCTTTGTATATTTTGCATAACAGTCCTTTATCAGATGTATCTTTTGCAAATATTTTCTCCTAATCTGTAGCTTGTCTTCTAATTATCTTGGTATTGTATTCTGCAGAGCATAAATGTTTGTTTGTTTATTTATTTTTATTTTTATTTTTATTTTTTTAGCTGAGCCATCCTGCCACCTATTGGCAGCTCAGCGGCAGCTCAGCTCAGGCTGTGAATCAAACCCTGGACCCTGTTGCTCAGAGCTCAAACTCTTGAGCGAGCTCTTAACCAACTGAGCCACTCAGCTGGCCCTATAATGTTTAATTTTAATGAAGTCCAGTTTATCAGTAATTTCTTTCATTGATTTTGTCTTTCATGTATCTAATAAGTCATCATCATCCCAAAATAATCTAGGTTTTCTCCTATTATCGTCTAGGAGTTTTATAATTTTGCATTTTAAATTTAGGAGTATGATACATTTTGAGTTAGTTTTTGTGAAGAATATAAGTCTGTGTCTAGATTTATTTATTGATTTATTTTTTACGTGCGTATATCAAGTTGTTCCAGCAGTATTTATTGAAGAGAATACTGTATTTCAATTGTATTATCTTTGTGACTTCTTCAAACATAGCTGACTATATTTCTGTGGGTCTATTTCTGGCTCTACATTCAGTTTCACTGACCTATTTTTCTATTCATTTGCCAATACCACACTGTCTTAATTACTGCAAATGTATAGTAAGCCTTCAAGTCAGGTAGTGCCAATCCTCCAACTTCGCTCTTCACTTTCAATATTGTGTTGGCCATTCTGGCTCTTTTGCCTGTTCATATACATTTTAGAATCCATTTCCCATATTCTCAAAATGACTTCCTGGGATTTTGATTGGGATTATATAGAATCTACTCACCAAATTAGGAAGAACTAACTGATATCTTGACAATATTGGGTCTTCCTATCCATGAACAAGCAATCTTTCTCCATTTATTTAGTTCTTGTTTCATTTCATTCATCAGAGTTTTGTAGCTTTTCTTATATAGATCTTGTACATATTTTATTAGATTTATACCTAAGTATCTCATTTTGAGGGATGCTAATGTAAATGGTATTGAAATTTTATTTTACATTCCACTTGTTCACTGTTAGTATATAGAAAAGCAATTGACTTATTAACCTTGTATCTCACAACTGTGCTGTAGTCACTTAGCTCCAGGATTTTTTTGTAAACTCAGATTTTTTTACCTAGACAATTATGTCATCTGCAAACAAACTTTTTTCTTCCTTCCCAATCTGTATATATTTTATTTCCTTTTCTGGGCTTACTGTATTAGCAAGGATTTCTAGTACGGTGTTGAAAAGTGGTGAGAGGGGACATCCTTGCCTTGTACGTGATCCTAATGGAAAAGTTTTGAGTTTCTCACAACTAAGTATGATGGTAATTGTAGATTTTTTATAATCTATACCATGTTGAAAAGTTCCCCTCTACTCCTAGTGTTGAGTTTTGTCAAGTGTTTCTCTACATCTACTGATGTAATCATGTGGCTTTCTTTTTTTTAGCCTGTTGATGTGGTAGATTACAATTGATATTCAAATGTTGAGCCAGACTTGCATACCTGGGATAAATTCCACTTGGCTGTGGTGTATAATTTTTTTTACACATTGTTGAATTTGATTTTCTAAGGTTTTGTTGAGGTGTTTTAACTCTATATTCATGAGAGATATTTATCTGTAACATTCTTTTCTTGTAATATATTTGTCTGGTTTTGTTATTAGGGTAATGATGGGTAATAAAATGAGTTAGGAAAATTTTCTCTGCTTCTATCCTATGAAAGAGATTACAGAGAATTGGTAAATTTTCTTCCTTAAATGTTTAGTAGAATTCACCAGTGAACCCATCTAGACCCAAAGCTTTCTGTTATGAAAGGTTAATTATTTATTTAATTTCATTAATAGATATAGACCTATTCAGATTGTCTGTTTCTTCTTGTGTGAATTTTGGCCAATTGTGTCTTTCAAAGAATTGGTGCATTTCATTTAGGTTATCAAATTTGTGGGCATAGAGTTGTTTATAGTATTTCTTTATTATCCTTTTAATGTCCATACAATTTGTAGTGATGTCCCTTCTTTCATTTCTGATATTAATAATTTGCGTCTTCACCTTTTCTTAGCTTGACTAAAATGCTTGTCAATTTAATTGATCTTTTGGTTATGTTATTTTCTCAATTTTCCTTTTTCCATTTTATTAATCTGCTCTATTATTTTTTTCTTCTGGTTACTTTGGATTGCATATGATATTTTTCTAATTTGTAGGTGGAAATTAACATAAATTATTTTGATCTGTCTTCTTTTCTATTATATGTATTTGGTGCTATAAATTTCCCTGTAAGCACTGCTTTTGCTGTATCCCACAAATATTGATAAGCTGTGTTATTTTCATTTATTTCAAGATAATTTCTCTTGAGATTTCTTATTGATCCATGTGCTATTTAGAAATGTGTTGTTTAATTTCCACTTATTTTGGAATTTCTCACCTATCTTCCTATTGTTGATTTATGGTTTGATTCTGGTGTAGTCTTAGAGCAGGCATGGTATGATTTCTATGTGAGCTTGAGAAAACTGTATTGTGCTGTTGGTGGTGGAAGCAGTCTATAGTTGTTCATTATATCCAGTTCACTGTTGATGCTGTTCATTTCAACTATGTTCTTATTGATTTTCTGCCTGCTGGATCTGTCCATTTCTGAGGGAGGGGTGTTGAAGTCTATAACTACAATAGTGGATTCATCTATTTCTCCTTGCAGTTCTCTCAGCATTTGCGTCACGTATTTTGACACTGTTGTTAGGTACATACCACATGGTAAAGATTTTTATGTTTTCTTGGAGAATCGACCCCTTTATCATTATGTAATACTCTTTTGTGTCGCAGATAACGTTCCTTACTTTTAAGTCTGTTCTGTCTGAAATTAATATAGCTACTTTAAAAAAAAACAAATTTAATGTTAGCATGGCATATTTTTTCTTCATCCACTTACTCTTAATTTATACATCTCTTTATATTTAAAGTGTGTCTCTTATAGACAATATACAGTTGGGTCATATTTTTTGACCCACTCTGACAATCTCTTTTTATTTTTTATAAGAGTTTATTTGAGCCAAACTGATGAGAAGCTAGGGAACAGGATCTCAAATGTTCCAGAGAATAGTAGTTTTGCAGCTTCTTTTATGCATTTGAAATTAAGGAAAGGATGTAAGGAAGATTGCAAAGTATCATTTATTTGATGCCATTTCCAAAAAACTATATCTAAAGTTTTTGTCTCCTAAGAGCTCACTGTGAAAGGAAGTGGTTACTAACTTGGCATTTTCTTGAAGTTACTCTATCAAACCTTGACAATAGTGTAAGATGTCTCCTTTCAGTAATGTCAGCTCATAAGTTCCTTCATCTAAGCTCAGCTGAAATGCACTATGATACATGAAGGAATGCAAAAACTGAAAAATGGGTGATGAGGGAGCAGGGGAGAACCGAACAGCCATCTTGGGTTTCCCATAGCCCCAACTATTCATTTAATTTAAAACCATTGTTTACCCATCCAATTAACAAGGACTTATTTTTGTAAAGCCCAGGCAAAATAAAGACATGTCTATTTTACTTAAATCAACAAACTTAAGCTAACTCTTATTTACTAAGGATTAATCTTAGATCATGTAAACTTGAAAAACATTTGAGTTAGTTTCTATATTTCTGAGAAGTTTAGAATACATGATTCTTATAAGTGCTTGCTTATAAATTAATTTTAATAATACAACCTAGAGGTAGAAAATTATCTCACATTTACAACATATATATATATATATATATATATATATATATATATATATATATATATATATATAAAACACATGCAGACAGACACAGAGATGTTTTAGTCATGAGAAAAATTCACCAGCTTATAAAAGAACTATTGGGTCCAAAATTTGCCATGGAGGCATTTACAATTTGTATCTGTCCTTGACAAGTCAAGTTCCAATTGATCATTTCCCTTTTAAAATAAAGACAGCCATTTTTAGTACCTGAAATAATTGGGTTGACACCTAAATGAAATCATAGGTTAAGCTATTTGTCTCAATCCTTTTTTTGAAGCTTTGGGAGACCAATTAAATATGTTTTTCATTCCTTCTGCTTAATTTTATAGCCGGCCTTTTCTAAGTTTGCACAGAGAAATTAATTTAGAAGTATTAAAGAATCCTCATTTTGGCCATGTTAGTATTAATGGGGGCTGACAGTGGGGAGCCTTGGCCTGGGAAGCACAGTTTCCCATGTTAATTTTGAGATCTGTAGAGTCTGAACAAACTTCTAGGGAAAACCAGTGCTTACCTGCTCATCTCCAGACAAACCCAAAGTGGTGGATATCTCCTGTAGGAGTGCTTTGCACCCTAGAGAAAAATTTTCCTCAGGCAACACCACAAAAATTTTTAGTTGCCTAAGAACACCCAATGGAGGGCCAGTGAGAGCTTACTGGAATGCTGCCAGAACCACAACACCTTCCAAGGCACAGGCCCCTCTCTCGAGCTTCTCTTTCTTGGGGTGAACCAGCTCCAAGGCCTGCCTTTCTCACCAGGGCTCCCACTTGGTTCTCCAGGATCAGCTGCATTACTGCCCTGGACAACTCCCAGGATATCTCTGCCACTCTAGATTCGGGGATCTGAAACTACTGCTATCACCCCACTGGCTATTTGACGTTGGGAAGCAAGATTTTTTTTCTATTTCAGAGCTAAAAAGAGTTCAGTCTTAATTTAGCAAAGACTTTTGTTCAGACTCTCAGTAAGCAATTCAATTAAAAGGCCAAAAATAAAAGAATCCATTTTTTTTTCTTTCCATGTGTTCTCCTAACCCTTATTACCTCAAGAATTTTCTAAGAACAGTTCATATAAAGTCGTGGCCTGCTACTTAAAGCAAGGAGGCCTGCAATTCTGAGAGAAACTTACCCAAGTTCAGCCGATGCAAAGTGGGGAGCCAATGGGACACCATGTGTCCATGCTGGTACCTAGCATTGGATCCAGGTCCTTAAGGTTGTCCTGTGTGGGTTTCTTTGGAATCCTGATAACTATGCAAAGTAAATGTTGATGTAAGAAATGTCCAAACCTGTGGAGAATTTTTATAAGAGTTTATTTGAGCCAAACTGATGACATACCTTGAGGAACTAGATCTCAAATGCTTCTGACAATCTCTGTCTTTTAATTGGTATACATAGACCATTAACACTCAGGTGATTATTATTGATATAATACCTATCATATGTGTTACTATTTTCTATTTGTTGCCCTTGCTCTTTGTTGTTAGTTTTGTCTTTCATTCTTGGTCTGCTTTTTGTAGTTTTAATTGAACGTGTTGAAAAATGATCCCATTTTCTCTTCTTCTTTAGAATATCAGTTACACTTTATTTTAACTCTAGTTTGCCCTAGAGTTTGCAATATACATTTACAAGTAATCCAAGTCCACTTTCAAATAACAGCATACCACTTTATTTGTATATATACACACACACACACATATATATATATATATATATATATATATATAAAATGTGATCCATTGTTGCTATTATTACTTTGAACAAACTGTTATTTATTTGATTAATTAAGAATAAGAAATATAAAAGTTTTAGTTTTAACTTTACCTGCACCTATTCTTTCTTTGATGTTCTTCCTTTCCGTAGATCCAAGTTTTTGACCTATTTATTTCCTTTTTCTCTAAAGAATTTCTTTTAACATTTCTTGTGAGGTAGGTTTACTGGCAATAAAATTTCTCAACTGTTGTTGGGTCTCAGAAAATCTTTATTTCTCCATCATTTTTGAAGGATAATTTCATAAGTACAGAACTCTAGGTTAGTGTTTTTTGTTGTTATTTTTGTTTTTCTCTCTCTCAACATTATATACCTCATTTCTCTCTCCTTGCTTGTATGGTTTCTGTGGAGAAATTGGATATAATTGTTATCTTCGTTTCTCTATAGGTGTTTTTATCCTCTGGCTTCTTGGGGATTTTTGTCTTTATCTTTGATTTTCTATAGTTTGAGGATGATAGCCTTCAGTGTAGATTTCTCAGCATTTATCTAAGCAATACTAGGATTACTTAGTATCCTCTGAGGCTCCTGGACCTGTGATATGGTGGCTGATATTAATTTGATGAAATTCTTGGTTACTACTATTTCTGTTCTGATTTATTTTTTACTCATCATTCTTTTCACTTTTCAAGGATTCTGTTGTTCTATCCTCTCATTCAGAGATTCTTTCCTTAGCTGTCTCCAGTCTACTAAGTTCATCAAAGCTATTCTTCATTTCTGCTTTAGTGATTTTTATCTTTAACATTTATTTTTGTTTTTTTCTCAGGATTTCCATCTCTGTTTACCCACCTGTTCTTGTGTGTTGTCTACTATATCCATTAGAGTCCTGGACATGTCAATCCCAGTTTTATAATTCTAATAGCCCTGCCATATGTAGTTCTGATACTGGCTCTGTCTCTTCAGTTGTATTTTTTGATATGCCTTGAAATTTTGTCTTCATAGCTAGATATGATGTATCATGTAAAAGGAGCTGCAGTAAATAGGACTTTACAAATGTGGTGGTGAGGTGTGAAGGGAGGGTGGGGAAGCATCCGATAGTCTATGGCTAGGTCTCAGTCATTTAGTGAGCCTCTGCCTTTGGACTGTGAGCTTTTCAAGTGTTTCTCAGTTGTTGTTTTTTTTTGTTGTTGCTCGTTTTTTTCCCCTTCTACCTTAAGTGGAATGGGATAGCTAGAGCAGGCTGGAGTTGGGCATTTCCCTTCCCCAGGTTAGTTAGGCTCTGATAATTCCCAAGCAGGTTAGGCTCTGGTTAACTAGTTCTCCCCGAGGGTAGGTCTTGTCAAGAAAAACAGAGTGCTCTAGAGTATTTTTAAATGGTTCCTTTTCCCCTCCCTCTGTCAAAAACAGGAGGGAGTTTTTCTTCTATACTAACTGGAAATCTGGTCAAACTCCTGGAAGTAAATCTCACAATATTGTGTCCCTCCACCCCCATGGCTGGGTTGTCCTGATGTTTTTAACTGTCAAAGTTGTTCACATTGAACCTCTGGTAATTTGTCCATTATAGTTTGGGTTTTTCCTACTCAAGCCCTGGTTTGTGCAGGAGTTTATGCTTCTGAGTCTCTGCTCAGATAAACTGTTATTCTCTGCATTTTCCTGTTGCTCTCCCCAATCTTGGAGGCAGTGGTTTGCCCTTTGTTCTTCCCTCTCCTAGGGATCCAAGGAGAGTTGCTGACTTTTCAGTCTATTTAGCTTTTCACTTGTTGTTAGAACAGAGTAGCAACTTTCATGTGCCTTACATACAGAACCTGAAAGCAGAATTCTCCTATCCTTGACTTTTAAATAAAAAAATAATATATGTTATTATTAATATGGGTTAACAATATAGAAGTACAGTGTATGACAAAGTAGCACAACATCTGGGAAAAGGAAATGGAAGTGTATATTTTATGATTCTTCTATTATAAGTAAAGTGATATAAAATTACTTGGAGGTATACCAAACCCTGATTGCTAAAGATGGCTACTATAAACCTAAAGCAATCTCTATCAAAACTACACAATAAGGTATAGCTCATAAGACTACAAAAAACCAACAAAATATTAAATTAAATAATAAAGAATATTCGATTCAAAAGAAGACAGAATTAAAAAAGAAAAAACTCTCCTCTGCTAATAAACTAAATGCAGAGAACCAAGCTGTGAATTGATTAAAGCTAATTGCTAGGTTTATATTATGAAGCAAAGACATGTACAACTTCTCAGTCTAGGTACTAACAATTACTAATCCTAAAAACATCAGTAAAGGCATTAATGCTAATATTTGAAGGCTTTTATACTAATTACTTGCAGAACAATTATACAAGTATAAAGGTCCAAGTTAGTGAATATTCCAAATTAAGATAAATCCTTGAACAAATTAACTCACTTTATTCATTTTTCTTTAAAGGGCAGCTATATTATCTTTTCTTGACTTTTATCTCAGTCTGGAATGTAATGAAGGCATGATATTAAGCTACGTGATATTTGGGTTAATATTCTCATAGAAAGCCTAATTAATTTTAAGTTCAAAGTTTTCCTATAGCAGTTAGGTGGCCAGATGTTATTACTTCCAGTAAATGGAACTCCAATTACTTATTAATTACCTTTAATATTTCAAAATTAACTAGAAATCTTAGAAATTAATTTTGTGTTGGCATTAAAGAGGACAGTCAGTTTTCATTAAATTAACTTATAAAATATGAAAATCATACTGATAACAAAGGAAAGATATATGCTTACTTCCAAAGATAATTAGTAATTACATGGATTAATTTTATAATTTATTAATATATTTCATCATTAATATAACTAATTTATTAATTAATTCCCTATGGAGCTTGGCCAATATCTTTTCTACCAATATTATTTCAATATTTTATATGCATAAAATTGTCAACATCTATGACAGGCTATGAAGGATATTTTTATGTATTCCATTATGCACTATTTCTTGTGGACCTTTGATCAGAATACTTGTTGCTCTGTCTTTAATCTTCAAGATAGTAGGTCATAATCATGCAAACCAAAATAAATCCTTCTAATGATATAGGGCACCACCTGATCTCTCCAATTGTATTGAAAAAATAATATTACAAACTATAGATTTCAAATTTATAAAACACAGAAATAAAATTCTTAGAATAATTTCCTAGTTGAGCATTGCAGTGTAAAGACTTTAAGGTGACCCATATAATTCTCACCTTCTTGTGTCCATGCTACTATGCAATTCCCTCTACTTGTGTATGAGTGGGTGGGACCTGTGATGTTTGTCAACAGCTTATGGCAGAGGTGGTGGGCTCGTCCTGTTAGAGCTTCTCTCTCTCTCTCTCTCTCTCTCTCTCTCTCTCTCTCTCTCTCTCTACTTTGCTGGTTTCGAAGAAGCAAGCTCACATAAATCTTATGGCTGTGAAGAAATGAATTCTGCCAACCAACTGAGGGAGTTTGGAAATGGATTTTTTTCCAGTCAAGCCTATCATAAAACCCCAGCCTGGCCGGCACACTGATTCCAGCCTTGTTAATCCATAAGCTTGGACTCCTGACCCACAGAAATTGTGAGATAATAAATGTATGTTTTTATAAGCCACTAAATTTGTGCTCATTTGTTATGCAGAATAGAAAATGAATACAAGCACATTCCTACAGAATCCACTTCAAAGGAAGGCATTATGTAGGGTATTAGTAGATCGATTCTTGTAGCTTCTTGAAAGCTAGTAAATCCTGGGGGATTTACAGACAATCACTACAGTAACTGAGATTTAGATGAGTACATTTTGCAATAGGTTAAACTTAGAGAAATCACAACTCTCGTTTAACAAGGGACTCTAAACTTGAATTTTGCTCATCTAATAATATCTATAAAGTCAAAATTTTAAATAGACTCACTGGTGTAGTCTATGATTACTATGAAAGAAATCTGAATGATGGCAATTGACTTTTTTTTTTTTTAAACTGAGCCCCGAATCGGGTCAGCGCATGGCTTTCTTTTTTATTGGGTAATTGGGGGGATAGGAACAGTGCTGGGGGAGTTGGGGGAAGGGGAACAGACAAGTTACTGTCGTTTTGTTCTTCAATCTAGTTGTGGAGGACGTTGCTTCACTGGCCCAAGTTGGCACCATCATTGCGCTCTTCCCGGGCGAGGCAGATCAGTCGCCGGCTTCTGGACGGCTGCTCACTGCGGCTGCTGGCTACACACGGTAGCCCATGGCAACCCACTGCCACAGGGGCTGCAGCCTAGGCCGTCGCCGGCGACTCATGGCAGCCCAGCTCCAGGTTGAGCTGTTGTTCAGCATCTTAGCTGTAGAGGGCAGTGTCACTGGCCCTCATATGTGGGATCCGAACCGGGGCCCTCTGGCATCCCAAGCGAGTTCTTAACCATTGCGCCACTCGGCCGGCCCGGCAATTGGCTTTTTAAAAAAGAAAACTACCTAGGACAATGACCAGATATTATGTTGAGTGTTTTTACAACATCTCTTAATTTTGTATAGAAACCAGTCTTCTTTTCTACCCAGATATGAATAGATAAAACACTATGAAAACAAGGCTGTATTGAATGTGCTGTATTTAAAGATGCATCTTATTTAATCAGGTACAAGTGGTCTGCTGTTAAGGAGCAGGTGTAGTACGTCAAAAGTGGGAACAGTGACTATTAGTGTCTGTTAGTGGCACAATGCATATAGAGTTGGAAGAAGTAAAGAATGTTACTCTCTGAGGTGAACTTTGTGGACTTACAGAAATGAGGTGCATTCTTACTTTGGTACTGCAGATAAAACCTCAAGGAGACAATTTTCCTGTTTTGTTTTCTATCTTCAGGTTTCAATGCATTAAGAAGGAGTGACTACAATTATGAAATATCACAGGCCATAGAGAAAGCATCCAGTATCCCTTAAGCTTATCTCCAGATAATAGTTAACATTCTTGCCTTAGTGTTTTCCCAGTCAATGTATGGAGTTAAAGTTGTTAAGTATACAAGAAAGTCTGATGCATTCATTAACACTTTTTAATAGGTATAAGTAAATATATAAAAATGTATACAATATAAATGCCCAATTTCAGAAAGTCACAAATATAAAAGCTGTTACTTATGCTATTTGACTTAAGATTTTACCTAGAAAAATCTTTCCAAGAATCAGAAACTTTGTCAAAGGAATAAAATAATTGAATATATAAATCTTGGTTTCAATCCTGTTTGCTATTGTACTGTGTAAATTAAGCTGAAATCTGAATTTCACTGCGTATAAGAATTTTAGTGAGCTTTTTTCTAAGCAACACATTCCATGTATTTCTTAATACAACATTGTGATGAGAATGGCCAAAAGTGGGGAATGGAGAGAAAAAAAAATTACATTACATGTTAGATAACATTCTGATAGCTATTGGAGAGGTGTCTCTGCTTAGCTGAACTTTATTTGATAAATACCTCTATTAACTGACCTTCCTTTGACACATTTGGCACCTCTGAGCTAATTAGATCTTTAACAGGCTATGAAGTCTAGATAGGTTCTTCTGATTAATGTACAGATTCACTATGCATAGCGTGTACTCAACTGTGTTATTCATCATTTCTGATTTCTTTCATCTCTGTATGTTAAAGATTGGGGAGGTATTTAAATTGTTTTTAATTTCTACTGGAAGGAAAGATCTGCAAATTGAAAGGGATGACCAAATATAATGAAAAAATTTCACAGACACCTGATCATAACTAGACTAACATTTGCCTTTCAAGGAAAAAAAAAGGAAATATTCAGCAGAAAAAATATAGACACCCGAACACATAAGCAGAACTTCGGTTTTTCTTTCTAAATTTAAAGTAAGAGAAGTTAATAAGTTAATAGAATTTCTGAGGGGAAAATACTGTGACTGTAGAACTGAAAATCTAGGTAAGCATCTCATTTATACCGAAATTCATACCGAAAAGTTATCAGATACTTAACAGTTCTTCCACATATGTATTTTGTTGAAAAAGCTTTACTTAAGGAAGTGCTTTAGTCAACCAAAGGTACTTGAAATAACTTAACAAAGGAAAAATAAATGTTATTTCAAAAAAATAGAAGGAATAAACCAAGACTTGATCATAATATTAACTCTAAAGTATTGTTACTAATATGATGGTTAAATGCTAAAATTTAACAGAATATGACTTATATAACAATACACTAGGCACTGTTAATATCTTATAAACATTATCTCTGATAAGTTAATAAATATTCTCTGGTCATTCTTGAAACAAACTTCTCATAATAAAGGATAATATATTTTTGGTGTCTCTGGAAGATTTTTTAAAGGAGGTCTGCACACATGTTGGGCTGTGGATACAGACACCAACTATGATTTTTGATATTTTCACGAGTTACTCTGTATTATCAAATTGAAATTAACATTGTCCAGTGATAACACATTCTCTGCCAGAAGTATTGCTTCACTTCTTTGTAATACTTTAGAACATTCTTCAGACAACTCCTTTATATTTTAATGAAGAAGACAACCTGAAAAAAGGGACAAGCATGAAGTGTTGTTTCTCATGTACATATTCAAGGTTTTTTATATATTTTTAAATTTTTAGTGATGTGATAAAAACTAAAGGCATCTAAGATATGCATGCCATAAATTTAATCTGTGGTGATTGTTCAGTTCTGTTTCATTTGTCTTCCTTGAAATGTCTTCACAGACTCTCCTAAAGTCATTTTCCTTTTATATTTTCTATAAACTCATTATGTTCAAGATCAAAGGATGAGAACTTTTAGAAAGATATTAATATAAGTGAAAACAAAGAAAGTAAGGAGAAGATTCATGTATGCTGTAGAGCAATGTAGAAATTCCTACCAATTTTTCTACTCATGTTATAGTATATAAAGCAGATTTAATTATAGTGCTTTTATCTAAACTGCAATGTCCTCCTTGTGATACAGGTAATTAAGGGTCACATGAAAGGAAAACCCCTCATGGAGAATTAGAAAAACAATAAGCCCTCATTAATGAGAGAATTTTAATGAGGAACTAAAGTTGGTGGAGACAAGAAAACACAAAGCTTTTCTTTTAATTTCATGCTTCTGATAGTTTTAGAACTTTGGGGAGCAGAAAAAATAAAGTCTTCTCTCAGTCTGTTGATGTGTATTGGGGTTATGAAGACTGAGACCCCATCCACTACTAGGGACAGACTCCTGTGGATTTCTTTATGCTTTTTTTCTCCATAAATTATGGATTTAGTGGCAATTTTGAATGTTGCATAACAAATGAATGAAATTTGTTGAATGTTAGGTTACAGATGGCAGAATAAAATTTGACTTATTTTAGCTTGAGCATTCAACTGGCCTATTTTTAGACTCTGGGAGACTTGGAGAAAATAAGTATACATAATAAGGTGTTTAATACATGATAAATAACTGTTTATTAATGAATTTTAAAGTTTCAGTGAAAAGATTTTCTGAAAATATATAAACTGCCAAATTGTCAAAATTAGCAGAAAAATTGACTATACCCATACCTAAGAGGGACATTTAAAAAGTTTATAAATAACTAGTACAGATATGGCTCAAAACATAGTTATAGTTTGACAAAAATATTTTAGGAAGAGGGAGATAACACATATCCCAATCTAATGAAAATTGTAATTTAATCACTAGAAAATATAGCTAATGGCCATTTCTTCTCATCCAGTGTTTCCATTTAACTAAAATTATTTTTTTTACATTCTATCTTGGTTATTTTTGGCACTATGAGTGTTTTTTTGTTTTTGTTTTTGTTTTTACCATTCATGTACTTTGCCAGCTGTATTATATTTGGAACTGTTATATGTATTTCCCCTCTGGAAATAAGAAACCATATGTCCCCTTCCCTCATATCTTCCTAAAGCAACAGTTATGAGTCCAAACCCATTTATGCTTATGATGATCTTAAAATGTATTCAATGAACTTACAGCAACAACATTATATATTATCTGTCACCATAAAACCCGGAGAAAGCTACAAGTTATTTAAAATTGGTCTTAAATAAAATATGAATAAGAAAGGTATATTACATCTAGATGTAGAATTAGAAAAAAAATCATTTGAACTAAAGAATGAATTTAAGCTTTCTTCTCATTCCAGATGTATAGATTTTTCTGGCAGCTGCATAGCAGTAGAGTAACTGGTTGCTCCTTTTAACTCAAGCTTTTTCTCTTATAACCCCTTCACTCCCACTTTTTTTTTTAGTTATCCTGCAAAATATTGAGGCATATGTAATAATACCAGTGTCATTCCTTTTTAAGTACCATTTAGATTTCATTTCTTCCTGAGTTAATTACTTCTGGATGTATTATAAACAGTTTCTACCAAAAATCACTTTAGATAAATAATTGTGAGAACTGGTAGTGCTCTGTGCAGGAATCAGTAACACCCGCCTCTCCTGGCTGTGACATTTTCTATGACTATTCTAAGAGACATCCTGTTGTCTACTACCCTTAATTAAATATCGCTCACAGGCAAACTTGCATACCTAATCACTTTTTAAATTAAAGTTATAGCTTATTGTAATATTAGGAAGACATTTTAAGAAACAGTGATCCAAATAGAAGCCAAAATTCAGGGGGGCGTGTTACTCCTAATTAATATAATTCAACAGGGATAACAACCTGATCAAGAGAATACCTTCTGTCTGGCCTCAGTTTAAAGGCTTGGTTTCTTGCCCTTATTTATAACTAGACTCGAATTTCTGCATCTAGTCTTCTCTAGTAGCTCATAAAATACTTTCATATGAACAAGAAAAAGCCACTGCTACCTGGTGTCTGCAGCACTAGGGGCATATAACTTGACAAATACATCATAGGCTACGTTTCAGATGCCACTTACTCTCTCCATCAGGCATCCTTTTGCAGGCCACACTCTGCACAATTGTATGTAATGAGTCCATTTGGGACCAATGAAATCTAATCTGATAACAAGCACTGGAGTTCATGTAATGAGAACTAAGTACCATTAGGCTTTCAAGTGTTGATTCTTCTGTCCTAGCATTAACTTAACTTTGTTGATGGTAGGAACCAAAGTAAAGTAAAGTGAATAAAATAGATCAAATTCTCTTAGGCACCAGTGTCCATGCAACTAAAATAAAAAATAAATGTGAACATGGACATCTGATGAGACTACTTGAGAAGCTGGTTCCTAGATACAGCCCCTGGACCTCTTGTTTCCTGTGAGCTTCCAGCCCTCCCTCCCCACATCTCCACCACCCGTGCCGCCATCACACAGTGTAGAGGTGAAAGACAGAGATATAGCCTAGTGGTCCTGTAACTTCCAACTAACTAGAAGAGACTGTATCCTGAATGGTTTGCCTGTGTTCCTCTGGGATTCTAACTGATCTGACATGGGTGTTTACCTCAGGCAGCACTCAGCCTCCCAGGTAACCCATCTGTATGTGATCTAACCCTCCCTCTCTTGTTATCTGGAACTTCACTTTTGTCTCCCTGAAACTTCCCTACATCCTCAAAGTCTTCCATAAGTGTCCCCTTTAGCTTTCTTTATGAAATCTCAGCATCCCAAGATGAATGTGCTTTCCCTTCACACTCTTTAAATGGAGATGTGCTTATAAAGTTGCAGTTTATGTACCTCAGAGTCTGGAACGGGTTAAGCATACTCAATGTATTTTATGTACTAAACGTGACTTTTTTCTTTCTCACACTGCCCTTCAAGCCCATTCTTTGAACTTGTTTTTGCTTGACTCTTGGTAAAATACAGGATCTATAGATTTTTCTGGTGATTCTCAGGTAATAAATATCCGGACATTTTAGGTAACAGAACACCCAATATAGTTTAATGATCACATAAATTTAAAGCTTCTCCTCCCTCCTAGTTTGTGGCTACTTCAGGCTTACAAAACTATAGGTTAAAGAGGGACTGTGGTTGGCTTCTTCATTATTGTTTCACTGTCTTTGCCTCCACGTGTCAGCAGCTGTTTGGAATCTCTCCAGGATTCTATTGGGTCATTGGAAAAGTCATGACCTATTTTTCTATGTTTTTCAATGCAAAAATGTGTCATGACT
Source organism: Hipposideros armiger (assembly GCF_001890085.2). Lineage (NCBI taxonomy): Eukaryota > Metazoa > Chordata > Mammalia > Chiroptera > Hipposideridae > Hipposideros > Hipposideros armiger. The sequence goes on along the minus strand of NW_017731637.1, from coordinate 628,366 downwards.
TTCCTGACAACCCAATAGTAGAAGGAGGAAGCAGTAGTAAGGAGAAGAAAAGTTCTTAACTGGCTGGTGCATTTATAATGTGGAGCTAGCAGATGGCCAAAGCTTACTCTTTCTACTCTGATGGCTTTCATGGGTTCACAGGAGATGCTCCCAATCTCTGGATATCTCTTCTCTTACAGTGTCTTAGTCCTGGGAAATTCTGCATCCTACTGGCCACTTACAATTGGCTTACTCCTTGTTTCTTAGGTGTTCACATTTTCTGGGTCATTTCAAATTCCCAGGTGAGCTTCAGAAATGAAACCCTCTTAAGACTACTCATTCTGGTTTCCTTGATAAGGCTCACATCTGGCCACTGGGAAATATCCATGCATTCTTGGACCATAAAGTCCTAGAGTAGGATAATTAATCAGCCCTGATTTGCTCAGGACAGTTCCTGTTTTAGCTCTGAAACTCCTGTGTTCTGGTAAATCTCTCAGTCCTTGGAAAACTAAGATTGTTAATCACTGTGCCTAGAGGTCCAGGACAATTCTCCTCTGTGATGCTAATAAAAGACAGCTACTACCTTAGCCTCTCAATTTATAATGTACTAGGTGAGAACCAGATACCTGTTCCTATGTCACTCAAAGCCCACAGGGCTAATGCTAAGCTCCCTCCAAACAGTTCTGAAGATATCTCATTTTGATTCAATAAGGAGGAGACATATACTTCCTCTCCTCATTTGTTGGGGCATGTGAGTACAATAGGTGATAGGCTAATTCTGGCACAATTGTTTCTCAATCTCTTGAAATTTCCCCTATACATCATCTTGAACTTTGCTTTAGAATATGGGGTTACTTGGAATCAATAATAGTGCCACTGACTATTGAGATCTTTGCCAAACTCTGAGGTACTAAAAACCACATTTAACATCATATTTCTAGTATGGAATTCTCTGTGGTTCCATTGTTACTTTCAAAAATGTGTATTCCTTTTTTTTTCCAAGGTCAACAGTGACTCTAAAATGTGTGATTTCAGATTAGAGCACTTGATAATCTTTTGTTGTTTTATTTATGACCACCAGGTTAGAACAGATACATTCATTTTTCATTTGCTACATATTCTTCCTGGTTACTCAACTTCCAACCCAAAGGGAAAGGATGTTTTTAAGGCAAATCTTGTGTCCATATTCTATTCTAAGAAAACAACAAGGTACAGTAGTGTGTATTGGGTTGTTGGAAAAGTCATGATGCATTCCTGTAACGAAAAACATAGAAAGAAATACGTCATGACTTTTCTGACAATCCAATATTAAGCAGATAGATTTTCTTAAAACACCTGCAGATAATAAAATGATAATTTGTTACTCTCAGATCAAGTAAATAATAGCCTGATATCTACCACCAGACATCTGTAGCATAAAATATTACCAAAAAGGATAATGTTAAATATGCAGGTTAAACTCAATACAGGTGGTTCAGTGGTTCTTTAAGAGATGGTCTTATAGCAACATTACAGTTGATTCAGGAAGAAAATATCAAAATCTATTACTTTTAAAAGTAATACAAGAGTAGCTAAAGTATGTGTTGGTTTTATTTACCCAGATGTATTACTAATTATATCTAAGTGTTACATCAGAAGGTGTTAAAAGCTGGGAATACGCAATGTAAAACACATGGGAAATTTGTGGAACCAAAGACTCAAATAATTCATAGATCCTGAGAAATTGTAGATAACTGTCCTCTCTATGCCCCAAATTGTTAAAAGGCACAAGATTTTAACTTATGTACATGGGCTGGAATCTCAACTCTATGCATTATAGTTGTATGATCTTTGACAAATTGATATCAATAACTCTCAGGTTCTCTACCTCTTAGCATTGAAGGATGTTCCTAAAGAATCTGTGTTTTTAAAACACAGTGTAGTGACAATGATTTGGGGCAGAAAAAGACATTGTATAATAGTAGGTAGTCAATAATTGTATATAATTTTAGCCTGTGTTACCTAGATAGCTTCCCATAGTGACTGATCATAATTGGTGAAAATATGATGATACATGTGATCCTTCTTCTCTCAAGTAGACCAATGGAAAAACAATATATGAGAGTCACTGAACTGCTTTATCAAGGTTACACACCCCTTCTGACACCTCTGGCATAACTGATCCAGTGCTTAATTTGGGTGAGATGCTTTGGGAAACACAAGATAGATAAATTCTTAAACAGCCAAGACACATATTCTTAAAATTTCAGTTAGTCGAAAACAAAAGAAGCTGGGAAGAAAAACAGGTCACACTAAAAGGATCTGGTGCCCAACTGACTGAGTACTTTTTAATAGCAATATTGGCAGCCTCAAAACACTGGAGACATTTCTTCAAAAGTTGGAGGCAAAAATATTTCTGACCTAAAGTAGTATGCAAAGCTTAGTCAATTTTGAGGGTAAAATGATGACAATTTCACATATGTAAGGTCTCATAAATTTTGCTTTCTGTACATTTCTTCTCAGGAATCCACTGGCAGTCATGTTCCACCATAATAAGGAAGTAAATATTAAAAGGTAAAGACATGAGGTACACAAAAGAGAAGATCCAAATCAACAGATTATGGATATGAAGGGATATCATAGGGAAACAGCTATGCACCTAACTTTGAGAGCAAACAGTCAAAACTGGAATATGTCATTATCTCTGGGACAGATGATTCCAAGAAGAAATAGATGCAATACCTAATGCATCTCAATGACTTAAAAGCCAATTTAGGCAATTGGTGGAAAGTCATGGCTTGAATTAATGATAATTTTTTAGTAAACTGAGCAAATGAAAAAATGAGCACTTTAGACTTAGGCAACAAAAAAAATAAAACAAAAATAATTGTGTAAGAAAGGAAATATAATCGTGGTACAAAATATGTCTCAGCTGTGAGCAGCATTTATGGAATTTTAATAATGCAAACACAGAATATGAATTGAACCAAGTTTACCATGTAACAATATTGGGAGGATAAAAATATTAAATGTGTTTGTGTTTGTATATAGATAGAGGGTTGGAAATTGGGAGGTCAGTAGAAAATGTGTGTAACAGTGAAACACTCTCTCTCTGACTCAGATTAATTGCTCCTGCCATACATATGCTAGTTGACTAGAGGAATTATGCCTGAGGCTTGAGTATTTTGCAGGAACAGCACCTTGTCAGAGGGGGGCCCCGCTCCTGAGGAGGTGGGAAGTATATACAGAACAATTACTGTTTACCAAAGATTTGCAGGAGCCTCAGGGCCAGACTCAGATCAGTGGAGGTCAACTGGAGGTCAACTGACTGGTAACAAAGAGATGTGGAGATTTTGTGCTCTTCCTTGGATCCCTGTTGAAGCCTGGCTGTCTAGAGTCCTCCCCACCTCTTGCTCTGCCCTTCTTCCTTACTTTGACATTCAGGACACTTGAACATGAGGTCTCTAAGAGATTTGCAGAAGCATTTAAACTCCCCATCTTCTCAGTAGGCGCCTTTTCAATCAATAAACTCTGATCTATTAAATATTGGCCTTCTGAAGCATGGGGCACACTAACCTTGAACTGATAACATGTCTACTACTGGATAACCAAGAACAAGTATTACAAATGAGTTTAATAGAGATGTATAGGTAAATGTTAAAAGAGTAAGTTAAAGAGTCAAATGGTTCCTTTGGGGGAAGAACACAAAAGGAATGGAAAACAAGAAACTTCTCTTTATTCTCTATTTGATCCTTGTCCATTCTCTCTTGTCTGTCCTCAGCCTTACTGGGAGGCTGATCTTTATGGTTTACACCTAAACTTTTTTGCCCTTTGACTTGCAATTGGGTTTGCCCACTGGGAGGTAACAGCAGGTGGTTTTAACAGAGGGCAGGAGGAGAGGGAGTATTTACCTCTTCTCTTTCTGCCTTCTGGCTCTCTTTCCTAATGAGAATCCCCTCTTCCAGGTTTGACCTCTCATTTAAATAGATTTAATGGATAATTTCAAATTTAAATAGAATTAGTAAGTTGTATAACATGTTTGCTTTATCATATTAACACTATAAAAATTGACTTTTTAGGTAGCTGATAGTTAAGGTATATTGTGAGGGTGAAAAGGGTAACTTTCTGTACACCTGAATCTAACAATAAAAAAAAAAAAACCTTAAAAAAAAATAAAAAAAATAAAGTAAATGCATGCATATGTGCTTAATGTAATGACAAAAGTTCGAATATTTGTCCAGGACAGTTAAAGACCTGGACTATTTTTGGAAGGTGATTAGTGGAATTGCCTCTGTGCTATGGTGGTCCAGGAAGACATGAGCATGTTTGAGGACTTTTGTCAAGATTCCTGAAATCAAACACTAAGAAATATTGAAGGCCTTCATATTGTAAAACAGTAGAATCCTTCCTTGTTCCACCCTTAAATAACTAGAGTGATTAGGCGCGCGCGCGCGCGCGCACACACACACACACACACACACACACACACACACACACACACACACGGGAAAAAAAAAAACATGAGAGTCCATCTTGGCCAATAAAGAGCCTAAGGACAGGTATCTTGCCTCAGGGTACAACAAAAGAAAGAGGGGAGAGACATTGACAGTGTAATGGATTACACTGCTCAACATTAAGGAAGAAAGCCTGGTGATCGGCAATATTTTTAAAGGGTTATTGCCAATATACATGAGCTGCTGCAGTAGACTTATTAGGAAAATCTACCTTAAATTCTCCTCTAGTGATGATGCTGAAAAATCAGTGCTGAATTGTCCACATACGAGGTGTGATCACAAAATATGGTGAATGTTTAAAGAAAAAAAATATTACAGTAAAAGACACATTGCCATTAATACTTCTCAAAATACTCCCCCTTGCTTCAAACACACGTATCCCATCATTCTTGCCACTTTCTGGAGCAGTTCTGGAAGTCCTGTCTTGTGAATGTCTTTACTTCATCCTCCATCATGACAATTCCGTGTAACACATTGCTTCTGGTATGGCAATTTCTGTCAAATAAAAACATTCCAGTGTGTCCTCATCCACCTTCTTCACCAGATCTGGCACCGGGCGACTTCTGGCTCTTCTCCACAGTCATTATGACCATGAAATGTAAACGTTTTGAATCCATTCAGGACATTGAGGTAGCCACGACAGCGCAACTAAAGACACTAACAAAAGAGGACTTCCAGAACTGCTTCAGAAAGTGGCAAGAATGATGAGATACATGTGTTCAAAGTGAGGAGGAGTATTTTTGAGGGGGATTAATAGCAAAGTGTTTTTTACTATAATTTTTTTTAATTTAGACATTTACCACATTTTGTGATCACACCTAGTGTACTGGCACCTATAGGTAATCGAGCAAAATCCAAATTGGAATTACTGTTATGATGGCTGCTGAGAAATACAGCTAAAAGAAGCTGCCATAATAATCTCTGAAAAAAAATGGTAATTTATAAGAACAAGACAGGATAAGATCAGGGAAGGGGTTGGTGAAGATGGTTGTAGTTGACAAACACTCTGGGACAGTCTTGATCCCACGTATTGTATTGTGCACATTTGGTTTACCCTGAGTAGTGATCTTGTTCTTGCTTGATCATTACTTTCTCCAATCACCAATTCAAGAATTCACCGGCAGCCTGTTTACATGTTTCTATTTGGAAAATGTCCATAGTATGAATTGGTTCATTTTCCTCTCGAATCAGCTCAATTTGCTTTTAGATCCAAATCTTTTTCTATCATCTGGTATATACAGATAATTTTTTAAAATAATTTTTGCAACTTGCATGGTTCATTAGATATTGAATAATAAAACTGATTTATTTTTATATTGCATACCTTAATTTCTCATTATAGTTAATAATATTTGGGAAAATCAGTAAACTGAGAAAAAGCTCAATTAAGAAGTGCACTATGTCTTAATAGAGCTGTGAGATAAACTGTGGCCTTGCCTTTTCTCTTTTTCTACTCACTGTGCTCACCTTTTTAAGAACCCAGGTTGGCTGACTTTTGTGCTCTCCTTTAACCTCATATAATAGGTATTCATTTAGCACTAGTGTTTCCCAGGCACAATGCTAAGGAACTCTCAAAGAGCTAGGCATGGTGTCCATGTCATCTGTCCTTAAGTCCAGTGCTTAATCAACCACTGTACATCACCTGCATTCTAATGGAGATAGGATTAGTTGTTCAAGGCATTTTGTCATCTTGAAGGTGAACATAAAAAGTAGTTCCCTGTTTTCTGAACAAGGTTGTTACAACACAAACATGTTCATTTTCTTTTCATGAAGTTTAGTGAGGAAGTGGTTGGAGAAATATAGTTACCCAAGCTGAGAAACAGTTGGTTCCTATGTCAGGCAAAATAATGGCCCTTCAAAGATTTTCATGCCTTAATTCTTAGAACCTGTTTCAATATTAATCCAGTATGGCATAGGGGGCTTCGAAGATGTGATTAAATATAGGATCTTGAGATGGGAAAATTATGCTGGATTATTCAAGTAGGTCCAATGTAATCAGAAGGGTCCCAAAAAGAGGTAGGCAGGAAGATCAGAATCAGAGGGCAAGATGTCACGACAGAAGCAAAGGTTGAGTGATAGCCATGAGTCAAAGAATGCGGGCAGTCTCTAGAAGCTGAAAAAGGCAGGAACTGAATGCACTCTCCCCTACAGCCTCCAGAAGCAACAAGCTCTGCTACCACCTTGGTTGTAGCCCACTGAAACTATATTTCTGGTTTCCAGAAATGTAAGGGAATAAATATTTGTTGTTTTAAGCCATTGAGTTTGTTATAATTTTGTTACAGCAGCAATTGGAATTTAAAGCAGGTCATTTTTAGTCAGCCAAGCACAAACTTTATGTGTGACTTGCAAGTTTATGATAGCATACTGCAAACAAAACACAATCTCCTTTTTCTCACCTAAGTGCATAATTTGTTTCCTCTTCATTTGCCTCTGTTCCCACTCACCAATGTGTAGGGTGTTCATATGAGACTTCCAAGGCAGTCTTTTATATCTTTCACAACTATTAATATTTTGTTTCTCCCTGTGTTTAAGAGCTATATTTTAAGAGCATTTTTGTATTGGTTTATCTACCTAAGATTCATATCAGGTGATATGAGCATATGGGTAAGCACAGAAACTATAATGAAAAATAAAACTAACTGATTTCCTGTGTGTTATAGTGGCCTTGAGGAACTCTATAAAACAGAAAAGGTGTGTTCCATGAAGTTTCAATAGGTGTGTTCCAATAGGTGTCCCATATAAAACCCTCAAAAAATATGGAAATCTTCATATCTCTTATTGTAACACTAGGATATTTCTAAATGTGAATAAGCACAATGAGCATAATCGTTGGTTTCTGAATTACGAGCTAATGCCTGGACTTTCCCTGACTCTTAGTCATCACCAGCCAGAATACTCTTACGTTCCTTCAGATGTCTAGAAAATTTATATTATTGTTAGTCATTTATTGGCACTGAAGAGAGCCATATGATATGATGGAAAGCAACCTTCGTGAGGAATGATGGGTCTTGAGGTCTAAAAGACAAGAGTGTTGACTTCATGCAAATGTCAAACTCCCAGAGAACCCAGGTCTTACAGATAGTAAATAAGGCAAGGAGGGAAGACTAGATATTTTTAGGTGTTTCTTCATCTCTTCAGATTCTGAATTTATGATTTTTGTAGACTGCTTTATACTATAGTTTATTATCATTTTCCACTTTTCATCTAGTAATATATGTTTACTTGTAACTGCTTTTCAAATTTCCAAATTTTTCGTGAGATTTAAATATACATATATAAAAGTTTAAAACAAGTGGCTTAGGGCCCCGCAAATAGTAGGCACTTCAAAAAAGGGTATAGATAGGTAGCTGGCTTGCTAGCAGGCTGGATAGATAGATGACACAGGCATAATGGATTAAACATGCCTAAGTATGTAACGGTAGGAGATAATATCATGTACTTCCTTGAATTTCTTACATATAAACTAGTTTCCAGAGAACATAGGAGTTGTATAACTTAAATAAAAATTTTCCTTTTTGTCTGTGTTTTCAGAACCAATTAGAGCCAGATATTAAGTGGAAATTACTAAGCAATAAATAGAAAAAAAGAACACAATGTGATATATAGATGATGTATTGCAGCGATGTACACCTGAAACCTATGTATGTAACTACTACAATTGTCACCTCAATACATTTTAATTAAAAAAGAAAAAAGAACAGATAAATTTTAAAAAATAATTAGAGATTAGTGTATACATAAAAAATAATATAAAAATATATTACATATGGTGTACTATATATAGTACGTATAGAGCTCTATGTATGTGTGTATATGATAATCTGTTTTGTGATGTTAGACTCTAGTCTTTCCCATTAATTCTAGAAAACTCTTCCTAGAGTTTTATTTTTTCCTGCACTTAAATTCTAGAAACGCAACCTGTCTCAGCATTTTTATGAACTTGAAGGAATAGGAAGAATAGATTCTGCTTTTGCCATTTTGGGTTAATCTTTCTATAGGTAGCTATTATTTCAAATTATAATCCTTCTAATTTTGCTTCAACACCATCTGGCTTTCCTTCAAATACATTTTGTATAATTGGCTTTATCAAGACGTAATTTATATACCATACACTGTACATATTTAGAATGTACAACTTGATAAGTTTGACATATTGAAAAATCAGTGAAACCATCACCACAATCAAGGAAATGAACATATCTATCAGCTTCAAAAGTTTACTCCTACCTGTGTAATTCTTCCCTCAAGCACTGTCTGCTCTCATTTGCAGGCAAGTATTGATCTGCTTTTTGTCATGTATATTAGTTTACATTTTCTAGAATGTATATGAATGAAATAATACTGTATATACAGAAAATCACTGTAGAGGAGGTAGCTAGGCCTCGTTTCTGCTGGAGGTAATTCCAAAACATTAGAAACACCATGTTGTCTTTTTAAAAAAGTAACCTAGAAAGCTTTAAAAAATTTGTGTCTAAATTTTTCTTGATTGTTTTAGAAACATGGGGTTTTTATATGCCATTTACAGAGCTTAGTGAAGTATCACTCTCAGGAAAAATGATTTTAAAAAGAGAAAAATGAATACATTATTTTGAGTCTGAGAAAACATTTAATTTTTTATTTGAAATGATAGCATTAATATTGCATATAATCTATTTCTGGTATTGTATGTGCTCTTACTTTATAGTATTAGCTTTATCATTTTTGGAGTTTTAAAGATAATTTCTGTCAGCATTTTGTTCAGGATGAGCCTGAATATAACACTTTTTTATTTAAAATAAAGATTCTTTTACAGAATCAATATTCCAGTTTCTGAAAAGTACGATGGCAGTGAACATCCTTGCCAACATAATGATAATATTTTATGTGTCAATAACATTTAACAGCTTTCTTAATTTGATTTGCCACAGCTCTGTAGAATTGATTATCTTTATTTTAGAAATGCTTATTTTGGTCGGTATATATGTAGTTCATAAGTGGTAAAACCAGGTCTAAAATACAACCTTCTTGGGTAATGACGTATTGCATCTAAAACCTCATGCTTCCATTTTTTTCAGCATAATATTTTTGTCTCAAGAATTTTAGTTTCTGGAATCTTGACTACCTGATACATGAGAATTCCATAGCAAGAGGTCAGAGCATGTAAGAGTTACAAGTTTACTTCACAGCTCTCAGATTTGGGATCAGAAAATCATTGAGATGCAAGAAAGCTTATAAATTATCTAGTCCAATCAACCCTCTCTTCTTATACTTAAAAAGCACCACTGAGAAACTTATATTAGCTATTTTGTTAATGTGCAGGTGCACACACACACACACACACATACACACACACACATACACACACATACACACACACACACATAGTTGTGTACAAATGTTATAGATAATTTGAGAAATTTGCATGCATTAAATTTCATTCTTCGTGATTTAAAATTATATGGGTTTGACACGTGGAGCAACTAAGATTTTTGAAGCTTTCTAGTAAGTCTGGAAATAAAAATATATAGAAGCTAATGGGTATATGTGAGATGATGGTAGAACTGCAAGTTCTGCAAAGGCCAAGAGCCTCCTCTTCACCATTGGAGTTCTACACCTAACATATTTTGTGGCTTATTGTAGGTGCTCTATAAGAGATCTTTTAGTTAAATGTACTTCGTGATGCCAGTAGATTTTTATATCACTCTTCCTCATCTAGATACTTTGAGATTGTACAGAGAAGGCTATGGTGTACACATTGATTAGAATACCTCAAGGGCTGGCCGAGTGGCTCAGTTGGTTAAGAGCTTGCTCAAGAGCGTGATCTCTGAGCAACAGTGGTTTGAGTCCTGGCCTGAGCTGAGCTGCCAACAGGTGGCAGGATGGCTCAGCTAAAAAAAAAAAAAAAAAAAAGAACACCTCATTCCTATTATCTTATTCTATGTTGCAAAATTTAAATTACTTTGTAAGTTTTGCCTTTGCAGAGTATGCTTTATAAGTTTATAAATGCCTATCCTTCACCTTTCCCATATTAAATGCATAGGTATTTCTGTTTCTACCTTATAGGCCATTGTTTCTTTTTTTGTTTGTTTTTTATAAATTTTCCCCATTTAATTCAGAATTAAGTTCTCCAAGTCATTTATTTTATTCTTGGAGGGATAAAACTGTTATCATACAAATCAAAACTGCTTTTAATTGAAAAAACTTCTAACACCTAGGGAGTTAAAATTTCCCGGTGCCATTTAATCTTGCCTGTGGGTCTACTATCATTTCCATCATATTTTTATTATAGTAATAGCCAATGTTGTTAACATTATTCTTTATAATTTACAAAGCACAGTACAGGTTTGTTTGATGATCACATTTTTTGAATCTAGAAATAAACCTAAAATTCATTTTGTAGTTTTATTTCAAAGAGATGAAAAAAATGTTCATAAAATAATCATAATGCTAATAAGCCATGATCTAAAATATAAACACATCTCGAAATTTTGTGTTCAGTTTTAATTTAAAAATTTTTTGACATAATTTGAGAAAGAGAAGTCACAAGAAAAATACAAAAAAATCCCATATAGCCATATGTATGTAAAATAAAAAAATTACATTGTCACAATATTGTATTCTAATCTATGGACTTACTACATATTTTGCCAACAGTCTGCTCTTTGGATGACACAGTTCCTTCAACTGGCTAAGTAGGATACTCCCATAAACTATCTTTTGTTTCCTGGATGATTTCACTTTTAGGTTCATTAATTTTCCTGTACATCTTTTGTTTTTTGACCAAGAATTGAGTTCTCATCCTTGTCCTTTATTAACAGGGCTGTTTTTATGCAATAGTACATCTCTCTCCTTTTCACTTTTTTTTTTTTAAGATTTTTATTGGGGAATTGGGGGAGGGGAACAGTGTTGGAGACTTGGGGAAGGGGAACAGACAAGTTGCTGTCCTTTTGTTCTTCAGTTTAGTTGTGGAGGATGTCGCCTCACTGGCCCATGTTAGTATTATCATTGCACTCTTCCTGGGTGAGGCAGATCGGTTGCCGGCCACTGGATGGCCGCTCACGGAGGTTCTTGGCAGCTCATGCCGGCTGCCAGCCACTCACGGTAGCTCACAGCAGCCCACTGAGGTTCCACTGCAACCTACGCCATCACTGGCAACTCTCGGCAGCCCATCTCCAGGTCAAGCTGTTGTTCACCATCTTAGCTGTAGAGGGCACAGTGTCACTGGCTCTAATGTGGGATCCGAACAGGTGCCGTGCTGCTCAGAGCTGGCGTCCCAAGCCAGTTCTTAACCAAGGTGCCACCCGGCCAGCCTCTCTCCTTTTCACATTTTAATACCTAGTCTATACTCATCTAAATTTGTTAATTTCTAGAGGAATGAACAGTACTGTGATGGATTCTACAGTCTGTGTATCATCCATTGTCTTCTTCCAAGTATGTGAGTGTCTAGAATTTAAATTGCATATCTGTGGTCAGCTAATATCAGGTTATATTGTTTTCTTGTATGAATCTCTATCTCCTCCATTTATCTTGCCATGTTAAACTTAGTAGTTGCATAGAGACTAGAGTATTTTTTTCCATCTATAAATTCAGTGTGATGCCTCAATATCAAGCCATCTACAAATGAAATAGCTTATTGGCAAGGATAAAATGTATCAGTCTGGCATCTTGAGACATAATTTGGAAATGCACATTTTTAAAATTCCATTTTCATACCCAATGTTTTTATTCCCATATATTTTTCCCCTTCCAAAGTTCCAACTGCCAGTGGAAACAATGACTAAAACACCACCTGTGAATATTTTTCTTTACTAATTGCCAAATACTTCATAATCTCTAAAATTATTTCTTTAATTTTTATTTAAACTATAAAGATGGTGAAAAATTAATGGAACTCACATATCTCAAAAAAGCTTTCCTCTCAAACCTATATACCTATAAAGAAAACATACCTGTGGATTGACTATTTAGCATCTTCTTTCATTTATTCATGTCTTTAAGAAATATTTGAGTTCTTGAATCCATATATATGTCTGACACTTTGAAAATTACATTACAGAGGTAAATAAGACAAGTGCCTGGCCTCATTGAGTTCACATTACAATCAGAATTTTAGACAATAAAGAAACAATAAAACAAATAAGTAATAGATAAGTATAAGCAATGACATATGCATCAATTGTAAGAAACAATGTGGCATGATAGAAAGTGACTTGTAGGCAGGGTCTCTTTAGGTAGAGTGAGGGGAATAGTCTTTTCTGAGTTGATAGAAAATACAAGGAAATATCTGGAAAAGGAAGTATGGTAGAGAGGATTTAAAACAAGCTTACTCTTTCCAAATATGGGGTTGCATAGATGTATAAGTATGGTGATTAGATCAGATTAAAAGAGTAAGAGATGCCCATCTCTTAACAGCAGTATGAAGATTGTAATAAGGGCACTATAGATAGTCTAAGAATCTTGTATTATTATTGACGACTGGATAAAGATGAAAGATGAAAAATCTTAAGATCAGTCTGATATTCTTAAATAATTTGCTCAGTGATATGGGATTTCTGGATAATTTCTTCCTCCTCATGGTCTAGTGGTGGTGTAGGGAGTTGCTCTGCTCTGTGCTATACAGAAATGAATTGTTATAAAAAATAAATTGTCTACTATAAACACATGGCTTTTTCTTCACAATTGCTTAGAGAATTTCCCTATTACCCTGGTTGTCTAAAAAGACTGTCATTGGAGAAGGATACAAGATGATGGAGTAAATAGACGCTGTGCTTGCCTCCTCCCATGACCATATTGGAATTCAACTAAATTATAAAACAAGCAACCTGGTGAACCATCTGAAGTCTAGCTGAACAGAAGTTTTATAACTAAGGATGTAAAAAAAATCCATGATGAGGCTGATAGGAGGGAAAAGATGTGGAACAGTCCAGCCCCACACCTCTGTGTGGTGGTTGAGAATCAGGAGGGATATCTTGGGTGCAAAGGTCCCCCCTGGAGGAATGAGGGACTTTAGCCCCACACTGGATTCCCCAGCCTGGAGTACTGTTGCCAGGAAGAGGAGCCCCCACAGTATCTGGCTGTGAAAAACAGTGGGGATTCTGACTGTTCGGGTGGGACAGAAGGCTGCGGGAAATGCAGACATCCTTTTAAAGTGCCTGCACACAGACTCACTCACTTACAGGCACTCATCCTGCACTCCAAAGGAGGGACAGTGACTCAGGGGGTGTCAGAGAATGGGTGCCATCTTTCCTGTGTGGAACCATTCCAGAAATGCCCAAATCTGAATCTTCATTGGCCTGGTGAGCTCTATTTGCTCCCACCTGATGACTCCCTGGGACTCTACCTCATCCAACTTGCTAGCATTGCCAGAGGGACTTTCTGGACCAGAGGGACTTTCTAGACTCTTCTGCATTGCACTCTTTCTTGTACAACTTTCAGTAGTCTACAGGCCTCAGGAGGGCATCAGCTGGCCTTTGTGTACTCTGAGCTTTTTGTTGAATAGCTCCAGGCTTAGCACTGGCACGTAACCAGAATCTTTATTAACCTGGTGAACAAAACTTGTCCCACTCTGGTGACTCCCTGAGACCCCGCCTAACCCAACTTTTGTATCATAGGTGGCTCTATCAGTGGCTGAGCCTTACAGGAGCTTGAGTCAGCAGGCAGCAGAAGGCCTTGGGGTACCCTGGGCTGTTTTAGGAGCTACCCCAGGCCTGGTACTGGTGGAAGCCATCCTTGGTTTGTGGATCTCTTTGTAGCTCCTACCAGGTAATCCCCAGCCAGTCACAGGCAGTGGCTGACTTGGGCCTGTACCACAGCCCCTCCCAAGAGGCCCCAGAGACAAAATACCTAGATATCAGCTTCAGACCACAGCAGAGCATTGCCCAATTAGCCCTACAGTTGGCACAACCAAGAGCCGTCTCCACAGTCACCAGATTCCCACTCCAAAAGATAAGCCCCCCCCCACACACCCCACAGCGTAGCCTATAAGCTGTGGATGTGGCCAAACCCCAAAGCCAGTCAGCTTGAGGGACAGTCCCACACACTGATGTGCCAATAGCAATCAAGGCTCAACTATAACAGGAAGGCACACACAACCCACACAAGGAACACTCCTGCAGCACCCGGTGCAGGTATCCAGAGAGACTGTGCCTTTAGGTCCAACAGGACAACTACTATTACTACTACATAAGGAACATGGTCAAGAAGAAAGATGAAGCAGATCTACCTAATAAATAGATACAAACACACAGAGGAAGGCAAAATGAGGAAACAAAGAAATACATCACAAATGAAAGACCAGGAGAAAACTCCAGAAAAAGAACTGACTGAAATGGAGGCAAGCAACCTTCTAGATACAGAGTTCAAAACAGTGGTTATAAGGATGCTCAAGGAACTTACTGAGAACTTCAACAAAGAGAAAGCAAGCATAAAAAAGGACATAGAAACCATTAAAAGGCCGGCCAAGTGGTGCGTTGGTTAAGAGCTGGCTTGGGACGCCAGAGGGCCCCGGTTCGGATCCCACATATGAGGTCCAGTGACACTGCCCTCTACAGTTAAGATGCTGAATGACAGCTTGACCTGGAGCTGGGATGCCATGAGTCGCCGGAGACGGCGTAGGCTGCAGCCATTGCTGCAGTAAGTTGCCATGGGCTACCATGTGTAGCCAGCAGCCAGCGTGAGCGGCCAGCAGCCGCAGTGAGCGGCCATCCAGAAGCCGGCGACTGATCTGTCTCACCTGGGAAGAGCGCAATGATGGTGCCAACTTGGGCCAGTGAAGCAACGTCCTCCACAACTAGACTGAAGAACAAAAGGACAGCAACTTGTCTGTTCCCCTTCCCCCAATTCCCCAATAAAAAATCTTTAAGAAAAAAAAAAAAGAAACCATTAAAAAGAACCAGTCAGAAGTGAGGAATATAGCATACAGAATATAATCAATAATGTTGCAACAATTATGTGTAGTGCCAGGTGGGTGGGTAGTAGGCTAATCAAAGAGTCACTGAATACATTATGTAAATGTCTGACCACTATGCGGTACCCCTGAAACTAATATAAAATAATATTGAATGTCAACTGCAACTAAGAAAAAAAAGTTAACTAACTAACTAACTAACTAACTAACTAAATAAATAAATAAGACTGGCATTTCCCTAAATGGAGTCCAGTCTTCACATTCTACATATGTCCAATCATGGTGTGCATCTTCCTCTTTTCTCTTATTATTTCTCTTGACTCTGGTTTTTATTCTCGTGTGCTACTGATAATCTGTGTGGCTGTGGGAAAGCTATTCGACCTTTTTGTGCATCAGCTTCCTCAACTGTAAAAACACTGTTAATACTATTACCTACCATTTGAGCTGTTGTCAGGGATCACTGAGATAATATTTATCCAGTAATTAATAAAATTCCTAGGAACTAAGACATGCTTGACATGTGTTAGCTATTAATTTTACTAAAGAATTTTGTACTTCTTAGATTTTTTTCTCCCTAACTTTTCCTACATTATCATTTTAGTTCATATTATTGACTTTGGTATTCTGGATAACTTAGTGGTTTTATTAAGTCCCTTTAATTGCTCCTCTTCCATTATTATTTACATTGTAATTTTATATTGAAGTTATACTTTGAAACAGTACATACATTCTGAGTCAACTGATAAATTTATTTTCACAAAGTGAACATTCTTATAAACATCACCTACATCAAGAAATAGAATATTAATATCTCAGAAGTTCCACTTTTGATCCTTCTTAGTCACTAACTCCTTACAAAGGTAGCTACTGTTCTAACTTTTATAGCCATAGGCCAGTTTGTTTGTGTTTGAATTTTATATGCAGTTGATCCTTGAACAACACGGGTTTGAAATGTCCGGGTCCACTTATATGCAGATATTTTCCATTGACCCACACATTTCAAACCTGTGCCGTTTAAGGGTCAGCTTTGCGGTTGGGAATCGGCCTATGCAGAGTGCCCACTGTAGTTATACATATCCATGACCTTAACATCCAAATTGTCCAAAGGTCATCTGTAAATGAATTTTTTAAAAATGTACTCTTTTGCAAATGGCTTCTTGCTCAAGAATGTATTTACGAGATTCTTCCAATTCTCAGTGGTGTAAATCAGGGTAAGCAAATTATGGCATGGGTCAAAAAATCTGGCCCAGTGCCTACTTTCACATATTGAGTTTTATTTTAGCACAGCCCTGCTCATTTGTTTATGTATTTTCTATGACTGCTTTCATGTTATAGTGGTACAGTTGAGTAGTCGTGACAGAGACTGTGACCTACAAAGCCTGAAATATTTATTTACTGACATTTTTCATAATAAGTTTACTTAGTTCAGTGGGATTCAGCCTAGACAGACTTCCCTGTCCTCAAGGGAGGAAGTGTTACTTGCGGGTACAGCAAGTAACCCTACAGCCAGAGGACACGATTTTAAGTCAGATTCTGCCACTTGGTGGGTATGAGAAAGTCACCTAATCTGCATAAAATTTAAAATGTTTTTGTTGTTGCTGCAAAATAGTGATCATATTACCTTCCTCATAGGGTTTTTTGTGAAGGGCTGGTAGGTCTAAATGTGATATTGTATCCTCACAGCATTTGGTGTGTCATACTAACTGTGAGCAGATTGTTTCAATTTATGCCACAACATTTTCTTCTGTGAAAAGAAGACAATTACAGTTTTTGTCTCTTAAGGATTATTGTAAAGATTAATGAGTTAATTTTTTAAAAGGCACTGATAAAGCATCCATAGAAATGTCCTCCAAAGAGCAGGCATTTAGTAAGTGCTAGCCATTCCTGTCACAGTCATTACCATTATCATCAATATTATTGCTATATTTAATTCAATAAAAAAGAACTCTATCAATGGAATTGTAACAGCTATATATGATGTCAGAGGGGTAGTAGGTTGGTGAGGAGGGTTATCATTTTGTGAGGGGTGTAAATGTCAAACTATTACATTGTTTTGTACACCTGAAACTAAAAAAAAAAAAGAAAAGAAAAAGATGGTACTTTAAAAATTCAAACCTTAAAACTTTTCACAGAATTTAACACATTGAAGCTGAAAATACATTGACCCTGAAATGTTCATGGGCAAACCCCGAGATCACTGCTTAATATGAAATGCTTTAAGCAAAACTTGCCAAACATCCAGCTGACAACCAACTCATGCTAAAAATGTCTAATTTTCTTGGTCCAACTTTTGAGGACCAGATTCATAAAAGTTATTTCTAGAAAAAAAATGAAATAGGGCCAACCGAGTGGCGCGATGGTTAAGAACTGGCTTGGGATGCCAGAGGGCCCCGGTTCGGATCCGACATATGATGGCCAGTGACACTGCCCTCTACATCTAAGATGCTGACCAACAGCTCAACCTGGAGCTGGGCTGCTGTGATTCCACGGGGTAGGCTGCAGCCCCTGTGGCAGTGGGTTGCCATGGGCTACCGTATGTAGCCAGCAGCCAGTGTGAGCAGCCAGCAGCCGCAGTGAGTGGCTGTCCAGAAGCCGGCGACTGATCTGCCTAGCCCGGGAAGAGCGTAATGATGGTGCCAACTTGGGCCAGTGAAGCAATGTCCTCCACAACTAGACTGAAGAACAAAAACAACAGCAACTTGTCTGTTCCCATCCCCCCAATTCCCCAATAAAAATATTTAAAAAAAAAAGAAAAATGTGAAATATCCAGAACTATTTTGGGTTATTCGTTCTTGTTCTTAAAACCTACCTGAGGTAGCTTTTGGGAAGATGCTGATGTTCAGTACTCACTGGAAGAACTTCAAGACGATTTGAAGCCCTTCAGTCTGTTTTTACTAGAAACTTCCAGGTAAATACTGTAGAGAAATTTGGGTGTCAAATGTCTAAACAAATGAGAAGACTTCATTCCATTCATCATTCCATTTTACCCTTACATCTTAAAAGCTTTTTTTGTTTGTTTGTTTCTATATCTAGCTGTGAGGGGAAAACAGTGCTAGAGTGTGTTAAAGCAGCTTATATTGTGTTGCATCTTTTGCACCACCCAGGGAAGAAGTTAAGCCTTATTCTGACATGGTTATTATATCATCTGAATAAAAATTTTCCTTTGAAAGTTAAAAAAAGAAAGAAAAAGAACTCTAAAAAGACAATTAAGGGAAATTATTTGGAAACTATGACACTGAATCCAATCATGAACACTAGAAATTTCTCTTGAGTACCAAATGTACCAGAGTTATTTGCTTTATACATTATCATTTGGTTCCATTGGTTGGCCGAAACTTGGACCAAAACTTAGGCCACAGTGAGCAAACTGTAAATGCTGGATCTGCCTTGGTTTAATGTAAAGGAAAGGAGTCAAAGGCTTAGGGATTTTAAAGATTTCATATATAAGTGATAACACAGTATTTGACTTGCTCTGACTCATCTTATTTAACAAAATGCCCTCATGGTCCATCCATGTTGTCTCAAATGGCAGGATTTTGTTCCTTCTCATGGCTGAATATTATTCCATTGTGGTGAGTGTGTGTGTGTGTGTGTGTGTGTGTGTGTGTGTGTGTGTTTTACATCTTTTTTATCTATTCATATGTTGACAGACACTTAGAACTTAGATTGTTTACATATCTTGGGTATTGTGAATAATGATACAATAAACATGGAAATGCAGGTATCTCTTTAATATCCTGTTTTTATTTTCTGTGTATATATGCAGAGGTGGGATT
Organism: Hipposideros armiger; assembly: GCF_001890085.2. Classification (NCBI taxonomy): domain Eukaryota; kingdom Metazoa; phylum Chordata; class Mammalia; order Chiroptera; family Hipposideridae; genus Hipposideros; species Hipposideros armiger. The sequence continues at coordinate 609,233 of NW_017731637.1, read as the reverse complement.
GCTGAATTATATGGTCATTTTATTTTTAGTTATGTGAGGAATCTCTCTACTATTTGAAAGTTGCTAAGAGAGTAGATTTTATATAGTCTCACCACAAAAAATAAATGATAATTATGTGACATAATAAAGGTGTTAGCTAACACAAAGGGTGGTAAATACATTGCATCATATCAGTGTATTAAGTCAATGCATTGCACATCTTAAACTTGCACAATGTTATATGCAAATTATATCTTAATTAAGCTGGGAAAAAAAGGCTTAGGGAGAATGGATTTGCTATTTAAAACCTGCTCACCCACCCGGGGAGGGTTCAGAAGACACACATTTCATCATGACTGTGAGAACTAAATTTCAAGGGATCCTCTGTATCCTCTAAGAGCTCAGTGATCACTTTTCCCTATAAGCCAAACCTTAGCTCTGACAATAAAGTTTGCAAACTCATCCTGGAAAAAGTGCTACATACCTCATTGCTGAATACCTCTAGGGTCACCTTTGAAGTACTTCCCTTGGGAAGCTATGCACTGATGCCAACACCTAGTTCACCCTTCAAAACAATTTTGGAACTCTTTCTGAAATGGCCATCAGAGCTGTCATATTCCCCTTGATGTCCTGAATGTCATCAAAATGTCTTCACTGTTTACTTTATCTTCTGTTAAAGAAAGAAGTCACTGGGGGCCAGATCAGATGAATAAAAAGGGTGTTCTAATATAGTTATTTGTTTACTGACCTAAAACTCCCTCACAGACAGTGCCATGTGAGCTGGTACATTGTCATGATGCAAGAGCCATGAATTGTTGGCAAATGTTCAGGCCGTCTAACTTTTTTTTTTATTTTTTTAAGATTTTATTGGGGAATTGGGGAGGGGAACAGCGTTGGGGAATCAGGGAAGGAGAACAGACAAGTTGCTGTAGTTTTGTTCTTCAGTCTAGTTGTGGAGGACGTCGCTTCACTGGTCCATATTGGTATTATCATTGCACTCTTCCTGGGTGAAGCAGTTGCTTGCTGGCTATTGGACGGCCACTCACGGTGGCTCACAGCAGCTCAGGAAGGCCCTCGCCAGCTGCCGGCCAGCTCCACTGCAGCCTACACTGTCTCCAGCGACTCATGGCAGCCCAGCTCCAGGTTGAGCTGTTGTTCACTATCTTTTTTTTTTTATGCTGTTTTTGTTTGTTTGTTTGTTTGTTTGTTTGTTTGTTTGTTTTAGCTGAGCCATCCTGCCACCTGTTGGCAGCTTGGCAGCTCAGCTCGGGCTGGGCATCAAACGGCTGTTGCTCAGAGCTCGCACTCTTGAGCGAGCTCTTAACCAACTGAGTCACTCTGCCGGCCCTGTTATTCACCATCTTAACTGTAGAGGGCGCTGCGTCATTGGCCCTCATATGTAGGATCCGAACTATGGCCCTGCTGCTCAGAGCTAGCATCCCAAGCCAACTCTTAACCAAGGCGCCACTCGGCTGGCCCTGGTCATCTAACTTTTTCATGCAGTCTTTTCACCATTTCCAAATAGTAAACTTGGTTAACCGTTTGTTCAGTTGGTACAAATTCACAATGAATAATCCCTCTGATATACATAAAGGTTAGCAACATCTTTGCAACAAGTTCATGAACTTAATTGTTCAACCTCATAAACTGGAAAGAGCAGTCATGAAACTGGTAAACATAAATGCAATAGGAATAATTAGATCTGGGGCATAGAGGGACCAAGTGGCAGCACTCAACCACTGAAGGGAAAGTGGATGTGGCTACCCTAAAGAACAGCAGAATCAGAGAAGCAATCAGAATAGTCTTACTCACAGACACCTGTGGTGTTGCCTGTTGATCATCATGTTCCTAGAAGTGAAACAGATAGAAACCCTACTAAATATTTACTTTAGAAGTAGAACAATTTTGGATCAAGTGATTAAAATATAACTTGAAACAAAAACAGAGTCAAGGTCCTTCAATCAATGCTTAGCCTTGAGCCAGTTTACAGATATAGAGCCACTTGAATGAAGGAGAGGCTTGCTTACCTTTAGGAATGACCCTGGTACATTGTAAAAAATTTATACTGTTAATCTTTCTTTCAGCCTTCCCCCAAGGGACCTACAGCTTGTTACCAGGGTAACTGTTGTAAAGAAAAAATAATTTTAGACTGTAATAATGTATAAAAACACTTATGTGAGCAATAAGAGCTGCAGCCTGGAAACACAGACTCATGTAGCAACCTAAACTGTACTCCGCCGAGACAAAGGAGAGGTCACCTTTTATAGAGAATTTTCCCAACCACGATTCCTGTTTCATTTCGTTTCGTGTAAATGAGATTTCCAAATTGTACAGTTCTGACTTGCCTAAATCATGCAGTTCTGATTAGTTGATATAAATGCAAATAAGGATATAATTTGCATAGTTCTGATTGGACAGGGCATATCTCAGTCCAGTGGTCAACAGACAAGACCAGGGCTTCTGTGCAGTTGTTGACAGCAAGTAGGACATAGTGTAGGAAGCCGAAAGGTCAATCTGAGGTTCTTTCCAGTATACAGAGTACATGAGGAGCCCCTGTCAGCAAATGGTTGATAGACTCTTATTATTCATAAAATTTGGGCCCTCAGTTGACCATAGGGAGTCCATCTCAGTACAGAAATTACTATAAAAATATTTAGTAGACTTTCTAGCTGTTTCACTTCTAGGAACACGATGATCAACTAACCAACATGATAGGTCTCTGTGAGTATGACTATCCTGATTGCTTCTCTGACTCTGCTATTCTTTAGGGTAATCACATCCACGTTCCCATCAGTGCTTGGGTGCCACCAGTTGGCCTCTGCTATCCCCCAGGATCCAATTACTCCCATTGCATTTATGTCATATCAAATGAATCTTTCTTCTTGGGGTCCACACTGGCCCTAATGTGGGATCTGAACTGGGTCCCTGCTGCTCTGAGCTGGCGTCCCAAACCAACTCTTAACCAACGTGCCACTCGGCTGGCCCTACAGCTCACACTCTTTAATCCTAAAATTCTCACCTTAAAATAATTTTTTAGGGAAATTAATAAATATTTGTACAGAAAGTTCATACAAATATATGTATAAAATCCATAATAGCAAAGAAATTAATAAACAAAAAGTAAACATTCTAAAAGTCCAACAACAGGGATTGGTTAAATGCAGCATTGTGTAGACATAACTTAAAATTACACAGTACCAAACAGAGTTGTTTTTTTTTTTTTTTAGCTGAGCCATCCTGCTACCTGATGGCAGCTCAGTGGCTGCTCAGCTCGGGCTGGACTCGAACCACTGTTGCTCAGAGCTCAAACTCTTGAGCGAGCTCTTAACCAACTGAGCCACTCAGCTGGCCCTCAAACAGAGTTGTTTTAAAAAAAATTAAATTAAATATAATACCAGCATAAGCATTATTATCACATGAAAAACAGAGAATATAAAACTATTGAGAGTATGGACCAAAAATTTTCAATAAAAATACAGTTGACTCTTGAATAACTTAAGTTTGAACTGTGCAGGTCCACTTATATGTAGATATTTTTTTCAATAAATATATTGAAAAAAATTTTGGATATTTGCAACAATTTGAAACACTCACAGACAAACCACATAGCCTAAATATATCAAAAAAAGGAAAAAGTTAGGTATGTCATGAATGCATAAAATACATGTAGATACTAGTCTATTTTATCACTTACTTCTATAAAATATACACACATCTATCATAAAAAGTTAAAATTTATCAAAACTTATACACACAAACAGAGACTATACATACCACCATTTGCAATCCAGAGAAATGTAAACAAATGTAAAGATGCATTTTTAAATCTTAACTGCATAAAGTTCACTGTAGTATGTACTGTACTACCATAATAATTTTATAGCCACCTGCTATTGCTATTGCAATGAGCTCTAATGTTGCAAGTGTCCACTTAAAACACTGTGATGTTAACCATCTTCATGTAAGTAGTTCGTCTCGAGTAAATTGTATATTGATGTAAAAAGTGATCTCTCTGGTTGGTGGATATTTTAGATTGTGTTTAGTGCAATACCAACAACTTTGAATAACACCTTGGGACCCATACAAAGTGCCACTAGTGATGCTGCAAGTGCTCCCAAAAAGCACATTAAAGTCATTACATGATATTACAAGAAAAAGTTGAATTGCTTGACATGAGCCCCAGATTGAGGTCTTCAGCTGTGGCTGCCTACCATTTCAAGGTAAATGAGTCCAACATACAGACCTGTGTTGAAAAGGGAAAGGAAGCGTATGAAGCCATCACTGCAGCTACACCAGCGGGCATGAAAACCTTGCATTTTTTTGAGAAATACCTTTCTATCTTCTATTGAAAATGCAACTTTTATGTGGGTACAGGATCGCAATAGGAAAGGCATATCCGTATACTCATATAATTTGAGAAAAAATAAGGTCATTATATGATAGTTTAAAGCAAAAAGGAAGGTGAAGGATCTAAAGCTGGATAATTTAATGTCAGGAAAGGATGGCTTGATAATTTTATAAGAGGTTTAGCTTAAAAATGTCAAGATAACAGGAGAAGCAGCTTCTGCAGACCAAGAAGCAGCAGACTAGTACCCAGGTGACATTAAGAAAATCATCGAGAAGAAAGGATATCTGCCTAAATAGATTTTTAGTGCAGACAATAGTGCACTATTCTGGACAAAAATGCCACAAAGGGCATTTATTAATAAGGAAGAGAAGCCAGCACCAGGATTTAAGGCAGGGAGGCACAGGCGACGTCTACTGTTCTGAGCAAATGCAGTTGGGTTTATGATCAGGACTGCCCTTATCTATAAAGTTGTTAACCCCCAAGACTTGAAAGGAAAAGATAAACACCAGCTGCTAGGCTTTACAACAAGAAGGCCAGGATAATGAGAATGCTTTTATTGCATTGGTTCCATCCATGCTATGTCCCTGAAGTCAGGAAGTACCTTGACAGTAAGGAACTGCCTTTTACAGCTCTTTTGATATTGGACAATGCCCCAGACATCCAGAACCCCATGAATTCAACACCAAAAGCATTGAAGTAGTCTACCTGCCCCCAAACACAACATCTCTAATTCAGCCTCCAAGTCAGGAGTCTTAAGGACCTTTAATGCTCATTATACATGGTACTCTATGGAAAGGATTCCCAGTGCTATGAAAGAGAAGAAACCCAACAGAGAGCACATCATAAAATTCTAGAAGGATTACACCTTCTAGACGCCATCTTGTTATAGAAAAAGCCATGAAAGTCATCAAGCTCGAAACAATAAGTTCCTGCTGGAGAAAATTGTGTCCAGATGTTGTGCATGACTTCAGAGGATTTACAACAGAACCAGTTAAGGAAATCGTGAAAGAGATTGTGGATATGGCAAAAAAAAAAAAAAGGGGGGGGGTAAAGGGCTTCAAGATATGGGTCTTGGAGAAATTCAAGAACTAATAGACACCACACCAAAGAATTAATAGAAGATGGGTTTATGGAGATGAGTGCTCTGAAACAATGCCAGACAGTGAGAAAGAAGATGTAAAGAAGCAGTGCTAGAAAACACACTATTAGACAATCTGACAGAAGAGCTCCCATTATTCACAACTGCTTTGTTTTACTTCACAACATGGTCCCATCTATGATATAGTCACTGAAACTAAAGCAAAGGATGGAAGGATAGGTACCGCATACAAACATTTTCAGAGAAATAAAAAAGTAAAATAGTCAGGCATAATTATGATGTGTTTTTGTAAATCACCAAGGGTGCCTTTCTCTCTTGCCTCCCCTTCCATCTCCCTCAACTCTTTTGTCTCTATCATCCTGAGACAGCAAGACCAACCCATTTTCTTTCTCCTCCTCAGTCTACTCAACATGAAGACATTGATGGAGAAGAGATTTACGATGATCTACTTCCATTTAATGAACAGTAAATAATCATGCAATACCGTTAATCAGCTTACTTGTTGTGTACAAGTATGTGTGTGCCTTCGTGTGAAAATCTGATAACTATAAGGGTAAAACTGTATGAGACATTTCTGTTTCATCACTATCATTATTGCCTTAAGTGTTCATCATGTAGAATATCATGTACAAGGCTTGTATTGAAGTGGATAGTCTATCCTTGCAAAGGTATAAAGTGAATGATATTTAATGTAAAATTAATAATATGTTAGTTTTCTTGCTGTTGTATAATTTTACTTTCAAAGAATTACATTACCAAATAGTCTCCTCTCTCTCTCTCATAATTGGAGAAACTGCAAATCAATCTATCATCCCAGATAAGTGGTGTTTTTCAAATGTAATAATATTTTTAATACTGAATTATGAATATGACTGTAATACTGTATACCATAACATTTTTATAACCATTCATTAGGCTAGGCTACTGTGTATAAGCTAGGCTACTATGAAGCAACTATATCAATTACACTAGGTTATCTTAAATCAAACATATTGTTGCTTCTTCATTATCAATGTGTGAATTGTTATATCTGTAAATAAATATAAAAGTTTTTACACATTATTGTTTTATTTTGATATCTAGTTTTATAATAATAATATCTATAACACAGTGTTTTGTATCATATAAATCAATATCTATGTAGGTACTGACAGATAATTCATCTTGTAAACAGATAACATAAACTTAGAGTACTGATAAATGTAGTACAGTACTATAAATGTATTTTCTTAATAACATTTTCTTTTCTCTAGCTTACTTTATTATAAGAATACAGTATATAATACTTATAACATGCAAAGTACATGTTAGTCAACTGTTTATGTTATCATTAAGGCTTCAGGTCAACAGTAGGGTATGAATATGTGAGCTTTGGAGGAGTCAAAAGATATACAAAAATATTTGACTGTGTGGGAGGTCAGTGCCCCAACCCCTCCATTTTTCAAGGGTCAACAGTACATATTGATCAATAGCTAAGATTTCTATATATCTGTTCCATCCACAAATCCATAGGGCAAAATAAGAAAATACACACTTCTGTGTAAATATATATATCTGGGTGGTAGAATGAATACAATTTTATTTTTCTTAATGTTTTGTAACTTTCAAATATTTAAATTATCTACATTGAGTATATATGATTTATTCTATCAGAAAAACAGGTAAACAAATGCTATGAGAAGAAAGAGATCATCATATCTGTAAAATTATATTGATGTTTACATTAATAACAATAAAAGCTATCAGTTATTTCCTTATGTTTTTTAAACAAATCCTAGGGTTAATAGTCAGAGCCATTGCTTTAGTTTTCAAAACATCCAGATTGTTAAGTAAATTTAAGAGAAATTGACTATTCTTTGCCAAAAAGCAAAACTCTTGCAAGTGGCAACTTGTGACACTAAGTTACATGGAGCAGCTATCTTTTTCAAATAACTTACCAAATGGGGCCAGAGCTTTGCATCTGGGGTTCACAATAAATTAAATGTCACTACTAGTTTTTGTAAGAGATCCATATTGCAAAATGTCACATCTCAGAGTTGGTAGTGGGGCTCTTGTTCTGTAATTGTATATATCAATCAAATGAGAATATTCTTAAACAGTGGGAGTACACCTTTCCAGTTTTTGCCAGACTCATGGAATTCTCAACAAAAGAGATAGTACCTCCAGCAATAGCCATGAAAAATTTATGTTGTGAGGAAACAGTATTCACAGTTCTTCTCTAATGGCAGTGCCCCTTCATTCCTCAGATGGTTTTGCTTTTATTTCACCTACTGCTATTAAAAAAGCCCCAGATCCTGACAATATCGTACCTGTCACAATTAAATTTGAAATATGTTGTTAAATATGTATTATATATGACTATTAAATACACATGTTTAGCAAAATACATTAGGGGAAAATTCAAAGTTAAAATCTCAGATATAAATATTAGCATAATGTCATTTTATATATATATATATATATATATATATATATATATATATATATGTGTGTGTGTGTGTGTGTGTGTAACACACATGTGTGCAACGTACACATTTAGAGGACATTATTTAAAACTAAAGCATTGGTTAGGAGATTTTAATCAGTGATACTATGAAAATGTTCTTTATCACCTCATAACCAATTAATAATAAAAAACATGTGCATAATAAATATCAGCCAGTGTAACTCATTGACCCTTTTATCCTCAACAAAGGCCAACTCTTACCTTTCAATTCAGTGATCTATCTCTGTGGTCATTTTCATTTAAGATGATTGGCTCAAATGTAATTTATCTATCTATCTATCTATCTATCATCTGTCATGTATCTATCATCTATAATCTATCTACAGAATTGTGCACTTCAACATATCTCAATTTATTTTGGTGGTAAACGTTTTAAGAATTTATTTTGTTTCTCAGACAGTTACCCTATAAATAATGGTGCAATCTGCTGTAGTGTAATCTATATTATTGGCAGAATTCTTCATTTTGATGCATTAAGTATCACTAAAAATACATTGCACATTTTCATACTGGGAAAAATATTAACCTTTCAATCGCTCAGGATATATTTGGTAAATATAAATGGAATTAAAAAGAAATATTCAGTTTTATACCCCACATACGTATGGTGTCAAGTGAGTTCTAGACTTACCAGGGTCATCACTTTGTAAGATACAAATGTCTAATCACTGCTGCACACCTGAAACTAATATATTGAATGTCAACTGTAATTGAAAAATAAAAAATTTAAAAAGAACTAAGCAATTATTGTGACAGGCATTTGCAATCTACTTTAAACTCAGAAAAAAAAGAAATATTGAGAGATTTTAAATATAGACAAAAATGTACTCACTAATAATTCAAAATAATAAACATTAGATGAAATCATTTATAGAATTAAAGACATATGGCCCTATTATTTAGTTCTTGTGATGTGAAAAAGGTCTATAATCATTGGAAAGCTAGTACACTATCATGGGAACAATCAGTTTTCCTTAACAAGCTTCTTTTTATGTTTTGACAAAATTTTCCATTACTTTAACTTTTCATTAGCATTAGTCTCTAGACCGACACTTCTTAAATCATAGTTGCCAATACCTTTTTAGTTTTGAGTAATAAAAATAATACATACTCAATCCAGTTTTATTGTTTGGGCTATTGATTTAATAAATTACAGAAAAACACAGAGATATCATACATTTCAAAACTAAAGTATAAAATACAAGTCAAAATAATTTAGTGAATTTTAACAAATGAAGATCTAGTAAATTATCACTTTATTTTAGTTGCATTGTCTAAATCCTTTAACCAGTGATGGAAATGATTACTTCAAATGGAAAGATTTCAGTAATTACGTATGTTCTATCCAAGGCTGTAAATATTTCACCTTTTTTGAATTGATTTTTAACTAATAAGAATTAATGTTTTTATCAACCCTGTGTGGGCAAATCCAAAACAGTCAGTCCAAATCTTTATCCCTGGTGCTAAATTCCATGTGTATCTGAGAGCCATTCTTCTGATTAGTTATCTATTATGTCTTTTAAAGATTGTGGAACGTGTTTTTAGTGAGATAGCCAACTAAATGTTAATGTTTCTCTAGGCCAGTTGTTTTTAAATTGTGCTCCTCAGAGTCACAAAGGGTTATAAGAGATGTTCCCATGGTAGAGGTGGTGGGAGATGGGTGAGGGAGTGACAGAGAGGAGGGGCATCTAAGGCTTCCATTGACTATTTCAATAAAAGAACCTACCTCTCTGTTCACAAGGTAGATTGAGAGATAGCATTGTTTAAGACCCTTTGCTTCAGGTGCTCCACACATCCTATCTGCAGGACCTGTTAAAGGGTGCAGTGCTACCTACCTTTGTCCATGACAGGGAAACCTATTTCAAAAGGAAACTGCCGTGGTGTCTTGGGAGATGGAGAGTTAGAGCTGCAAGGAAACCTCAAGGTCCTCTGGTCCAATGCTCTTACTTTATAAGAGATGAATCCAAGACAAAGAGGGGTGGAATTACTTGCTCAAAGTCTCACAAGTTAAATCAATCAGCACTCATTTATTAAAAATTGTATTGACTGCCTATCATGTGTCAGATATTGGCTCTGCATTGTGTATTGATTAAGACATGCATAGTCACTGCTCCAGGGAGCTCACATTTTGGAGGGAGAGAGAGACAATAAACCTGTACAAAATCAACGACACAGTTCTAGGTGCTGATAAGTGTTGTTAAGGAAACACAGTGTGGTCAGGAGGCAGGTAGTTGAAGGAAATGGTTAGGTTGGAAGTAGGAGGAAGGGGCATTGTAATTAGATAGTATAGGAAGACCTTCATGAGGTGATAATTATGAATTACATGAAGGGATGAGGAGATGATTTTAGGAAAGAGATCCTGGGTACCTAGCTTGACGCAGGAACAAGCTTGGTTTGTTCAAGAAACAAAAGGTAGCTTGTGTGGCCAAGGCAGAGAAAGTCACTGTGAGCATGACTGGAAAGGAAGTTTAATAATATATGGAGAGGGCATTTTAGGAACATCCTCTAGGACAAGAAAAATAAGTAGGAAAGCCATTGGCAGTGTTTTTTCCAGAGATGTGCAAAAATTTGATTTGCAATTTTGAGAAGATTGGCCTGTGAACTGCTGGGGAGGCAACGATGAAAGCAGGGAGCCATGGTAGGAGCTCTAGCAGGTGTCCTGACAAGACATGGAATGGGGTGGTAGCAGTGGACTTAGGGATTAGTACCAGGTCTCTAGAAATACATTAAATGTGGGACTGAAAGGACTTCTCATAGAAAATATATGTGAAGTTCAAGATGAACTTCCGGGTGTTCAGTTGAAATAAATAAAATTATTTAATGAGATAAGTAGCCATTTGGGTGTAAGGTAGAAGTAGAGACCCACAGTCACAGATAGGTAATGCCAGTCCTTATATTCACTTATTAAAAAGAGCAGGAAACATATCTGCTATTTATAAAGAGTTATGAGCTAGAGAAAGCTGAAGTGGAAACTAAATAAGAGGCATTTAATTAGGGAAAAGAGAGAATTGGAGAGAATAAAGAGGTATTTTGAAGCTTGGGTCACCTTTACTTTGTAATAATTTGAATACAAGGTGAAGAAGAGAGAGAAATTAGAGATGAGAGTCTGGATGTAGAATGGGAAACAATGTAATCAGGTATACCCATTCACCAAAATGAGGAGAAAGAACACTAAATAAAAACAGATGCAGCAGAGGCAGGACATAGTGAGTTCTGTTTGAGTTGACCTAGGCCTCAGGCCTTGTGGAGAAATGCCCAGAAGTCAGCTGGACATGTAGGCCTGAGGCTCATTCAAGGGATCTGGAATAAATATAGATCATTGGGCACTATAATTATATAGAATGTTTTGGAGGCCATGGGCATAAATGATTTTACCCATAGAGAGTTGCTGAATGAAAAGTGAATATAGTGTAAGAAACAACCAGAGAGACACCAATATTCAGGGAACAAGTTTAGAAGACTCAATAAATGACACAAAAAGGAAGCAGCCAATGAGTTAAGAGAAAAAGAGAATGACAGAACAATTTATCTTCAAAGATACACAGAGGAGCCATGGAATGGAGAGTAGGTGGTCAAAGGCCAAAGATGTTTGAAATGCCAAGTCCAGGGGGAACGAAGAATCACTCATTAGATGTAGCCACAAAAACCTATTGTCAACTTCAGAAAGAGCTATCACTGTGAAGTCACAGGAAAGGAAGCTAAGCGAAGAGTGTGGATAACTCAGGAAGTTTGTCTGTGAGGAGGAGAGAGAATGAAAACTAAGGCTAAAGATCAGAGTGACCTGAAATATGTTTCTTTTTTTTTTAATGTTTTTTTATAAGATGGAGGAGACCTCATAGGCTACACATTTTAAATATATTGCTAAAAGAGTCAAGAGAAAGGAAAAGAAGATGCAGGAAAAATAGGAGATAGTCAGTCAAAATCCCTGCAAGAATGTGAATAAATGGAACTTAGAAAACAGGTGGAAACATTGATAGAAACTTGATTAGATGTGATATCCTATGATAACATTCAATCTTGAAATTTTAGTTAAATTTATTTCTAACATAGCGATACACTGAATACATATATATATATATATATATATATATATATATATATATATATACACACACACGCATATGTAACACATTTTGTATCAAGTTTCCCCTGGTCTCAAATAGACATTTTACATTTAAAGGAACAATAATTAATGATGATAATTGTTGTCAAATGTTGGAAGCATCTTAAATAGTAAACAGATATTTTATATTATTATTGAATCTGTTACCTTCTAAAACTTCCTGTGAGATGGAATTATCATCCTCATTTTATAGATTAAGAATTTATTTTTCTTTTATTAATTTTATTACATTTAAAAGGGTGACATTGGTTAATATAATTATATAAGCTTCAAGTGTATAATTTTATAATACATCATCTGTATATTCCACTGTGTGTTCACCACCCAAAGTCTCCTTGTTTCATCATATATTTGACCCCCTTTACCCTTTCCTACTTCCCCCTCACCCATTTTCCCTCTGGTATCCATCATACTGTTGTCTGTGTCTATAAGTTTTTGTTTGTTTGTCTTGTTCATTTGTTACTTTCAGTTTTACATTCCACATATGAGTGAAATCACATGGTTCTCGACTTTTTCTGTCTGACTTATTTCACTTAGCATGATAATCTCAAGAACCATCCATGTTGTTGCAAATGGCAATATTTCATCTTTTCTTATGGCTGAGGAGTATTCCACTGTATATATTATGTACCACATCTTCTTTATCCAATCATCCATTGAAGGACACTTAGATTAAGAATTTAATATTCAGAAAGATTAAATAATTTTTCCATCACAGAATGAATAAATAGCAAACTAATACCAAATTCTGATGGTTTGTACACAAAGCCCTTTATCTTGTATTACGTTGTGCTTTCTGAATAATACTCTGAATAATACTCGCATTTACTCATGAAGCAGCCGACTATACAATGCAGTGCAGTTTGCAGCAGGAACAAAGCACCGCTCCTGAGTTAGCTAGTAACTGTGTCTGAAATTTCTTTATCAGTGAAAACATCTTTTCTGGCAAATGAGACATTTACCACTTACTGAGAAGCTAATCACCAATTATTTTATGACTTTGTTGGTGCCACTATAATTTTTCCTATGTTTGTATCATACCTTCCTAATTTTAGGCATCTATTTGCTGTAACTTAATATGATTGTAAAATCACAAGAGGCAGTATCTCCTGCCTGGTACCTGATCAAGTAATATGTGCTAAAATATCAAATTATGCATTAATGACGCTTCACATGCAGTGCACCAAAAGGCAGCATATAGGTTTAAGTGATACTTACCTGACAATTTCTTACAAGCAAAGGTGAGAGAAGTGCTCAAGAGTGGTGGTTATGATATTGAAGTAGCACTGCACAGCAGAAGAAGGGAAGAGGAGCCAAAAAACCCCAAAGCAACTTGGCCTCTTTTCTAATTTTTCCACATGTAGACTCTGATTAACAAGACAGCCAAAGCTTAACTTAAAATACATTAACAACTGTTATCATCACTTTAAAAAAAAAACTTGGAAAAACACACCAACTGAAAATACAGCTATTAATGACTTGTTTTTAGGGGTAAATTAATATCATTAGAACCAACCAATTTTTAATATGTAGAGGCATTGTGTTTTATTCCCCTTACCCTACCCAAAGGAAGGGGTGCCATTTAAAGCAATAAAGCCACCAATTACTGTTCTTAAAATGTAGAGCTCTAACAAAGTTTAGAACTAAAAATAATGCTTGTTGTCTTAAAATTTCTACCTATTCTTGGCTAGCCAGTTCTACCTATCCAAATGCAGAATCAGTTAGGAGATGTCACTTTTTGTCTCAGAGTGTAAACTCATGAAAAAAACACAAAGGTAAGCCTTTCCCACTTGATTTTTTTTTTTTTACTTTCTTTGGGATTTATACAAGCATTATTTTAAAATACAACTTATTTTCACTTCTTTTGAATGCCTAGCTCTTGGTCATTTTAGGGGTCTATACCAGAGAGTATATAAAGGGGATTTGCTTGTTACTGGAAGCAGCCATATTTGAAAAGATATACATCAGTCTTTTGAAAAGGCATAAGCAAGAGTGGACAGGGATGTAAGAGGAAAGAAAAGAGAGGGAAGAGGGAAGAAAAGAAAGGGAAGAGAAAATTTAGAAATGGCAAGAGGCAGAAACAGAAGGAGGGAAAAAAGAAACTTGTTAATAGTGAGTAAAAAAGAGAGAAAAGAATTCATCTAGTATATGACTTTAGAATTTTGCCACCAATTAAGTCAAATGTCATTAATTGGCACTAAGGCCCTTTGAAATGTTCAAATTTTGGCAGGGCACACAAAAGTAAATTGATCAACTAAAAGTCTGTGTGCATAACATTCAGGTTTTGCTTGATTCAGCAGTTATTTGTTGTCTTGTACCATCTCTCCCCAGCGCTGGTTGCACATTAATAGTCTTTACGGAAATCCAGCTTTACTAGGCAAGAGCAAGGCAGCCAATGAAATATAGAAAAATATTCACAAATTCATTATATGTTAAGAAGATTTAGACAGCTATATGTTGGAAGAAAAAATAACTAGGACTAAGGAGAAATAAAACCGAGAAGTAAAGGTAAACCAAAATAAATATGGTTCATTGGAGCCTTTGTTACAACTGGGTCCACTCAGACACACCCAGGGTGACAACATGCCAAAAAACAAATGCTCAACAAGCTATGTCCAACCAGAGCAACACTAGACAGATGGAAGTCTCTGGTGAGCTCTTCTTCATATTCTTTTCACACACCAGATAAATGCAGAAACCCACAGACACCATCAAAAATACCCAATTGCTATTTTCAAGGAGTCCAAAGTTGCTTACAGTGTTACAATGAGAATTTTGGTTCTCATATGGAGATTTAGTTTGGTTCATTGATGTCCTCTAATTATACCATTAGGAAATCTATTCCAGAGTTCAAGGAACAGAAAAGCTCACTGGTCAAATCGAGATTTTTCCAATAACACAGAATAGTAAATCAATTAAAAACACACAATGGGAAGAGACTATGTGCAGGACAACACACAGGATGAAGTACAAGGAGGAAGAAAGAACATACTACCTGAGTCCTGAGATGTGTTCTATCAGAGAGATATAATTGCAAGTATGCCTGGTCAATCTGTAGTTCTTTGTTTAAGATTTATTTATGTTTCTTGGAAGACTACAGGTAGGGCCAGGAGTGTCACCAATGGTTGGCCAATTTAAGGTCTCATAAATATTGGGTGCTTTCATAAGCCTCATGATTTTTTTTTTGTGTATCAGGAATATTGCATGCCTTGGGTATATTTAGTGTATTATGAATATTAAGATCTTTGTATCTCTATGTTCAACACCTACATGCTTTCATGTTGCCTATGCCTAATATATCACATAGTTTACTGGTTTACTTATATATAGTTAATATGTCTCATGATTTCTGTCTATGACTACAAGCTACTTGTTTCTATATTTACTTTTATTTATCAGCATTTTTTTTGTTCTCTTATTTCCTGCAGAAGAATTGAATGGTCTTAAATAATAAAGCAATTTCACATTACAGAAGCTGGGAGGACTGAGTCAGTGATAGTTAAGATGAGATTGTAATTTGATAAATCTATAGTGAAGGTTGAGAGGTAATGAAAAATAAATATAACACCGATAGTGAGTGCAAGTTTATCTTACAACATCACTGATTAGTGTTTTTTTTTTTTCCTGTTAGAAACAGGAGTTTATCTCACAAATAGGCATGTCTGCTACCCTGTTCCTAACTTTGAATTCAGGCCATTACTCTTAAAAGGTTCAACACGTGAGGTAAAAGTATCTTCCTTTAGTCCAATTACCACCTCCTCCTTACTCATTGCCTTTCTGGAAACCTCTTCATGGGGTGGTTGATGGAGAGGATGTTCATTCATCAGGATAAACTCCATTTTCTACCCAATGATCCCAGCAACACAATTACCCCAATAAAGGTATTAATCTTTACTTGGATTACTGAGCCATATGTTTAAAGTGAAATAATCCAAATGTATTAATATAGGATTTTGTATTCCTATTTAAGGATACTTTTGTATAAGGATGCATCTTAAAACTAAATACAAATACAATGAAATTTCCTTTCCTTGGAAGCTCTCTCTCTTCTAGTGGGAGATTAATTTATATCTGTATGTGGATATATTTCTTCCAGCTCCCACTGTCTCATTCTCAATTCCTCATTCCCCATCACTTTCTCCCAAATCATCCCCAAACACACTTACACAATAAACACACACACACACACACACACACACACACACACACTCCTCTAGTAAAGACACATTGTGTTCTAGCCAATTAAATATGTTTCATCAAGAAACAACAAAGTCAGTATGAATGTAACAGAGGTGATCACACACACGCCAATTTATTTTAACAAACAAGAAATTATCTTTTAAGTCTAAAACAACTGCACTTGCACTATAACAAAAATAGGGCAGTGTGTGTATAAAATTAAAGAGTTCTGCTACTTCACAAAATCAAACTTTAATTTAAAGTGACTTAAATCCACAACCATGAGCAAGTCAGAAAAAAACTCAAGAGAGAAAGAGAACTCATTTCTGGAAGAGTGTTTTGCATCCCTGCCTACTGCTGTCACCTCCCTTATTGTATATACAAGGTGTGATCAAACAGTACAGTGAATGTTTAAATAAATGTTTATACATATATATATATATATATATATATATATATATATATATTACATTAAAATACACATTGCCATTAATCCCCCTCAAAATACTTCCTCTTGCTTAAACACACTTATCCCACCATTCTTGCCACTTTCTGAAGCAGTTCTGAGTGAGTGTCTTTAGTTGCACTGTCATGGCTGCCTCGAAGTCTTGAATCATTTTGACTTTGGGGAACAGCCAGAAATTGCACAGCGCCAGATCCAGTAAATAAGGTGGATAAGGACACACCATAATGTTTTCATTTGACAGAAATTACCGTACCAGAAACAATGTATGACACAGAGCGTTGTCATGATGGAGTATGATTTATGGCACACTTTAAAACACACCTTCTCTCAACCATAGCTCACACCTGACTGACTGCACTGAATAAGTTGAAACACGTCACACACTGTTACTAAGGTTCGACACACTGCTTCCCATATTGAAGATGCCTGCCTTTCTGTTGGATGGCACTTGGCAGCAGCATTCAGCATATCTTTTGATCACAACGGGAAAGGTTCCGTGTCACACGTAACTTCTGGTACAGCAATTTCTGTCAAATAAAAACATTACGGTGTGTCCTCATCACCTTATTCACCGGATCTGGCACTGTGCAACTTCTGGCTCTTCCCCAAAGTCAAAATGACCGTGAAAGGTAAACATTCTGAATTCCTTCAGGACATCGAGGCAGCCAGGACAGGTCAACTAAAGATACTCAGGAAAGAGGACTTCCAGAACTGCTTCATAAGTGGCAAGAATGATGAGATAAGTGTGTTAGAAGTGAGGGGGAGTATTTTGAGGAGGATTAATGGCAATGTGTCTTATACTGTAATAGATTTTATTTTTTTAATTTAAACATTCACTGTATTTTGCAATTGCACCTTGTAGATCTTTGGAAACACTAATAGCGCTTGAGCCGATGAAACACACTGACTGTATTGCTATAGTTTTGCTGTTAGTATAGAATACTCCATATTATCTCTTTCTAATTCAGGAAGCTGAGTAGATAGACTGGTTTGAGGTACATACCTTGCCAAGCAAGACTTTAATGACAAACTAAGGTTTGCAGAGTGTTTATTCTTTAATAATTAACTACCATTTACCAGAGAGCTACTATATGTGCCAGACACTTTCTCAAGCTCTTTATATGTATAATATCTGTGATAAGATATATTAATAGTGGTTATATACAAATAAGAAAACTGAAACTTGGACAAGACATGCTACTTGTCTAGAGTCATTCTGGAGGAATCAAAATTTAAATTCGAGTTTATCTGATTCAAAGATGGTTTCCTTTCTCCTGGATCATTCTGCATCCATAGAATCAAAGATATATTCTTTGAAAGTTTTTGAGCAGAAGAAGGGAATAATCTGAAAGGTACTTTAGTTAGAGATGCAAGATGATCTTTAGGGAAATTGTTTGAGATGGGGCTCCTGTTACAAGGAAATGGCAAATACATCAGAAGCTTGAACAAAGATTTGGCAGTGAAATAGGAAAGTGAAAGGAGTATAGTAAAAGCAATTGTGGGAAAAGACAAATGCACAAAATGGTTTTATTCTCATTTGTATTCCCTCAACCTAGCACAGTGCCTGTCCATAGGTACTTAACATTTGTTCATTGACTGAAAGAAAGCAGCAAATTATCTGTGGATGACAAATGGGAAAAGCAACAGTTACTCCCATTAAAGGTACATAAATCAGGAATGGGATGACCTTTTTAAAACAAGGATTTTATTCACATCAATTGGACAGGAAATGATGGCAGGATTTTTTATAGATGAAGATATTTGTAAATAATGCCTATCGCTGTGATACAGAGAGCAGTTTTCTAAATGTGAGAATGCAAAATATATGATTGCCACATATTCATCTTTCCTCACAGGAACAAACATAGCCCAAGTATTTTATTCAATCACCCATTTATTGGGGGAGATTTTTTCTCTACCTTACAAAGTTTCTTTCAGCTGTTATGATAATCAAATCAACATGAGAGAGAGTAACAGGAGAAAATCAAATTTAATTCCATACTTACAGGAAACCCACGTATATGAGAGCTTCAGAGACAGAAAAGTAAAAGGAAGTGTATATTGCATTCTGAGCTAAGGGATGGGATAAAAGACCTGGGGCTTCAAAGTGGAGGAGGGCAATTCACAGGATGATAAGAAGAGTAGATGTTTGTTAATCAGAAGTTTGTCCTGCCATGCAAATTAGTTACTCAGATGAAATTTATCCCTGGTAGTAACTCTCATTCTGAGAAAGACCCCCAATTTAGATTCTTCTAGGTAGATAAGGGAGGGGCAGAATTTTCTCTTGAGTCAGCATGGTCTCAATTGCCTTAAGCTCAAAATAATCTATACACCAAAGTGGCATAGTTAGGGGTCACGTGTTCTGTTACCCCACACATTAAACACATACTACACAATACAGACTAATTTGCCTTTAGTGTAATTTCTTATGAATATGATCATATAGTATGTAGTCTTTTCTGTCTGGTGACCTTACAATAGCCTAACACTTATAAGATTCATCAATCTGTTATATGTATCAGAATTATTTTTTCTTTTTATTGCTGAGTAAAATTCCATTGTATAGACATGCAATAATTTGTACCCATTCACCAGTTGTTGATCATTTGATTGCTTTCAACGTGGGGCTTTATGGATAAACTGCTTTGAACATTCACACACAAATATTGGTGTATAAATGTTTTTATTTATCTTGAATAATATCTAGGAGTGAGAATGCTGAGTTTTAGGATAAGTGAATTTTTAATTTTATGGGAAACTGCCAGACTGTTTCTAAAGTGACTATAACATTTGCATTTCTACTCAGCAATGTGTGGGAATTTCAGTTACTCCACACTCTCACCAACATTTCATATTTTCAGAATTTTAAATTTTGGCCTTTTCAGTGTTATCATGATATGTCTTATAGAAAGGCATATTATTGTGGTTTTAATTTTTATTTCTCTAATGACAAATGGTGCTAAGCATTTTTATGTGCTTATTTCCCTGTCAGTTTTTGGAGAAATATTTATATAAATTTCCTGTACATTTTAAAAATCAAGTTGTTAATCTTATTAAGTTGTTAATCTTCTTTATGTAGATATTGGATACAAGAACTATATCAGATATACATTTTGTAAATGTATTTTACCAGTTTGTGGCTTTATAATTTTTAAATATGATAATGTTCAATTTATCATTTAGCCCTTTTGTGGCTGTTTCTATTTTTCAAATCAAGCCAAAATAAATTGATGGTATGAGAATCTATTTCTAGACTCTGTTCTGTTTGATTTACAATTCACTTTGTATGCCAATACCATATCATGCTGAGTATTGATACTTCATGATTAATCTTAAAGTACAGTACTATGAAACCTTTTGTTTTTGTTTTGTTTTCATTTTTTTGTAAGCAACTTTAGGTCATTTTCAATTTCACATGCATTTTAAAACAACATTGCTTATTTCTTCAAAAAATATCTCTGGGATATTCTTTGAATTTCATGAATCCACAGATAATTCTGAAAAATTGATATCTTGATAATATTGAGTCTTCTATCCATGAACATAGTACATTTTTAGTTCATCTTTTATTTATCTCAATGGTTATATTAAGGTTCTCCAGAGGTGGGGGGGGGAATGTGTGTGTGTGTATATATATATATATATATATATATATATATTCTGGGGGTGCCAAAAAATGTATACATATGGACACTTTGGTCAACGTTCCTCAAGCAGTAGTTTGCCATAATCAGAAGCGTAACCACTTTGAGCTGATGGTAACCACTTTGAGCACCTCTTGTAATTGCAAAAGTCAAATGTGACTTGTACTCATCTTTTGTTATCAGTATATATTTAGTATTGCAATTTTAATACAGTTTTCCTTTCTTAAAATGTGTATACAATTTTTTGGCATTCTGTGTGTGTGTGTGTGTATTCTGTTATTATATTCTGTATATATATATATATTTGTATATATATATATATATATATATATATATATATATATATATATATATATATATTTGTTGTGAGGAATTAGCTCATGCCAATTATGGAAACCAAGATGTCCCATGATTTGCAGTCTGCAAGCTGTAGACCCAGAAATGCCAGTGATATAATTCCAGTCTGAGTTGAAAGGCTTGAAATCAGGAGAGACAATGATGTAATACCAAGCCAAAGGGCAGGAGAAGATGGATGTCCTAGCTTAGCAGGTAAGCAGAAAAGGGCCGAATGCCCTTCTTCTGCTTTTTTGTTTTATTCAAAGCCCCCATATGATTATATGAAGCCCACATATTGGGAGAGTCAACTACTTTACTGAGTCCACCTATTCAAATGCTACTGTCATCTGGAAATGACCTCACAGACACACCCAGAAATAATGTTTAATCTGGGTATCCCATGGGTCAGTCAAGTTGACAAATAAAATTAACCATCACAGTGATGTTTAAGATGGAAAGATATTGGGCACAATATGTTACATTTATTCCTGTCTCATAATTTTAACACTTAAAAAAATTTAGTTTCTAAGTATTGATTGCTAATACAAGCATACCTCATTTTATTGTGTTTCTTTTTATTGTACTTCATGGATATTGCATTATTTCAAATTGAATATCTGTGGTAACCCTGCGTTGAGCAAGTCTATCAGTGCCATTTTTCCAACAGCATTTGCTCACTTGTGTTTCTGTGTCACATTTTGGTAATTCCCTCAATGTTTAAAACTTTTTCATTACTGTATTTGTTATGGTGATTTGTAATCAATGATCTTTGGTCTTTGATGCTACTACTGTAACTGTTTGGAGGTGCCACAGACCATGCTCAAATAAGAAGGAGAACTTAATTGGAAAATGTTGTGTGTGTCCTGACTGCTCCACTGACTAGCTGCTCTTTCTCCCTCTCCTTGAATTTCACTGTTCCTGATACACAACAATATTGAAATTAGGCCAATTAATAACTCTACAATGGCCTGTAAGTGTTCAAATAAAAGGAAGTATTTCACATCTGTCAGTTAGAAATGATTAAGCTAAGTGTGGAAGGTTTGTCAAAATCTAGGCCTCTTGCACAAAATAGCCATGTTGTGAATGAGAAGGAAAAGCTCTTCATGGAAATTAAAAGTGCTACTTCAGTCAACACATAAATGTTAAGAAAATCAGCCTATTGCTGATATGGAGAAAGTCTTACTGGCCACCATATTCCCTTAAACCAATGCCTAATCCAGAGCAAAGCTCTGATTCTCTTCAATTCTGTGAAGGCTGAGGGAGGTGAGGGAGCTGCTGAATAAAAGTTTGAAGCTACCAGAGCTTGGTTCATGAGGTTTGAGGAAGGAAGCTGTTGGTGTTGTAACAGCTATGTATGGTGTAAGCTGGGCAGTAGACTTGCTGGGGTTATCACTTTGTGAGGTGGTAAATGTCTAATCAATACATTGTTTTGTACACCTGAAACTAATAAAAAATAACAAATGAATAGGAAAGAAATTGTCATGGTAACTAAAAGTGCAAGGTGAAGCAGCAAGTGCTCATGTAGAAGCGACAGCAAGTTATCCAGAAGATCTAGCTAACATAATTAAACAGCAGATTTTCAATGTAGATGAAACATTGGGAGACAATGCCAGCTAGGACTTCCATAGGTAGAAAGGAGAAGTCAATACCTGGCTTCCCAGGATAGGCTGACTCTCTTGTTAGGGCTAATGTAGCTGGTGACTTTAAGTTAAAGCTAATACTCATTTACCATTCTGAAAATCCCAGGGCCCTTAAGAACTATGCTAAATCTACTCTGCCTGTGCTCTATAAATGGAACAACAAAGCCTGGATGACAGCATATCTATTTGCAGAATACTTCACGGAGTATTTTAAACCCACTGTTGAGAACTGCTGCTCAGAAAAAATAAGATTCCTTTCAAAATTGTACTGCTCATTGACAACACATCCAGTCACTCAAGAGCTCTGATGGAAATGTACAATGAAATTGATGTTGTTTTCATGGCTGATAGCAAAACATCCCTTCTGCAGCCCATGTATCAAGAAATAATTTCTACTTTCAAATCTTATTATTTAAGAAATGTGTTTCATAGTAATTCCTCTGATGGATCTTGGGAAAGTGAATTGAAATCTATCTGGAAAGGATTCACCATTCTAGATGCCATTAAGAACATTTGTGATTCACGGGAAGAGGTCAAAAGATCAACGTAACAGGAGTTTGGAAGAAGTTGATTCCAACTGTCATAGATGACTTTGAGGGGTACAAGACTCAGTGGAGGAGGTAACTGCAAATGTGGTGGAAATGGCAAGAGAACTAGATGTAGAGCCTGAAGATGTGACTGAGTTGCTGCAATCTCCTCATAAAATTTTGATAGATGAGGAGTTGCTTCTTATGGATGAGCAAAGAAAGTGGTTTGTACTCCTCATGAAGATGCTGTGAAGATTGTTGAAATGACAACAAAGGATTTAGAATATTACATAAAATTAGTTGATAAAGCAGCCTCAGGGTTGAGGTGATTGAGTCTAATTTTGGAAGAGGTTCTCCTGTGGAAAATGCTATCAAACAGTATTGCATGCTACAGAGAAATTGTTCATGAGAGGAAGAGCCAAATGATGTGGCAAAATAGTAAGGAAACTGTAGTTAAAACATTACATCAGAATATATGACAAATTACAAAAGGAAGTAAATACTAACCTCAATATTTATGGAAAACAGATGAGAAATATTATAAAGATTGAAGGAGAAACTATTAATTACCATTTTCTTTTACTTTGATTCAATTAGTAAATGTGACAAAGATATAAGGTGCATGAAGAAACAGTGTCATTTCATTGCTAAAGAAGTGCCACTGGTGAATATTTCCTTTATTTGGAGGCAAATGGACTTCCTAATATTGAATTTCCAAAAAGTGTACAGAACTGTTTCCAAGTCATTGGTAGAAGTGGACCACCAGAGGCCTCCCTACATGAGGACCTCTCTTTGCAAGCTTAAAATAAAGGAATAGAGCATATGCTCTGTGCAGAAAACTCAGGCTCCTATGAGTGATCAGAGTACAAGGAATTTGGCTCAAATGCAGAGTTTTTCCTTCCAAAGTCTCAGTCCACCTCTGATTGTAGAAGGCTGGGGAGAGGCCATTGCATTTATATTCATAGCACTAATGATGTCACTCAAAACAATGGAAATTTCAGAAGTGTTTATAATAGATATTTGATCCTTCCAAAGTACAATATGGATTTGTTTTTCCTTATCCCCCTCATCCTGCCCAATGTCAGGAGATATAACAATGTTTAGCTATGTGTATGCTTAATGATGTATAACTGTTTAAAGAAGTTTGGAGTGGCTGGAACAGAGGCTGTATGAAATAGAGCTGTTTAAAGATTATGGGAAATTTTTTAAAGACTGAAAAGGTAGGCTTGAGCCAGATCATAAAGAATCCTCAATGCCTACTTGGGAATTTAGATTATATTTATTCTCTTAAGTAGTGTGGGCAAATAGAATAGGGAGATATTGATGACTGAGACAACATTTAGGAGGAGACTAATGTAGTAATCTAAATTACCTCTAAGAAGGACCTAATGGCACATTTGAGAGAAATGTAACTGAATATGTAACTGTGAGGGACCACTTTCATTCTAACTTGAATGAAATTGCCTGTTCTAAAGTACATCACCAATTCACTGGCAGATGAAACTTCAAATCTTACCGACAGATATCAGCATTCTGTGGTTGGCAAAGTGGGAAAGAGCCTTATATATTCTTGCCCTGTAATACCTATTAGTTCACATTTTAACTTTTTGTTTGATATAGTTCTGAACAATACCTATAATATTAATATTTAATCCTGAAAATAATGTACATCTCATGTCAATGACAATAATGCTATGGCCCTGGCAGAGGGTATTTTGAATAATTATCACCTTAAGGTAAACAAACAGAAATTGATTAACATCACTATACCATTTTTTTTCTTAAAATATATTAAAGTATAATGAATTTACTTTGTTAGGACACTCCATAGACCCATTCTCATAGGGGTCTATGCTTAAGTCTCAATGAAAAATCTTTTAGTTATTGTCACAGAAAGGAAGAAACAGTCAAGAAATTGTAAATTAACAAAATAATGTCTTTATTTAGAGACTAAATGTCATATCATTAATTTGAACAAAGAGGAATGGTGGGAGGTACATTTATGAAAGTCTTCCTCTATTAATCATAGTTTACTTGATTTTTGACTGGATATGCCCAATTCCAGTTCCCAACTATAGTTTATATATTTTTTAATTTCAGGAAAAAATACAACCTTAAAGAAATGGTGGTAATTCCATGGTTAAAGCACAAGAAAAATGTCTCAAGAGAAGAAATTGTGATAGTATCTAAAGAAAGCTCTGTGACTTTGGAAGATTCTTTGCTGATTGTACATATAGAAAGAAGAAAAGCAAAGAAGAAGGTGCTTGAACCTACATACAAATGTAAGACTTGCACGAAAATGTAACAGGAAGGCTAATAAAAAAATCTGAGCCTTGCAAAAATATGCTAGGAACAATAAAAAGAACACTTTGCTGGGTTCAAAACAGGAAGAGGAACCAGGAAGAGTTTCATTCCTTGGAACAGATGGTTAATGTTAGCAGAACAACTTAACGGCTGTTTTGCTTTTGTCCTATTCATGAGGGGAATTTGTTTCACTGAAACTGTTAGAGGAAGATAACATGCTATTTACACCCCAGTGTAGCTGAACAGGTAGGGAGATAGCACACAGCTCCAGCACCTCCAGATTAGAACATCTCCAGGACAGATCAATTACCAGAGTACAAAAGTCCAGAACCAGGTTTGGCAATCATTGCAAACCATGGAGAATGAGAAGGTGACTAGGGTGCAGGTTAATAATTCAATTTCAAATAATTAAAAACAATGAAACAATACTCAGCTCCAGTATAAGTTCATTAAGAAGAAACCATAGTATGAAGTATAGTCTCCTTTTTTCTCAGTAAAATAAGAAAATGTCATTATTTCAGTATACATTAGCTTTCGTGAGAGGCTCCCTTTATTCACCATAATGTTTATGAGAATCATCTTTGCTTGGCATATATCAGTAGTTCATTCTTTTTTATTACTGAGTAGTATTCCATTGTATGAATACATCACAGTTTATTCATTTTCCTATTGATATATTTTTTATTATAAACAATATCATGGCTATGGATATTCTTATTACAAACCTTTTTTTATAACAATTTTTATATTTTCTTGGGTAAATACCTAGGAATGAAATTCTTTGTTTGTAGAAGAGATTATATATATATATATATAGATAGATAGATAGATAGATAGATAGATATAGATATAGATATATAGGTATATAGATATAGACATATAAAACATTATATATATGATTATATATATGATTATACATATATACTTGTATATTTAAATAGGAATTTACATATCCCTCCAGGCCCCTTTTCTAAAGTGAAAGGGAATAATTATGTTACATTCCGACTCACAATATATGAGAGTACCTGAGTCTCCACATTCTTGCGAGTGTTTGGTTTTGTCAGTATTTTCAATTTTAGCTATTTGTATGTGCGTGTAGTAAAGGTTTTGTTTATTTTTTTTAAAGATTTTATTGAGGAATTGGGGGAGGGGAACAGACAAGTTGCAGTCCTTTTGTTCTTCAGTCTAGTTGTGGGGGATGTCGCTTCACTGGCCCATGTTGGTATTATCATTGCGCTCTTCCTGGGTGAGGCAGTCACTTGCAGGCCATTGGACGGCCGCATACGATGGCTCTTAGCAGCTCATGCTGGCCACCGGTCACTCACAGTAGCTTATGGCAGCCCACTGCAGCTTCACGGCAGCCTACGCCATTGCCTGTGACTAATGGCAGCCCAGCTCCAGGTCAAGCTGTTCTTCACCACCTTAGCTGTTGAGGGCACAGTGTCACTGGCCCTCATATGGGATCCAAACTGGGGCCCTGCTGCTCAGAGCTGGCATCCCATGCCAATTTTTAACCAACATGCCACTCGGCTGGCCCAAGGTTTTGTTTTCTAAGAAGCATTTTTAAAGTCTCTTAAAACATCATGGATAGAGGGCCAACTGAGTGGCTCAGTTAGTTAAGAGCTCGCTCAAGAGTTTGAGTTCTGAGCAACAGCGGTTCGAGTCCCAGCCTGAGCTGAGCAGCCGCTGAGCTGCCAACAGGTGGCAGGATGGCTCAGCTTAAAAAAACAAACAAACAAAAAACATCATGGGTAGATAGTGATAGAATACTCTAGTGAATTATAATTGGTTGAATTCTTATATCCCAGGAATGACAACCAAAGGATCACCTTTGATTCTCTCAGTCCACCTACCAACTGCATGACCTGGAGCCAGTCACCAATGTCTCAGTTTTCTTTTTTGTGAAATGGCCTTGTAATTGTTCTATCTCATAGATTTGTTATAAAGAGTAAATGAAAACTCCCATAAGTGACTTAAATGGGTACTGTCACATATCGAACACTCAACACAATGTTAAATGAAATTGTTACTATTTGCCATTTGTACTTTTGGGGGCAAAGGCTGTGAAGGGACTGCAAGGTCAGGATCATTCACACATAGGCCCACCAGTCTTAAGAATGTGAAATCCAAAATCAATCTTGGGAGGGGGAGGGGCAAAGAAAGATAATATTTTATGGACATATTTTTAATACATAGATAAGAAGAAGTGTCCAAAGATGAAGAGCTGACCCGGACAGGGTCTACAAAGTGGGCCACACACTATAAACAGGGCAGAAGCAAATAGAATTGTATTTAAAAACAAACAAGCAAACAAAAAGAGACTAGATGTAGTACAAAATATGATGGAAATGAAAATATATACAAAGTAGATTCCAACTTTGATGAATACTTCAGCCTTGATTAGAGTCTTGGGGACCCCTACAAGATACTTACCCAAATTGGAGCAAGTCCTTTAGCAGCAGATAGTCAGTAAGCATTTCCCTGGAGACATTAATTTTACCCTATTTTAGAATTCCAAAGACCTTGTTCTTGACCTTATATCGATCAGAATTTTTATTATTGCCTGGATGAAAATAGAAGTAACACTAATCAAATCTCTTAATCTGATAGGAATGTTAAAATATTTTGTATCAGAATTTAGACTTAAAATATTTAAACCAATTGAAATGTGTCATTATCTAATAGGAATTTTTTTTTCAAGCAAGCAGACAAAAAAGTCCACTGCCCTTAACTACCAAAAAATGTAAGAATACCTTCAACTCTGTTTATAAGATGACTCATATCATAGCACAGTATTGCATTTACTTTGGATAACTATATTTTAAGGATGAGCTTGAAACAAAACAGTATATTCAAAAGAGAATAAATAAGATGCAGACTTCCTTTTATCTGAGAAGCAGTTGATGAGATTTAGTTGGAGATGATGGCATTGGTCTGTCCAGTTAGGCCAGAAGAGAAACAAACAAACAACCAACCAACAGCAACAACAAAATTTAAAAACTTGTCATGTGGAAGACATGTTTGATTTCCTATGGACTAAAATGTGTGGATAGATTCAATGTATGTACATTTTGTGGAAAGTGATTTTAGCTAAAAGTGGCAGAACCTGAATTCCCTTTTCCTTCTCTCCTAGAATTCCATTTCTATTTCTTTCATAGCATTTGTCAAACTCTGTTGTAATGTGTACTTTTATGTCTGTCATTTTCAGTGTGAGCTCCTTAAAGAAAGAGATTGTGTTTTGCTGCCTTGTTATTTTTTCACAATTAATCTAGGGTCTGGTACACATGCTTGAGAGATGTGTGTTAAATAAAGTGGAATGGATTATTTAATAAATGAGGACATCCAAAACCCTGACTAGATCCATTTGCAGGTTGAATGTCCCTAGTTCCTGGCAATCATCACACAATTATGAAGGCAAATAATGTTGATAGTTTAGAGAGAATTTCATTTTGTATTAGTTGGGAGTTAGTTCTAGAAGCTCTTTATGCCAAATCTCTATATCAATTCCATGAAGAATCAATGAATCAGATGTCATAGGGTGTTACATTATGTATTCTTCATATGTGGATAAATTTTCAAAGATTCACAAGAATTAAAAAATAAGAAGAAAATCAAAGAACAAGGAACATCAGTAGTGCCTCCTGCAGTGAGGCCAGAATCTATGACTAAGTTGGCACATAAAACGTTTAATATCCTGAAAGTGGCATTAGATTTTGCTAGGGTGTAAGTCACTTGTTTTGTTTTTCTAGAATGTCAGTTTGTGCTATTTTTTTGAAAACCGTATGTCATTATGAAAAGAATCCTACCTCAAGACTAAGGTTCTTTCAGTACTGAATATGACTCATTATTTTTAACTTTTTATGATTTAAACCATAATCATCCATCTCCATTTCTTAAAAACAATTTGTAGGAATATGGATAGAAATATTAAAAGAGACTCATCAAGATCCCCTATCATATTGGCATAAATAAAGGTTTCACTATGACATTTAGGAGATAAGATGAGAGGAGCCTAGTGTTTTGAAGACAAAAAGTATCCTTAGCTTTTTCATTTTAACTATGATTGTCATCTTTTAACTCCTATTCTAATGTCAGTTTTATGAAATATTGTATAAATGATTTTATCATATATTGAAATTCATGCATTAATTACCATTGGCATAATTTCAGATTACATGTATGGTGCTTGTATTTTATCTTACGAAAATACAGTTTATTTATTTTTATGTTGTTGTTGCTGTTTATATTTCTCCCTTAGAGCTTTGGGTCATTGTCTTAAATATTTAAAATTTTCAACAAAAGCATCTTATAAATAAATTAATCAACAACTATTTGTCACTCTTGTACTAAGAATAAAAACCTCCGTATAAAATTATTTTCAAAATATGTTATGAGTTACTTATAAAATATAAGTGGTCATTATGGGATATAATGATAATGGTTTGTTGAATCACAGGCAGTTATTGTTTTGCTTCAGAAAGTTGATTTATAACTAATTTTTACATCATACAATATGAAAAAAGTAGATAAAACAAGCAAAATTACTTCAAGTTTAAAAACTTAAAATGTAAAAAAGATAAAATAAAACAGTATCTCATACTGTAAGAAGAGATTATATCATTAAAATGGAATAAGATCATGTCTTACAAGTATTTCAGGAGCAAGAAGAATCTGAGGTGCAGACTGTCTAACTAGCAGCAGATGGGAAATTTACACCCACTTCAACTGGGACATAACTTTTTCTCTACTGTGCATTTTGCAAAATGTAATCTTCTACTCACTAACTCAAAGGCTTTTCCTCAGGATGCTTATAATGCATTTCAAGTTCTTTCTCTTTTGGGACAATGTTGGTATAATATTCAAGGAGATTTGTGGTGCTCAGTTCCTTAGAATGTCTTGTGCTAAATTGTAGAATTACATAAAAAAATCATTGTAACTTGTAAAAATTAGTGAACAGATATCTCATTTAAAATGAAGTAGGAGGGACTGCAGACTGGTGCAGCCACTATGGAAATCAGTGTAGAGGTATCTCAAAAATCTGGAAATGGAACTACCTTATGACCCAGCAATCCCACTCTTAGATATTTATCCAAAAAATCCCAAGACATTAATCCGAAAAAATATATGCACCCCTATGTTCATTGTGGCATTATTCACAATAGCTAAGACTTGGAAACAACCAAAATGCCCATCGGTAGATTACTGGATTAAGAAACTTTGGTGCATTTACACAATGGAGTATTACTCAGCTATAAAGAAGAAGGAAATAGTACCATTTGCAACAATATGGATGGACCTAGAGAACATTATGCTAAGTAAAATAAGTCAGTCAGAGAAAGACAAATATCATATGATCTCACTTATACGTGGATTCTAAGGAACTGAATGGATGGGAGATGTGGACGGAGATAGTCTCAGAGACACAGAGGAAAAACTGAGGGTTGGAGGGTTGTTAGTTGGGAGGGGGTGGGGATGAAGGAGAAGGGGAAGGGATGAGATAATACAAATTGGTAACTACAATATTGCCTCAGGGATAGAAAAACACAGTCTGGGGAATATAATCAATAATGTTGTAAATATTTCTTAGGTGGCCAGATGGACTCACGTCTTGTGGGGGAGACCACTTCATAGTCGGTGTAAAGGCCTGACCACCACACTTTATTTCTGAAGCTGATGTTGAATAATATTGTATGTCAACTATAATTATATATACATATAGTGATGGGACGTGGAGTAGAGAGTGGGAATGGAGTCAATGGAATTGTAATAGATAAGCATGATATCGGGGTGGGAGGGCAGTAGATGGGGGAGGGGGGTTGTTAATTTGTGAGGGGTGAAAAGGATAACTATTGCATTGTTCTGTACACCTGAAACTAACAATAAAAAATAAAAAATAAAATTAAATTAAATATGAAAATTAAAAAAAATAAAAAATAAAAAATAAATAAAATGAAGTAGGAGGGCAGAAAGAAGGAGTTCTCATGTGCCCTATGTTGATCACAAAAGCAACCAGGAAGAACTCTTTGTAGTATCCCTTCCAACTTCCTCTTTCCCTCTAGAAAAGCGTTTCCTCTTCTTGGTTTTAGGGGCCTTGCATGTGGCTTGCCATGGTTGCATGTTCTGGGTTGCAATTCTTTGTTGTTCCCAAATAAAACCACTTTTCTGGAGAAATATCTGGATGACTTTTTGTTTAACGTAAAAATGTTTGGTGGTTTATACAGGGATCCATTAATGACCCTCGATAACTTTGAGGCTGGTGAGCAAACAGGTGAGGTGCCCGCAGAGCCCATTGAGCTCACTGTTTCTCAACAACTGTGGAGTTTGGGAGCAAGTCTTTCTTGTGGATCCAAGCTTATGTGCTCTTTGCATTTGGAAGTTCTCCAAGCTCTAATTCAGGATCTGTTTAAAGGTTTCATCCTTTTCTGGTGAAGGCGTTTGTCTGTGAGTACTTGTTTGGCACTTGGGCTGGACTCCTTTGGGACCAGGTTGTTCCTCTAGAATTGTGCTTCTCAGCCTTCAGCCTGACTCATTTGGGTCAGACTGTTACGTTGAAAATGTGCCATGTGCCTCTGGTTCTATTCCTTTTGGAACCGGACTGTTCCGTTGAAACTATGTTGTTCAGCCTTTGGCCTGACTCCTTTGCAATCAAACTGTTCCTACTGAAACTGGCTGGTATTTAGCCTACAGGCTGAATTAGGTTTTTGCTCTGGAGAAAAACCCCTGAGAAAATGAGATCCAGTTATCTAAATACATTGAGGCCTCACCACCACCACCAACAGGGACTCCAGCCAATTTTATGTCTAAAAATTGCAGTCCCTCCTCATGTACATTTACATTTCTAACTACATGGACCAATTTGGCCAAAAGTAATTTAGAATACCAACAGCCATTATGGGGAACTTTTGAAATCCCCAAACTTAGCTTTCTTAAAACCGAATTGGACAATCATAGCTCTGAAAATGGCAAAACTGAAGGGAATGTCTATTTCTGTTACTATTTTGAGGCTTCCAACCTTTACCAGGAGTCTAAAATTGCCTCTTTGAAAAATAAGTGTTTAAGATGAACTGAGGCAAACAATTGGAGAAAGACAAAATGGCTTCCAAAACCTTATTCCTCCTCTCTGGCACCATCTTGCTCCCCTCCCTGAGCTCCCTGGGATCCTTTGTCTCAGGCTGCACCTCCAGGTCACTCTTGTTCCTGTCCCTCAACTCCTTTGTTTCACACTCTGTCTCCAATGCCACTTTGGTCTCCTCTGACCTCTCCCCATTCCCTCCTCCTCTGAATCTATCAGTACCTGTTTTTCCAAAATTAGGTCTTCTGAGGTCCCTAACAAACCCCAAGTTTCTTATGTTCCCTGGACTAAAGCCAAACTGTAAGACATAATGAAAGAACTTCCTAAAGTAACTAAGGACATCATAAGTTTGCTGAAGAATTTAACATAGTTATTCAAACTTACAACTGTGGCTTCTTAGATTTATATAAGTTATTCCACATGCGTATTGGTTCTGGCCAAACCAAACATTAGATGAAGCTTGCCCAATGGGAACATCTTAAAATGGGTTTAGAAAAACAAACCCCTAACTTTGGCAAAATGTTAGAACATTTGCTAGAGACCTCCACCAAGCAATTACAGTAGCCCTTCCTAAGCCTGTTGATTGGAACAAAATTCAGGCTTGTTCACAAAAGTCTGATGAACCTGTTAATGATTATCATAATTAATGTAAGATTGTTTTCAAAGAAAATTCATGTCTTTCTTCAGATGTTGATTCAACTCAGGTAGCTTTTAACTCTATTTTTATTAATAGGCTAAAGTAAGGCCTTTACCTTTGAGTCAATAACCACCAGAATGGAATAGCAAACTATGCCTACTCAAGATTTAGTTAATTTGGCAAATTGACTGGCTCACACCCTAGATGAGCTACCTAGAAGTAAGACCTCTAAAATTCTTATTTTTCAACTCTGGCAAATGAAGTTCCCTGCAATTATTACAAAAAGACAGGGCATTGGAAAAGAGAGTGTCACACATTTAAGCATGTCAAGCACTTTCAGCTTCTCACGAACCCTTTTGATGTCCTGTTAATTCCAATGATGAGGATCTCAAAAACAACAGGGGCTCTTTCCAGTCGTCCTT
The DNA here is from genome assembly GCF_001890085.2 of Hipposideros armiger. NCBI lineage: Eukaryota > Metazoa > Chordata > Mammalia > Chiroptera > Hipposideridae > Hipposideros > Hipposideros armiger. Next base: position 575,951 of record NW_017731637.1, on the reverse strand, counting down.
CTTAATTGGCTCAGAGAAATCACTCTGCCAATTGAGAATAAATCTCTCTGTCCTTATTGACAACATAGCCACTCTCTTGGTGCTAAACCCCATTGCTATAAAGCACCCCCTGCCTCAGAGTATTACAACAATTCAAACCTCTGTCATGGTCCAAAGGGCTATTTCCCCAAATGATAACTTAGAAAAACTGGCCAAAGAAGCTCAACAATTGGTCTCAGACAATTGGCCTAAGAAAAGATAAAACAAGATTAAAAATGCACCAATTGTTGGTTTGATAAAATGAGAAAGCTCTGATTCAAGCCAAATAACAATCCTGTCTGACCTGAGACTCTAAAATTCCCATTCCTAACTACTGTACATGCATTAAACCCTTGGTCCACTGATGAAATGAGAGCATATCCATGAATCAATATTTATAGGGAAATATTAATAATGACACAAAAAATGCTTATCTCATTTGTCCCACTTGTTCAAAGTACAACCCAGGGAAGTCTAGTCGCACTGCTCCTGGACATTTTAAATTGTTCAGTGGATCATTTGGGGTTTGTCAATGGGTTTCATACAGCTCCCCCTGTCTCATGGATATAAATATGCTTTAGTTGTGGTCTGTATGTTTCCTCATTGGACTGAAGCTTTCCCTTACAGGCAGGCTGCTGCCTCCTCTGTGGCTAAAGTCCATTCAGAAAAGATTATTTTTACCCAGAAACCCCTCCCAAACTCCATAGTGATCGAGGAACCCATTGTATTGGTCAGGTTCTTCGACAAATCTGTGCTGTTTGGTTAGTATTACAACAATTTCATGGCACTTACCACCCTCAATTTTCAGGTTTAGTTGAACACACTGAAGATATTAAGACTCATTGGCAAATTTGTAGAAATCGTCCAGATACTATGGCCAAAATCATTGCCACTCGTCTTTTTAAATCTCTGATCCACCACTTTTGGAACTCAGAATCTATCAAACTTTGAGATTGTTACAGGACATCCCATGCACCTGGCCCCTGCCTATATCGATCCACAGTTGATAAAAGGAAATGTGTTTTATATTATAAAGACTTAATTGCTTCTATTCAAAGTTTACCAAAAGATTGATAAAACAACCTTTTCAAAGTGCACTCCAAGGAGACAAAAAACCCCACTGCCACACTCTGCAACCTAGAGATGTCATCTATTGGGAAAGACACCACAAAAACTCTCTTCAGTCTCACTGAAAAGGTCCCTATCAGGCACTGCTAGCCAACCCTTGTGCTGCCAAAATCCAGGGAACAGACTCTTGGATTCATGTGACATATATTAAAAAAACACTTAACTCTGACTATAACTGTACAGCATCCTGTGACCTGAAAGTAAAGTTTTATCAGAATTAAAGCAGTTGACATCTGATGAGACAGTTTCCCCAAGATGTCCAGACCAGGCCTGCCCACCTATTTTCACTGTTGCTTCTTCTCTCTCTTACTACATGGAAAGACAGCGTTTTTGTCTACATTTCCCAATCCCTTGCAAAATGGGGAAAGCTATTCTTCTGATTATGACCTTCAGAAACAGCCTCATCATGATCCTGTGACAAATTAATCGTTTCACTTGCTTTTTTGGAAGAGTTCAAAGGCTTGAAATTCACAGAAGTCTTTCTTTCATCTAGACTATTAACTGTCTTTGGACTCTTATCCAAAATTTCACAGTTTCTGATTTTGCAGCTTAGAGGCTGTATTATTGATAAGACATTTTTTCCCCCAAGCAAGTTTCTTTTGAGAACACGATACCCTTTAATTGCTTCATGTTTTATTCCTGCATTATCTTCCCAAATCACCTGTTTAATTCTTTGAGTTCTGAGTGTGCCTTTGCCATATTCTAAGATACAGACTTTCAAAGGGAAACACCTGAGAGATCTCTTTTCCATCCTTAATTGTTATTCAAGTGACCACAATAGGTTTTTAGTCTGTGCATTTTCCCTCTGACATGAGACTCAACACCCAGAAAAAGTCAGGACAAAAGGTCACTGAAACTGAAAACACCTTACTGTTGATCAGCAATGCTTTCAGAGAAAGATCTTGATCCAAAGTGAGTAGTGTAAAAATTAGTAAAGAGAAACCTTATTTCAAATGAAGTCAAGAGACCAGGAGGGGAACCTCTCACACTCTACACCGATCTCAAAGCACAAAAGGAAGAACTCCCAATGTCTTCTCCCCGTGAAAGTTTCCTCTCCTTTGTTTGAGCGGACTTGCACATGGCCCGCCATGGTTGCATGTTCTGGATTACAATTTTTTGTTGTTTCTGAATACATCCATTATGCTGGAGAAACATCAGGTTGGCTTTTGGTTTAAGGTCAACAAATTCAAAGCTAGGGAGAAGATATGTCCCAGGTTTGCAGGGGAAGTTCCTCTTTATGCCTTGTGACCAAGCACAATTATTAATAACAGCCCTGCTTCACTCCCAAATGGGTCCCGAAGAGTGGTAAATCCATGGTCACTGTGTTTATAGATTGCCGATGGAATTATAATGAATCCAGTATCAACCTTAACATGGCTTGGGGCCTTGTTCCTCGAAGAGCAGCCCATGGACTATCTGCATGGGCGTGATCGCTGGTTAGAATCTCAAGCCCCATCCCACACTTATTTGGTCAGAGACTGCATTTTTAACAAGATCCCACAGGTGATACATATATACAAAAGAAATTTAAGAATCACTACCCTGGTAAAACAGGCTGATATTTGCTTCAGGACAGTTAGTTTTTTGGAATATATTACAAACACCTATACACAAAAATACCAAGCAAAAGAAAGTTGATGAAAAAGGAAAACAGTCAATATTTTTTCCTTGTCTTATTTACAATTAGATTGTTTTCTTCATTCACAATTAGATTGTTAATTAACATGGCATTATAATATAAAAACTTATCTCTATATCTTTAGAATTCTACTTAGTTTTTTTATTTTAATTGCTTAATATGATGTATCAAAATATAACTAAAATATATATTTATATATATAAAAATTTTATCAGAAAATTATGAAACTAAAGTCTATGTTACCCTATACATGGAAAGAAAAAACATAATTAGCACCTATAATATCTCCCAAATTCCCTTCAAACTTCTCACAGATGTAGCTGCTATCTTGAATTTGTAAAAATCAATTTCTCACTTTCCCTTAAGTTTTTAACAAATGTGTTTGAATTCTCAAATTATATAATTTAATTTGCCTGGTTTTAAACTTCATATGAATGGTATAACATGCATTTATATAGGCTTTAATGTCTTTCTTTCATTCGACACTAAGTTTATGATATTAATACATGGTGCTATAGTTGATCATAATGTGTTTATTTTATTGCATATAATTTTTTATTATATAAATATACAACAGTTTATAAATTCATTCTGTTATGTATGGAGCTGTGGTTTGGTTATTTGTTAGTTCTTGTGCACTAAAAACAATGCTGCCGAAAGCATTCTTACAAATGTATCAAGGTGCGAGCATAGAAAAGACTATCTCTAGGATATATACCAGGAATTAAATTGTAGCTTTATAGAATATATGTATCTTTGCCCTTACTCGATAATGGTAAGCTATTCTTTAAAGTGTTTATGTAAATTTATACTCCCACCAATAATTTGGGTTATTTTGTTCATTTATATGATTGCCAACTATGCTAATTGTCAGATTTAAAAACGTTTGCCTATCAGTCATATGTGTTTTTAATTCTCATATCCATGAATAATTTGATATGGTTGAGCATGTTTTCTTGTGGATTTTGAGCATTTGAATATTTTCATTTGTAAACTAAACAGTTGAGTTAGTCTATTTATCTTACATTTTCACTCTCTTCATGATATATATTGACCAAAAGTCCCTCACTTCTATGTAGCTGAATTTATCATTTTTTTAAATGTTAGCATTTCCCCATATTATTTAAAACAATTTTTCCATATTTTGAAATCAAGATTCAGTTTCTTTCTTCTTCTTCTTTTTTTTTTTTTTTTTAGCTGAGCCATCCTGCCACATGTTGGCAGCTCAGCGGCAGCTTAGCCTGGGCCGGGCATTGAACCGCTGTTGCTCAGAACTCATACTCTTGAGCGAGCTCTTAACCAACTGAGCCACTCGGCTGGCCCTACGTTTCAGTTTCTTTATATTTAATTTTTATAAAATCTTTATAGGTTTGTCTTCTATATTTGTCTTCAAACCACAGGAATTACTTTTTATGTGATGTCAGATGTGGATATTCAATTTATTTACCATCATTTATTTGGTGGATTTAGGTTAACTTTTCATATACAAAGTATCATAATATGAGTGAATCTGTTTTGTAATATGTGGATGGACAATTAAGTTCATGAACTCATCCTAGAAAAAGTGCTACAAACTTCATTGCTGAATATAACTACGGTTAACTTCGAAGTACTCCCCTTGGGGAGCTATGCACTGATGCCAACACCTAGTACACCCTTCAAAGCAATTTTGGAACTTTTTCTCATTAGAACATCTTTCTTTCATATTTCCTTTGTCTTCAGGTAAAGAAAGAAGTCAATGGGGGCCAGATTAGGTGAGTAGGGAGGGTGTTCCAATACAGTTATTTGTTTACTGGCTAAAAACTCCCTCACAGACAGTGCCGTGTGAGCTGGTGCATTGTCGTGATGCAAGAGCTCCTTCGGGACCATTTTTGCACATTCAATGAACTCATCTGCAATTAGTGACTGTTTTCATTCTTGTAATCTTTAAGCACCAAATTTCTTGATATTTGCCTTCTTTGCTAAGTAACATCATTCAAAACTGTTTAACAGACATAATGATAGTGTCAATCTTATTCTAGACCTCAAAAATAAAGATTTCAAGATTTTATCAGCATAGTCTCAAAAGGAAAGATTATAATATTTCACAAATATGATACTTTTTGTAGAGTTTCTTGTGAATATCAATTGTAAGGTTAAGGAAAATCCCCTTTAATTGTTAGTTTTCTAAGTTTTTATCATAAATTGATGTCTTTTCTTCAATTGAAATGGTTACATGTGATTTTCCCCCCTAATCTGATAATAAGGTGAAAGGTATTAATTCATTTTCTAATGTTAAACATTGCATTTCTATAGAAAACCAATTCTTGATTATGTTGTTATTATTTTCACATATTCCTAAAGTATGTTTGATGATATAATTTAAACTATGCTTACAGGTGACACTGATGTCACATTTCCCTTTTTCATATTTTTGTTGTCAGATTTTGATAATAAGGTTATAAGAACTTTCAAAAATAAATTGGGAAATATTACCACCTTTTCTGACCTCAGAGTTTGCCTATGTTTCTAATTATTCTTCCAACTAATTAGTGCCTGGAGATTTTTTTGTGGACAGATCTTCGACTACTGATCTATTTTTTTTAATGGATATAGGATTATTTATGTAGTCCATTGCTTAAATCATTTCTGGTAAGTTATATTTTTTGTGGATATTTTCTAAAAATCTCAAATGTAAAATATTTTGGAATAGAATTGCTGATTTCCTCATATTATCATAATATTACAATTATTTATGCACTCCTTTTTAAATTTATGATGTTATTTGTTTGGGCCCATTTTCCCCCTTCTTTATTAGTCGTATCAAAGGTTTGTAAGTTTTATTACCCTTCTCAGATTGCCTACCTAAAGTCTAACATGTATTAAAATAATCCTATGTCAACACTTTATGTCTCTGTTCTAATTGACAGGTGTGCTAGTATTTCTCAAAAAGTGCTTAAAATCTTTGTTTGTAAAAATAACAGGTAAAAGATAAAATTTTTTTTCAGAGTTGAAAGGCAATTAAATTGTTAAATAATGATATGCTTAGGAAATTCTCAACTAGTAGAAGGTTCCAGAGATATATAAACATCTACAAACCATTTTTGAATCCCCAAATTATGGTTTTAAGTTTATCTTAGTGTTGCAAACTGCAAGGGTCCATTTTATTTTCCCCAGTGATAATTTATTGGCTGTGTGATCTTACACCATGTATATTGCAGCAGAACCATGCGATGTATTCATCCAAATGATATTTTTTGTCCCTGTGCCTATATTTTAATCACCTATCCAGGGCTCCTTGTAGTCAGAGGAAGCAATCCTGCTAGCTCTAGCCAGTATAATGTGTGTGTAATTATTGTATGTTACATCTATGCTTGGTCTCTAAAGACTCCTAAGTAACTTTTCACATATTTTATCTCTCTTAATAATGCTGCGGGATATAAAGGAGTTTAATATTTTGGGAATACATGGTAGTAGGGTCCCAGATTCCTGAGTCATTAGTTGGAGGGGACCTGGCCTGCTGATCCGTTCAAACTGCTTCAACCTATAGTATGAGGCAGATATAAACCTTTACTGAGATAAACCACTGATACTTCAAAATGAATCATTACCGATACAGTAATTGCTACCTTGAATTGGGACACTACTGTAGAGAAATAAAGTAAAATACATAGCATTTGTTAGAGCCAACATATATTATAAAATATGTGGTATTAGTCACTTGGAGGTGACACATAAAGAGATGTGCCAGAACAGATGGCTGGAGATTCATGTTATGTTGTTGCAAAACATTTAATTAAACTCTCACCTGCTATAACTTGGAATGCAGATAGTGTGCCTGCTCTGTCTGTAGCTCTAGGGGAATAATTTGGAAAAGAGTACCATCACAGTGTGTACTGCTTATTGTTAGCTGCATTTGGCAAGGTATTAGAAGAAAAAGGAAATGGAACTTGGTAAAAGAATTAGCTGGCTTGAAATTTAAAAAATTAAAGGCAAGTTTAAAAAGTTAAAAAATTCAGGGTGTTGAATATTTTAAAAGGGATTACTTTTATCCATGAAAAGTAAAAAATGAACTTTAAAAAGACCTTGACTATCCAGGGCTAATAAAACTTCTCAGTTGAAGAAAGTTATTTAGAACAAATATCAGATAAAAGTGGTGGCCTGGCCAGCTGCTTTTCCAGATCACCTCAGAATAGTCACCTGTAAGCTTCGAGATTGATACAAGTACTGGAAAGCTTAGAAATAAGCCAGATAAAATATATTGATTGCTTAGCTGATTATTATCCTGCCTAGTCTAGTAGCAAATTCTCATAATAACAAATAGAATTAGTCTTCATCTCCATTTTCTGGTTCTGATTTCTAGCGATGCTACTCCATTCAGCTAACAATTAATCACAGAATTAGCTCATGGTAACAGATCATGGTAACTCTCAGGACCTCATGTGAACAGTGACTAAGACAATAAACCCCAAAGATCACATGATATAAGATGAATCAGATTTAACCTTGATTCACACTCTATCCCTTTCTATTGCCATCTAGAACAAATATAATGAACTGAGGAGTCTCCATTGACCAATCCAGGCAAGACATCATTATATCTTGGCAGAGTCAACCTTTCCCCATGTCTCCAGGTTGGACTCTTACTCATGGACTAGCGTTCTCACTGTTCTGTCATATCTGTGATACTGTTTTTAGCCTTTATGCTCCTTTATGTTTTTTGCTTTATTTTTATATAATCCATCTCCATAATTCTAACACAACCATCTACATTCTCATCCTGACACTTGCTTATTATTCTTCATGATCACATATTCCACTACATTTTTTTGAGAACTTTTTGTATGGCAGGCACCTAGGAAGGAGGCAGTAGGTTCATTTTCTGTAGAATTTGAAATAGAGCAACTCCTTTCTCTAGAGCATATAATAAAAATGGACTTAAATGCTGGAGAAATATCTGAGAGTGTACAGGCTGAATAGTGAGATATCCCTCTTCATTGACACAATTTCTTTCTCAAATTGCCTCTTAGATTTATAGCAGGTTCCCTCAGGCATACTATTAGAGGATTATTAGAAGAGTCTTCTAATTTAAGTGATATTAAATAACTAAAAGATGAAAAATAAGAAAGAGATGTGAAAATCTTAGATGTCCAACATCAGAAAAAAATAGCATTTTTCGGAAGATATTATCAAAATAGTAAAATAATGCTGAGAGAGAGAGAGAAAGGGATTGTGCAGAGGGGGATGGGTAGTGTTATAGTGCTAAATCTTTGTCTCAATTAGTAGAATTAAGTGGATAATAATTAACATAGAAAATTAGGAAATAAAACTATAAGAAAATTATTTGGCATCATGGAAGTAAATTCAAGAAATAAATGGAAATATAAAAAACATTTTTGGGGAAATCAGGAGTGGAGTTCGGAACAGTTGATATTCATTTTAACATGTGTACAAATTCATTTTTAAATGACTTGAAAACAAATAATAAATAAGTAAATAAATAAAATAAAGTGGAAGTATTTTGCATGTTCACAGGATTTCAAGATGTTTCATGTGAATGGATTATGGTGATCAGCTATGCTTTAAAAATTGTGAGTTTGTGGAGTAGGTCATGAAGAGCTTGGTGTACTGTGTTTTGTCCTTACCTTAAGGGAATGGGAAATTAATGAAGAATTTCAATTTAAGCATAATTAAATTTGTATTTTTTATTAAAATTTATTGGGGTGACAATGGTTAGTAAAATTACGTAGGATTCAAGTGTACAATTCTGTAATACAGCATCTATATATCATAGTGTATGTTCACTATGTCATCCCATGGAAGACATTTTGGTTACTTTCTCCATCTAACGCGCTAATAATCTGGGTTTGATAGCTGTTTAGTCCATGGCTCTAGTCCTGCCCTACTAGATCTTGCCACATTCTGATGCACTGCCTCTTCATATATTCTCTTAGTCACACTGTAGCTGAGTCTTGCTAACTTGCCACAGATACTGGGAAAACCCGTCTAAATTCAGGGACTTGGCAAACTTATTCTGTAAAGGGCTAGACAGTAAATATTTAAGAATTTGTGAGCCACATATGGTCTTTGTCACATACTCTTTTTTTTTTTCTTCCCACAATCTTATAAAACCATTCTTAGCTCACTGGCCATATAAAAACAAACCACATGCAACATCTGGCCCTCAGGCTGTAGTTTGTTAATCCCTGATCTAATTCATACTTCACTACAGATATCTAAATAGACATAACAGTTTTTTGTTTGTGCTATTAATAACTGTTTTATATTGCATTGCCTTTTTGGGATTTTCACAGTCTCCCTGTCATTCATCTGGACAAAACATAAATTCCTTATTGGAGGCTTTAAAGCACTTTATTAACCAGTTTCTTTACTCCACAACAAATTTCTTACTCTCTTTTCCCAGTGGTCCCCAAAGCAGTGCAATATACCATAAGCTACTTGCATTGAATCACCTATAGTGCTTATCACAGTTTAGATTCCTAGGCCCAACTAAAACATGAAAGAATTTTAGGTCCAGGAATAAATATTTTTAAAAGCTCCCTAAGTGATTCTGATATACTTACTGGTTTTTTTAAGATTTTTACTAAAAATTTAGCTAACATACAATACTATATTAGTTCCAGGAATACACCATAGTTATTCAACATTTATATACCTAAAGAAGTGATCACCATAGTAAGTCCAGCAACCATCTGACACTGTACCACGCTATCACAATATTATTCACTGTATTCCCTATGCTTTACATTACATCCCCATGACTTATTTGTTTTATATCTGGAAATTTGGACCTCTTTTTCCCTTTCACCTTTCCCCCCACTTTTAAAATTTATCAATTACAGTTGACATTCAATATTACTTTATATTTCTTTCAGGTGGACAGCATATTGGCTAGACATTTATATAATTTAAGAAATGATACCCCTGACTAATCTAGTACTCACCTGGCACTATACAGAGTTGTTACCATATCACTGACTATATCCCTGTACTCTTTTTTATATCCCCATGACTGTTTTGTAACTACCTGTTACAAATTTTGTAACTACCAATTTGTACTTCTTTATCCCTTCACCTTTTTCACCATGCTCCCCAACCCCTTCCCATCAATCACCCAACAAACCTAGTACCCATCTGACACCATACATAGTAATTATATTATTATTATTTTATTTATTTTTATTTATTTATTTTTTTAATATTTTTATTGGGTAATTGGGGGGATGGGAACAGACAAGTTGCTGTCATTTTGTTCTTCAGTCTAGTTGTGGAGGACGTTGCTTCACTGGCCCAAGTTGGCACCATCATTGCACTCTTCCTGGGCGAGGCAGATCAGTCGCCAGCTTCTGGACGGCCGCTCACAGCGGCTGCTGGCCACTAACACTGGCTGCTGGCTACACACGGTAGCCCATGGCAACCCACGTGCCTTCGCCGGCAACTCACAGCAGCCCAGCTCCAGGTCGAGCTGTTGTTCAGCATCTTAGCTGTAGAGGGCAGTGTCACTGGCCCTCATATGTGGGACCCGAACCGGAGCACCCTGGCATCCCAAGCCAGCTCTTAACCAATGTACCACTCGGCTGGCCCCAGTAATTACAATATTATTGTATATATTCATTATGCTATACCCTACATCCCCATGACTACTTTGTAACAACCAGTTTGTACTTTGTAATCCCTCCCCCTTTTTCACCCATTCCCAAATCCTCCCATCTGACAATCATCAAAATGTTCTCTGTATCTATGAGTTTGTTTCTGTTTTGTTTGTTAATTTTGTTCTTTAGATTCCACATATAAGTGAAATCACATTGTATCTGTCTTTCTCTGTTTGACATACTCTACTCAACACAACACCCTCCAGGTCTATCCATGCCACCACAGATGACAAGAACCCATTCTCTTCCCTGGCCAAACAATATTCCATTTATATATGTATCACCTCCTCCTTCTCCATTCTTCCATGGACAGACACCTAGGTTGCCTCCACATCTTGGCCATTGTAAACAATGCTGCAATGAACATATGGATGCACATGTCTTCTTGAAATAGCATATTGTTTTTTTCAGATAAATACCATAAGTGGGATTACGGAGTCCTTCATTGTCTCTTCTTTTAGCCTTTGTTTTAAAGTCTATTTTGTCTAGTATAAGTATTGCTAGCCCAGCATTTTTGTTTGTTTGTTTTTTTATTTCCATTTTTATGAAATAGTTTTTTCCATTCCTTTACTTTCTGTCTCTGTCTTTTAATCTGAAGTGATTCTCTTGTAGGCAGCATATGTAAGGGTTCTCCAAGTATATTGGCTCTGGGGTCTCTTGGGAGGGGCTCTAGTACAGGCCCAGGTCAACCACTGCTTGTAACTGGCTGGGGGCTCCCTGGTTGGAACTAAAAAGTTATCAGCAATTGTTTGTTGCCTGTGCTAAACCTGGAGGCATGTAGGAGAGGCCATGCTCTGAATGGAGGATTTTGCCACCAGTACCAGGCTGGGGTAATTCAGCAAAACCCAGGACACCTGGAAGCCTGCTGCCACCTGCCAGTGTCCTTAAGGTTCAGCCTCTGATAAAGTCTCCTATGGTACACAAGTTGGGTGAAGCAAGGTTTCAGGGAGTCATTAGAGTGGGAAGAGTTGTGATCACCAGGTTAATGTAGACTCTGTTTTGGTGCCAGTGCTGAGCCTGAAGTGGCTCAGCAAGTCTCAGGGCACAATGAGGCCAGTTTCTGCCCACTTGGGGCCTGTGGAATTCAATAGTTTTCCAAGAAAAAGTGTAATATGGGAGGGGCTGGCTGCTCTCGGAGAAAGTGCCTCTGGCAGTGAGTGAGTTGGGTGGGATAGGGTCCCAGCTGAGTCAGCAGGGCAGAGCAGTGGAACTTACTATGCCAATCAGATTCAGATTTGGCCTGTGGGGGTGGGCTCAACACAGGCAAGACAGCGCCTACCAGCCAGCTGCTCCAAAGTTGACTCCTCATGGGGAAAATGCCAATTGTCCTCCTGTCCTCCCCCTGAAGACACATTCCTCAGTTTGCTCCCCATATGTCTCTGAGGCCCTCTGAGTCACCGTCCCTCTGCAGTAGCCCAAGGTGAGTGCCTGTGAGTGAGTGAGTCTGTGCCTTGGCCATTTAAAAGGATGTCTGGGATTCCCACAGCCTTCCATCCCACCCAAGCAGTTGGAATCCCCACTGTTTTTCACAGCCAGATGTTGTGGGGGCTCCTCTTCCTGGCAAGAGTACTGTGGGCTGGGGAGCCTGGTGTAGGGCTGGGGTCCCTTGCTCCTCCAGGAAGAACCTCCATGGCTGAGATATTCCTCCTGATTTTCAACCACCACAGGAAGGTTTGGGGCCTGTTCAGCATCTCTACTCCTCCTACCAGACTCAACACGGCTTCTTTTTTATATTTTTAGTTACAGGACTTGTGTTCAGCTAAATTTCAGATGGTTCTCCAGGTTGGTTGTTCTATAATTTAGTTGTAATTTTAATGTGCTCATGGAAGGACAGAGGCATAGTGTTTATCTACTCTGCCATCTTGGATCTCTTCTATATTTCCTGTTTTGACCAACCTCTGAAGTATAATACCCTTCCCTGCAGGCATTCCTGTGACGGTCTCCACCCCTGGAACAGCTTCTCTTGATATTCATCATAGGCCTTTCTAACATAATTCTGTTCTCAGTAAAGTGCTAAATTCTATCTCATCTCACCATCTGACTCACTTTTCCATGTGTATGTTATTGTGTTTTTTATGTAAATAGAGTTTCAGCCTCATGTACATAAAAAAAACAAACAACACCTCATGGGAAATTATTCTGGTGCTTAGAGATGATGATGTCTACACAACTATAGAATAGTTGCTTTAAAATAATCTAAAAAAAAATTTGTCTGATTCTGGCAAAATGGTAGATCAGCTGATCAGAATCCTTTCCCATATAAACAACAAAAAATTCTGGGAAAAAAAATATATAATTTTCAACAATTGTTCAAGCTCTCAATAAAAGAGAGAAAACCTGTGTGACCCCAAAATACGAGGAAACTGATTCACACTGGTAAAACATGAAGTGATGACCATGGAAGGCCTAGAGGATCATCAGGCACCATGAGAAGACAGATGGACAAGGGATGTCATCACATAGCTGAAAATTTAATGCTGCCAACCCCTTGGGAGGGGACCAATATACTCCACCCACTTGTTCAGGGAGGTAACAATAAATATACCTCCCACTAGCTCTAGGTTAGAATTTTTTTTTCCTATGACAAGCATAACTCTTAATCTATTTGGGACCAGAATATACACTAACTGCAAAATATAGGAAAATCCAAACTGAGAAATGAACATAAATTGGTCAAGTACTAGAGCCTCTAACAAAAGCAAAGGAAAAAAATAAAAGAACTATTTGGAAAGAAACTTTAACAACTCATGCTTCATAAGAATTTTACAAGAGAAGAAAGAACCTATGTCAGGCATAAGCAGACATCATTTAAAATATTACAAATAAGAGAAGAAACAATGCATTGTTATCAATGGCAGTAGTTACAAAATAAAAAAAAATGAATTTCCCAAAATCTTGTGATTTAAAAACTTCAATCTCAAGATTATAACATAAGTACATGTAAAATGATCGGAGAAATACAAGGTATGGATCTCCTAAGTAAATAATAAAGCAAAATTAAAAAAAATAAAAACCAGACAGATAGAAACATGAACTTATAGGAATTTAATAATAATAATAATAATAATAATAATAATAATAATAATAATACTTGGGTAGCCATTGGAAAATTACCCAAAATTTGGCACAGAGAGTTAGAAGGTGGGAAAACAAGCATAAATGTAGAAGGACAATGTACAACTTATCTATAAAAGGAGTTTCAGAGAAAAAGAATAGAGACAATGGAAAAAAACAGTATTTGAAATTTTTTTCAGAACAGAGAAAGACATGATGTGAAAATTTAAAGTCACTCTAAGTTTTGAGCAAAATAAAAAAATACCATATTAATCACATTATAGTTAAACTGTAGAAAATTAATGACAAATATTGGGTCATCAGAAAAGTCATGACGCATGTTTGCAACAGAATGCACTAGTTCGTTTTTGGAAGTACTAGAGTCATTCGGAGCTATGTTACTGTTATGTTATTTGACAGCTGACAGTTCTAGCTTCATTAAAAAAAGATTGATGGGCCAGCCAAGTGGTGTGTTTGTTAAGAGTTGGCTTGGGATGCCAGCTCTGAGCAGCAGGGTACCTGTTCGGATCCCACATTAGAGCCAGTGACACTGTGCCCTCTACAGCTAAGATGGTGAACAACAGCTTGACCTGGAGCTGGGCTGCCAAGAGTTGCCAGTGATGGCGTAGGTAGCAGTAGAACTGCAGTGGACTGCCATAAGTTACCGTGTGTGGCTGGCAGCCAGCATGAGTGGCTGGCAGCCAGCGTGAACTGCCAAGAGCCGCAGTGAGCAGCCTTTCAGTGGCCTGCGACCGATTTGCCTCACCTGGGAAGAGTGCAATGATAATACCAATATGGGCCAGTGAGGCGACGTCCTCCACAACTAGACTGAAGAACAAAAGGACAGCAACTTGTCTGTTCCCCTTCCCCGATTCTCCAACGCTGTTCCTCTCCCCCAATTTCCCAATTAAAATAAAAAATTGAGTGATTTTCTTGAGTTTTGGAGATTTTACAACAAGTTGAAGATGGAAGACCAAACTGTGCATTTTTGCCATATTGTACTGTTTTACTTTTATAAAGGGAAGAACACACATCAAGCTTGTGAAAAGTTGCATAAAGTTTATGGTGACAATGCTCTATAAGAACGTCAGTGCCAACGATGGTTCATGAAATTCTGTGCTGGTGATTTTGATCTCAACAACACTCCTTGGTCACGGAGGCCCACCGAGGTTGATGATGACAAAATAAAGGCGTTGATCGAGTCAAACCTATGTTATATGACACGAGAGATTGCAGAAACATTGAACATTCATCGATCAACCGTTCACGACCACCTGAAGAAACTGGGATACGTAAGCAAGCTCGATATTTGGGTTCCCCATGAGCTCCAAGAAGTTCATTTGATGGCGTGTATAAACATCTGCAATATGGTCATTAAACGTGAGGAGAACCATCCTTTTTGAAGTGACTAATAGCATGATGATAAGTGGATTGTTTACAACAATGGAGTCCACAAACGGTCTTGGTCCCGAAGTGATGATTCACCTCAAATGACATCGAAAGCAGACTTTCATCAGAGGAAGGTTATGCTCTCAGTGCAGTGGGATTTTAAAGGTGTTGTGTTTTTCGAGCTCCTACCAAAGAACCAAATATTCAATTTGAATGTGTGTCGGCAATTGGACAATTTGAATGAATCCATTATCCAGAAACATCCAGAGCTTGTTAATTGTAAAGGAGTGTGTTCCATCACGACAATGTGAGACCACATAAGTTTGATCACCCGTCAAAAATTATTGGAGCTTGGATGGGATGTGTTGCCACACCCACCATACTCGTCTGACCATGCACGTCAGACTTCCACTTGTTTTACTCTTTTCAAAACTCCTTGTGTGGTATAACGTTCAATTCAGATGTGGCTGTAAATCATCACCTTGTTCAGTTTTTTCGCAAATAAAGACAGGTCTTTCTATGAACGAGGAATTATGAAGCGCAATGAAAGATGGCAAAAGGTTATCGAACAAAATGGGCAATATATCTTTGATTGCTCTTTGTTCTTTATATAAATAAATGACCTTTGAAAAACATAGACAAAATACCTCATGACTTTTCCGACAACCCAATAAATAGGCCCTAACCACCCAGAAAGAAATAAGAGACAGCCTAGAAAACAATTAGACTGATGCAAGACTTCTTAATAACAACAGAAAATACCAGAAAAACATGAAATGGTACTTTCAATGTTGTGGCAGAGAGTAACTAACCTATCATTGAAAAGTGAGAGGGAAAGAGATAATTTTAAGGAATGAAACAGAGATCTAAAAACAATTAAATTATGTAGTCTCCATGAAAGAGTTACCAAATATATATATACTTCGGTGGAAAGGAATTGAGCCTAGAAAGCAATAAGATGCAAGAAACGTATTTAAATCTAAACAAAATTGTTTCAAAAATCAGTAAGGCAAATAACCCTGACTACTTGAGGAGTATTCAAAACTAATCAATACTAGAAAATAATAACAATAATAAATAGTTATTTTTAGCCATAAATGCTGCTGTTATAGTAAAACTATTTAATAACTAGTTTGGAATTTCAAACTAATTTAAAACCAACATATAAATAAAATCTTAAAATATATATTCCTTTTCATTCTGTAAACTAAAGAATATCATATTCAAATTTGCCTAACAAATGATATAATTTATAGTGTAATCATTCATTAATATTTCTAGCAATTTCCAAATCATTTGCTGGTTTTTAGAAATTGTTAGTATTTTGTTTGAAGAACATTTTGCTTGCTGAAATGTTGCTTCCATTTCTGCCATGATTTCTTTTAAGATACAACACTGACCTCTTAATGACTCCTCCACACAATTGAACTGATAGTTATTATATGATAGTTTCAAGAAAAAAATTGCCCTGAAAATCAATAACATTGTTGATGCCATTTCCTCCTCTTTCTGTTTTGCTGAAGTACAAATACATTAAAGATAAATAAAGAAGACCTAAAAACATCCACAAAAAAATAGGCATTACCTAGAAAGCAACAACAATTAGACTGATGAAAGATTTCATCAGTTTTATAATACTGTCACAGGTCTTAATATATTTACTATCTCTATTTTTTACAAAATCTTGAAAATTATGCATTGGTTCTTATTTAATTCTTCAGGCCAGATGACATGTGGCAAAGGAGGATAATTGAGCACATGGCTCTATTGCTGGGCTACAACCTCTACCACCTAAGTGCGAAATGACCTACCAGAGTTTCAGTTTAAATAGGATTGATGATGAAAATTATAACATTCTAACAAGTTAGTATGCATTTAGAATTATGCCTAACACTGGGCAAATGCTGTATTAGCATCACTTCTATTTGTATTCATACAAAGGGGTTTTAATATCTGTGGTAGGTGAATATTAGAGGGTTTTTCATGACCTGGTGCAATTAAATGGAGACGAAATTCAAGCACACATCTTCATCGTCATTGTCCCAACCACACCAAAGGCTTCTCCTGTATCTGTTAACTTCCACCTGCTGCTGGACTGTTACTATCCCAGTAGACCCCACAGTGCCTGACCAAAGCCAGCAGTAGCCCTTTAATATCAGCCATGGGCTTTCCAGGTTCCTCCTAGAATCTCTCAGAACCAAGCTGAGAGGAAGTCAGGCCGGCATTCGTCCCTTAGGTGTGCAGGCTGCTGCTAGGGATACCAGGCTCCCCCTGGTTATGCAAACTTTTGGAGATTGTGGTCAGTGTGCAGGACCACCAGTGAGACAGTTGATGCCCTTGTGCTGCCCAGCTGTGGCTTCTTGGGGCCATATGTCTAAAGAGCTTGGGGAATGCAAATGGCAATTTCTAGGAAGTAAGAATTTGGGGGTGCCGTGTGCCAGGGCACTGAGCAATCAGAACAGATTGGCTTTGGAAGAAGGTAGGTCTGAACGCAGTGCTGTGCAGAACCAAAATGGAAATTGTGGCCCCTATATATATGCTTATCAAAATATTCTCCCATACTTTGAATGAAGTAGAAAAGAGCTAATAAAAAGTTCTACAATTTAAAAAAAAGAGTGTTTATAATGCCCAGTGTTGCTTAGTCTGTGTGCATGCCATTGACAACCCTCACTTTTGGCTGGTGACCGGCAGACTGAGAACTGGGCCAACTGGAGGTGACGCTTCCTGTGGCAGGGTGTTGAAGCAAACAGAACCAACTGTTTTAATTTAAAATTTTGATATTTTGCCACTCATTGCTTTTTTAGTATTATTTATTTTTTAAAAATATTGCATGGAACATTATTTAATTACTGAATTTTTGGGGTCCTCTTAAATATCGTCTCTTAGGCAAGTATGTGGCTTGCCTCAATCTAATCCTAGCCATGTCTGGAGGCCTGGGGAAGTGGCAGGTCCAGGGAAAGGATCCAGATAGGTAGACACTTGAAGGAGCACTGAAGGGTGGTGGCTCGGGGTAGTAGTTATCAATATATCTGAACAGGAAAACTTACATATTTTGACAACTGCTATTGGCTCATGTATATCCTAGCAAAAATCAGTTTTACTTAAATACATCTATTAGAAAATATATTAGAAAAGATGTCCAACTCAAAAAATTAGAGAAAACCTAGCAAATGAACCTCAAAATATATGAATGGTAATTGATATACAAATGAAATAGGTGATCCAAAAAACAGAGATACAGTAACAAAATCCTATGTCGGTTCTTTAAAAAGATGCTTACCAAATTATATTATGTTGTACACCTAACACTAATATGTCAATTATATATCAATAAAAAATACTAGTAAATCGACTTCAGTTAAAATGTTTCTTGTGGCATACATTCTGACCACATATGGTTTTTCCCAGAAATACAAAAACGTATGACTGAACATTTTTAATAACAGAATTTAGCATATATATGTTAGAAATAATTGCTATTATAAATAACATTCATATTTTTATAAATAACAAATATGTATTCTAAATTGTGAAAATTATAAATATGTTGTAAACACTTAGATGTATTTATTTTTAAAGCCAAATATTCAAAGAGTTTTTATACTTTTATAAAACCTCAGAATTGCATAACTTTATCATATATGACAATAAAATATATGTGGGAGGTTGGGAAAAATGAATAAAAATTTTAATGTTAAAAATTGCATGTGGCAAAGATATTATGAGTAGGGAAGAGAAGAATAAAAGAAATAAGCAGATTGCCAGATTAATGCCAAGTGAATCAAGGAAGGAAAAGGAAAGGACTTTGTAAGCATCTGGTAGATTCTGTGCTAACCAGGGAAGAAAATATACTTTGTGATTAATTCTATCTGGCTAAGTATATTCATTATTTTAAGAGTTACATGATTCTAAAATGTAGAATACTAATCGTAGTTGTTTCTGTATGGTTTATTCATTTATTTTTTTTAATTTTGTTTTTAATTAGTTTCAGGTGTACAACACAGTGAAATAGTTATATGTTTTACCTCTCAAAGTGACAACCCTCCTCCCCCAATCTGCTGCCCCACCCCTCCCCATAACATACATATCTATCACAATTCCATAGACTCCACTCCCATAGTATACTCCACATCCCATTACTATATATATATTCAATTATAGTTGACATACAATATTATACAACATCAGCTTCAGGTGTACAGTGCAGTGATCAAACCTCTACCCCATTCATGAAGTGGTCTCCCTAACAAGACATGTGACCATCTGTCACCCTACAAAATATTTACAACATTATTAATTATATTCCTTGAACTATCTTTCATGTCCCTGTGGCAATATTGTAGTTACCTATTTATGCTGTCTAACCCCTTCCCCTTCTTCCTAATCCCCACACCCCTCCCAACTAGCAACCATCAGTTTTTCCTCTATATCTCTGAGACTATTTGTTTTTACTTCGCTCATTCATTCAGTTTTTTAGATTCCACATATAAGTGAGATCATACAGTATTTGTCTTTCTCTGTCTGACTTATTTCACTTAGCATAATGTTCTCTAGGTCCATCCATATCGTTGCAAATGATATTATTTCATTCTTTTTTATAGTGGAGTAATACTCCATTGTATAAATGTAACACAGTTTCTTAATCCAGTCGCCTAAAGATGGGCATTTTGGTTATTTCCAAGTCTTGGCTATTGTAAATAGCACTGCGATATACATAGGGGTGCATATATTTTTTCAAATTAGCGTCTTGGGTTTCTCTGGATAGATACCCAATAGAGGAATTGCTGGGTAATATAGTAGTTTTATTTCCAGTTTTTTGAAATACTTCCATACTGATTTCCATAATGGCTGTACCAATCTGCAGTCCCACCAACAGTACACAAAGGTTGCCTTTTCTCCACACCTCACCACCACTTGTTTGTTGATTTATTGATGATAGCCATTATGACTGGAGTGAGGTGGTATCTCATTGTGGTTTTTATTTGCATTTCTCTAATGGTTAGTGAAGTTGAACATTTTTTCATATGCCTGTTGGCCATCTGTATGTCCTCTTTAGAGAAATGCCTCTTCATATCCTCTGTCCATTTTTTAATTGGGTTGTTTGTTCTTTTGGTGTGGAGTTGAATGAGTGTTCTATAAATTTTGGATATTAACCCCTTATCAGATATATTTTTGGCAAATGTCTTCTTCCATTCAGAGGCTGCTTTTTTGTAAATGATATATGGTAGATGTAAATTTTGATGGTTTTGAGATTTCTTGCATTACAAGCCTATACAAAAAATCTGGCCGCTTAGATTGTTTAAAACAAAGGGAATTTCAAAAGCCCTGTAAATTAAAAAGCCATAAAATAAAACAGTTCATAATAAAATAGTGAAAATACCTAACATTCAGTATTCACAGTCCAGTATGTAGGAGAATGGATTTTAATCAGTGGCTCTATAACACTGAAAGGGGGCAGAGATCATGGATATAGTGAATGAGCTTTGCTTTCAACATTATAATTTCTGCAAAAAGTGAAAATGAACTGACAGAATAGCAATATTTTATAGATTTTTTACCTCTGAGTTTTACCCACAGTATCTTCTCTTGCTGTTGAAATGGTTCATTTTTTTTTAATGCAGAAATTCATTCACTAACTTTTAAACCAGAGTCTGATTCCAAATCCACATGCACACTAGGTTGGAGAAATGCCTCTTTAACCAGCCTACCTTGCATAGTTTTCATTTTTATCTATGTGAACTATACAAAAATCCCAGTAATAGAAAGTTTTTAAAAGATATGTGATTAGATTTGATTGAAAGAGCAACATAATTACAGTCCCAATAATACTTGTTCATACTAATTTTTAAAATATATATGTGAAAACTATATACTGCATTGATTAATTGGTTGGTCACTACATTATGTGAATAATCTTTTGCTAGCCCAATATTGACCATCACAATTATTTAAATACCACAGTTCTCACTTATATGCCCAGGAGAAAATTGAAATTATTACAGATTGATGTATTCATTTCTCTGCCCCCATGATGTTTTTTTTATAATTATATTATTATTCTTATTATTATAATATAGTTTATCAATTTATAAATATTCCTTCTATAATATTATGTGCTTATTGAAGTCAGGGAATATGTAATATTTATCTTTGTGTCTCCTGAATTAGTTTTGTTCCCAATGTATTCTAAGTGTTTGATGTTTGCTGAATAAAAAAATAGAAAAAAAAATATGAGTTATAGAGTGAATGAAATGTCCTTCTGTAGAATAAATAAGATCTTATTACCAGTTTTGCCACCTTAGCTTAAATGTTAGCTATTTATGGAGCAGAACCTCAGAGCAAGTGGACATAAGGTAGTATATTTTGATGGAGGAAAGAAGTTAATGGTGTTGGCTCTGTAGGCAATTATAAAAGGCCACCCTCCCTTAGTTCTGGGGGAACAACAACAAGAGTACAGCAGTGGAATTGACAGTTGCCAAGAAAAATATTATTTTGGATCATATTTTCAACTAGTTTAGACTGTTGGTTTCTGAGGAAAAGTACTTGAAGGGTAACTACTGCTCTGCTTTTGCCTTCGTGGAGTTAATCTCAAAGGAAAGATACTAATTAATATGTACAGCATATAATATCAGTGATTCATTCAGTATTAATCATATCCAAAGAAAAATATGTTGTGTCTGAGGAGACTGTCACATTCATTTGATAGCCAGCAGTTGTTAGTCATACAAAGGTTGCATTAAATATGACAAATGACAAGCAAGTGAAATTGAAAGGAAATGAAGCATTTTATGAACAAAAGACTGTGACTCACTAGTGAGCTAAGAACAATGAAGAAAAGTTTTTTGTTTTTTTCCCCCCAAAATGTAGCTGGTAAAATGGTCCTGCTGTGTATGAATTTTTCCTATATTTTTCCCATTTTATAGTGAGATTTAGCTTAGAAGACCCAGGCCAACTCCAATTGTTCTCTGACATAGGACATTTTCTGCCATGACCTTTCCAAGCATAGTGACAACAATGGCTTCCGAATGACTTTGTTACTATATACCACACAAGAATATCTTTCTCTTCCTATAAAATTTGTCTCAAACTCCTTCCTGTTTTTCATGAAGTCTTCTATAATTGGTTCCATGATCTTACTATTTTTTCATTTACATGATACCACTTATGTCTTTACCAATAAATTATATGCTTTAAACATCTCAATCATTTTGTACTTATATATTGGTTTCCTTTTCTGATATTCACATTGGATAATAGGGATTAAAACATATGTTTACTTCAAAGTCAAGGTATAAGAATAAAAAAAGTAGTTATCAGTATCTTAACACCCTAAGCAAACTACCATTACCATGCCCCCATTCTGCGCCTCATCCATATCAGCATTAAAGAGACAGTTACTCGCGATTTTTTTGTCTTTTAGTTTCAGGTGTACAAAAAAATGTAATAAACATTTACACCCCTCACAAAGTGATAACTCCCCTTCCCCAATCTATTACCCCTCTGACATCACATATAGCTGTTACAATTCTATTGACTCTATTCCTTGTGCTGTACTCCATATCCTGACTATATATATATATATTAAATTATAGTTGACATTCAATATTATTCAGCTTCTGCATCAGTTCACGATCTTTTTTTTAACTTGAGCATGCTGACCTACTGAAAAATAATTTTGGTTTTTACAAGAATGAGTTTAACAGATGCATAAAAGCAGAAACAATGAAAATGAGAGGTTTCTAGAATTTGTCTATATCCCATGAGGCTACATTAAAAGGAGAATTTGGGGTAAAACGAAGTAAAAGGTAAAAGGAACCATCACCTGACCATGCACGTTATGTGCCAGTTTTTATCATAGGTTCTTTACATAGGCTGTCACTAATCAAAGCAACAATCCCACTAAGTAAGCATTATTATTTACATTTTATGCAGGAGGAAGCAGGGAATGCAAGTGGCCAAGTGCTTTGGACAGAGTCACTCAGTTAATACCTGGCATAGCCAGGGTTTGTACCCAATCATTGCATAGTTAGACTAAAAGCTCATTTACTTTCAAAACACTATGTACCTCACAGGGAGAAATATTTATATTGGTATTGCAAATGAGAGAATAAAATTGAGACTTTTGGAAGAGAAAAATTTAAAAATTAAGCATGTTGTATTTGTTTTTAGTTATAGATATCACTTACTGGTTTTCTTGCACCATATGTTTCTTAGTCAAAGGTTTTAGAAATTGTAACAATACATTGCTTTACCAAATACATATCAATTTTAATTTTACATTTGCTCCTGGTTTACATTTTAATGGAATTTTATTTCATTCAAAACAAATACTGTTGAAAGTCTGAATTACAATTAATAAACTAATTTTCTTTACTGCCTGTCACAATTTTAACATTTGGCTTGATTTGGCTGTTTTTGTTTTGTCTTTGCAAACTACCAGGAAAAAATAGTTTAGAAAATGTAATTATATCAATATGGCTTTCATATCTACAACTCTTTGAAAAGAACTCAGCACCGAGATAACACAAGGGATAAAAACCCCAGTATTCCATATCAAAGACAGATCTTAGTGCCATCATATTCTTTCCATAAATACTTATATTTATCTAAATCTTAGGAAAAAATGCAAATTAATGCATTAACTTGTCTCTTAGGCAGATATTTTCTTTTTTCTTTTTTATTAATATGGAACAAAAGCAATTTTTTTAAAACTAAATTTTATTGGGGTGACAATGCTTAGTAAAGTTAAATAGATTTCAAGTGTACAATTCTGTAATATATCATCTATATATCACATTGTGTGTTCACCACCCAGTCAGTTCTTCCATCACCATATATTTGATTCCTTTTACCCTCATCTACCACGCCCCTCCCTCCTTACCCTCTGGTAACCGCTGAACTATTGTCTGTGACTATGAGTTTTTGTTTCTTTGTTTGTGTTGTTTTAGGCAGGTATTTTCAAATGTGTTGTAACATTATCATTTATTCAGTGCCATACATAAACTTCAGCATTAGCAAGCATATATTAGACCAAGGTTTCTGACTCAGGATCTATCAAGTAAAACAAATCATAGAATGTAATTGCATGTAAACACTTAATTATTAGAAACACTCCACGGGGAGTAAATGAAGAATGATGTGGTTCATGTTTTTATTAGGTAGAACACTGGCAAAATTTAAGACAATGCTTTAATTTTTTTTAATTGATGCTAGAATTTCACAATAAAAATCTCCAATTTCTTTCATATGTTTAATCCAACATCCTTGTTTATATATCTAACCAAACATGCTTGTTTCTTTGTGGCTACTGTCTTTACAGATGAGGAAACTGATGTCTGAGGATATTTATAATTTGCCTGAGGTTGCACAGATTTTCTGGCAGGGCTGGGATTATAGCAGAAGTCAGACTTCTTTCCTTCTATATATATTTATTAAGCATATTACAAAAAATAAAGATGTCTTTATAGTTTTTAGTTAAAATATTTTATATATTTTTGATTCCTTAGTTTTTAAGTGGTGAGAAAAAAATTAGGATAAAATTAAAGTTACAATGATTCTGACTTTTAATGCTGAGCTATTTACTCTTTGATAGGAGTATAATTGTAAGGCCAGAATAAAGATTGGGATTTGTGGATCCCCAAGAAGAAAGATTCATTTGCCATGAACCCTGAGAAACAATTGATCTGCTGAGATGGACTTTCCATGGTCAACCCAGGGCCCAAATTTAATGAATAATAAGAGCCTAGGGCCATTTGCTGACAGGGGCTTCTTACATACTCTGTATACCCGGAAGAACCTCAGCTTGAACTCTGGGCCTCTTGCAATCTGCCCCATTTGATTATGACATCTGAGTCAAACAAGGCAAGGAAACCCTAGTTTTGTCTTTCTGTCTTTGAACCGAGACCTGCCCCTTCTGGTCAGAACTACACAAGTTGTATCCTTGTTTGCATCTATACCGACCAATCAGAACTGCACAATTTGGAGTTCTCATTTACATAAAACAGACCTAATGTGGACCTAGGAAGAAATTTTCGCTCTAAAAGGCAGCCTCTCCTTTATCTCGATGGAACACAATTTAGGTTTCTACCTGAATCATTGTCTCCTTGGCTGCAGCTTCTTTTGCTCAAGTAAATGCTTCTTATTCTTTGTTACAGCCTAAAATTAATTTTGGTTTACAGAATCAATGTGACCAAATTTACCAAAGAATATTACCTGGAGTATTTTGTGTATTTCTAAGCCAAGGGAAGGGAATCCAATATCAAAAGAAGGAAATTGAGTAGGAACTGACATTTGCGGCAAAGTAGAGAAAGCGACACAAGTGTGAATGGACACTAGACAGGGTGAAACAGTAAGGGTGGTAGGAGAATTATAACCTTATGTGGACCCATGTTTTCTTCCCTGGACTTGAATTGAACGGGGAAGTATTGGGGATGCCTTAATGGGTTGAACTGGGCTGGGCACCTTTACAGTTTAAGACTTTAAATGCATTTTTTTAAAACCTATGTTTAGTGAACGCTGGCTATGCTTAGTATTTTTCTGGACACTTGGAAAACATCAGTAAAACTACATGGACAAACGTCCCTGCCCTGCTGCGTCTGGCGTTTTCGTAAAAGAAGATAGCATGCATTGCAAATGAGTGAGTTATGTGCTAATGTTGAAAGTGATTAACACTATGGAATTAAATAATATAAATTAAATAATTGAACATAAGCTGAGTATGGGGATAAAGAGGATGAGGGGCTGAGAGCTAGATCCAACTAAAAATAGGGAGGTCAGGTGAGTGTTGATAGCAAGTAATGTAAAAACAAAGACCTGAAGCCATTCAGGGTCCATAAGAGTTATAGGAGGTGAGAAGTATAACTACCTAAATATTTGGAGAAAGATGATTTTAAGCAGTGGGAACACTCAATGCACAGGGTTTAAGGCGGACCATATGTGAGGTGTTGGGAAGCAGGAAAAGCTGGAGTGGAGTGACAGGTACAGTAGTAGGAGAGGATGTCAGAGGAGCAGTGACAGATCAGGTAATGCAGGGACCTGCGGATCATTGTAAGAGCTTTTACTCCTACTCTCAGTATGATGTGGACACCATTGCAGGTTTGAGTAGAGATATAACATACTAAAAACTAAAGATAGTCTTTAAACATGCAAGAAAGAAAGCAAGGACACCATTACGAAGTTATTACAATGATCCAAGTGAGAGATAGTGATGGCTTGAACCAAAAAAAAAAAAAGTGGGCAAGTTTATGGTATATTTTGAAGGTAAAAGGAATATTTGCTTCATCATTTAATTAACTAGATACAAGTATGTACAACAAATGTGTGAGTCAAGTAGACAGTTACTAGAAATAGACAAATTGCCACCATTTAAAAGTCTCCAACTTCTTTTAACCAAAAAATACATCTCATGGGTGCTCACATAAACAATTTAATCTTTGAACTCAAAAGACTGCAGAACATACAGGAATTTCAGCAAATTTATTGTGTTGTGACTGCCCCATTTGACTGTGATTTTTTTTTTCTGCTGTGTCCTCTAGACATTGCTCTGTGATTTATCAAATGTCCTTTCTTATATTTAACCCTTCTTTTTTGTCATTTCATTACATTCAAATGTAAAGGCACTTATCTCTCTCTCCTAAACCACTGTTCACTCATAAATCTGCAAAATATATGCACTATCTGCTCTTCAAAAATAAAAACAATAAAAAATTATTTGACATTGTTTTCCTATCTAATTATTAGCCAATGTCTAATCTTTCCGTAGTTATTAAAGTTCTTGAAACAGTGCTCTATATTACAATAGATCTCTCTTATTCATCACATACTGTTTATTCCTCAACCTGTTCTAATATTGCTGCTGTAGAGAAGGTCTATTAATAGTTAATGATAACCTACTTATTGCTAGATCAAATGATTCCCTTTAAGTTCTCAGTATTTATTTCATTTTATGTTCCTTATTAAACTTTCCAAATTACAATTGAAACTGATTTTTATGAGTTCTTCTGAGACCTACCTAACTATTCTTCCCTTGTCTTTTTCACCATCATGTCTTCCCTCTACATCCTGCGGGACCTCACTGCTACTTTCCCCTCCTACCAGGAATCTCTCCATTCTCTTCTCCTCTTTTTTTCTCTTGTTTTTCCTTCAGTGTTTTATGTATAAATGCAGGTTCATCCAGGAGACCTGAACTATTCCACTAGCTTCACCTCTTACCTCTATGCTAACTAAAACCAGTTCCAAGAAATTTCTCAATTAAGATAGATGTTTCTTTTGGACTCAATTTTTGATTGTCCCAGAGGCAATTAAAATAAACCTTGTTCAAAAATAAAAATGCATTCTCTCCTTCTCAACATACTCATAGTAATTAAAAACTGTGTCAACATTTGTTTTCTATCTCAGAAAATGACTCTACCAACCACTTAGTTACATAAGCTGGTAACTCCCCTATTATTTTTTATTCTCAATTTCTTCATAATTGCAATTGTATTTTAAAAACTAAACATGCCCTGTAAATCCCTATATTACTCTAGATTTTCAGTGCTACTGTGTTTGTTTTGTTCTTCAATGTCTTATTGCCTCTATTACCTGGAAATATCCTAACCTGTGTTCCTATATCAGCCATCATTTACTGACAGCTGTGTTTCTTATCATTGCCTGAGTTAGCTCCCTAAGGGATAATGTAGACTTATAGTTCAACATGGCAGATCAAATACATGCTTCTATTTTTTCTTATCCATAAAAATCTCTAAAATCACAGTGAAAAGACATAAAACATAACTGCAAAAATGAAAAGAATGTGAGAAGAGAGAACAATGTATTATTTTATTTAAGAATACTTAGGGAGATAAATTTTTTTTAAAGATTTTTATTGGGGAACTGGGGGGATGGGAACAGCTCTGGGGAATTGGGGAAAGGGGAACAGACAAGCTGCTGTCGTTTTTTGTTCTTCAGTCTAGTTATGGAGGACATCGCTTCACTGGCCCAAGTTGGCACCATCATTGTGCTCTTCTCTGGCGGCAGATCAGTCGCCGGCCTCTGGACGGCTGCTCACAGCGGCTGCTGGCTGCTCACGCTGGCTGCTGGCTTCATACAGCAGCGATGGCAACCCACTGCAACAGGGGCTGCAGCCTACGCCGTCGCCAGTGACTCACGGCAGCCCAGCTCCAGGTTGAGCTGTTGTTTAGCATCTTAGCTGTGGAGGGCAGTGTCACTGGCCCTCATGTGGGATCTGAACCGGGGCCCTCTGGCGTCCCAAGCCAGCTCCCAACCATCATGCCACTCGGCCAGCCCCAGGGAGATAAAATTTTGATGAGACACTTTCATTTCTGTCTCAGAGTAACAGGGACTAGATTTACCCTCCAATCAGAAAAAAACAAAAAACAAAAATATATGAAACAGTGATGTGTAAGACACTGGACATCAGACAAAGAGGGGCAGTGAACCCTAGAAGAGAGAAAACAAACTAGGTGAGCCCTATGCTTGTACCAGCTTACTACCTGGAGACTGCACTTAGACAACAGGTCAGGAAGGGGAAACCCAGTCAGAACCTGATGGACTCCCTGAGTTGAAATGGAGTTGACAGTCCAGGGAGATGAGGGCAGCTAGAGTTCACAGGACAGAGTGCCTAAGAAGAGAAAGTCACACAGAGAAAACTCCAGAGATCAGCAGCAGCTCCCGCTCAAGTATTCAGCCCAGTACTGCTCAGTGAGTGTGTATGAGGAAATCACTTTGGCCAAGGAAACAACCACCCAAAAAGAGTTTAAAAGAACCACCTCAAAAGACACTAGATAGAATAGTACTCAGTGCTCATACAGGGCAGAGAATTACACTTATTCCCACCAAAAAACTGAAAACCTTAGCAGTCTATGGGCTATTGGTTTGAGTACAAAGAGGGGTCTTTCTTGCCTCAGTGGTGGGGAATAATTAGGCCAAGATAAAATACTGTTTCAACTGATTCCAAGTAATTTAACTGTGTTCCAGACCAAAGTTGGAGAATATTTGTAGAAGTACAAAAACACATCCATTACCCAACAAGGTAAAACTCACTATGTATGGTATCCAATAAAATAATTATAAATACATTATCATAATTAAATTTATAAATTATAAATAGTTATAAATAGACAAAGCAGAAAAATATGATCAATAACAAGGAGGTAAGTCAATCAATCGAATGTGATCCACAATTAATACAGAAGTTGGGAGCAGCTGCAGGCAAAGATAAAAACAATTGTTATAATTGTAGTCTATGTGTTCAAAAGTTGAGACAGAAGAGGCAGGGTAGAGTGTGAGGGCTGGATTAGACAGTGCATTAAGGAATGTTTTAGTGGTGATATATGTGTTCATTATTTTAACTATGGTGATGGTTTCTCAGATTATGTATTGTCAAAACTTATCAAATTGTACACTTTAAATATGTACAATTTATTCTATGTCAATGATGCCTTTTGTAAATATTAAAAACATAACTTTTACAAAGCAAAGAAGAAGAAGAAGAAGAAGAAGAAGAAGAAGAAGAAGAAGAAGAAGAAGAAGAAGAGGAAGAAGAGGAAGAAGAAGAATGATTTTCTAGCAATGGAGCCAGATGGATCGTGTAGGATGGAGTGGAGTTGCTCTCAAGCAGTAGTTGGTCAGGCCTCGAGCCCCATCTTGAAATTCTTCCCTGGGCATTAGGAGCGTGTTCTCCACAGATATTTGGAGCATGGTGCCACACACCTCAGAGTCTAAAACTCTGTTTCTGTTTTTTTTGTTGTTTATTTTGTTCTTTAAATTCCACATATAAGCGAGATCATAAGGTGCTTGTCTTTCTCTGTCTGACTTATTTCACTTAGCATAATACCCTCATCATTCCTTTCCAGAAAAGTCAGATGTACTTTTTTTCTATCATGATAAGCAAGAAACATAATTTTCCAAAGTGAGTCTGATGTCACATGAAAATCTTTTTTTACATCAGAAAACATGGGGAATTCCAGATATACCTTTCCATGTTTTAGACACAGGGGTCTCAGCTCTAGACAGCTTTGACTTTTCCTGAGGATTAAAATGCCACTGGGAATTTTCAGGCAATATTTACCACCATTCTTATCTGTTTTATAAGTAGAAGTTGAGTGCCCAGCTCTCCTAAGAAAGGAAGGCAGATAAGCACCCCACATGACAGGGTCTGCCTCCCAAGTTCCTTTCTGTCACTTCCCATGAGGCAACCTTACCTCCAGAAAGAGTTTCTACTATAGTTGGATTAAGGCAGAAAACGTTATCTTTCTTACCATCTCATACTCCTAAAAATACTTTCTTTGCCTTAACTTCCGGCTTGTGGTTTACACAAAGAGAAGACTGTGATATTCTCAGAAGGAATAATGAAATAATACATACAATCCTACACTCAGATATAAGAAATAGCATTTCATAGACCAAAACAATGTTACTTAATGTAGTTTCAGAAAACCAAAAATTATTTCATCTTACTTCATGAGGGAGGATGTTTTTGCTTAAGTGTTTGATAATGTGTGGAGCAAAATCCTAGGCTGTTTTCAGGACCTGATACAAGATCACTGAGAAGGATATTTTTTGAGGATAGCAATGTTGAAAGACCAGATAATCCAGCAACAGATTGAACAAGTGCTATTAAACCTCAAAGGAGTGACAATAAAGTGCTAACTCCTCAGTATGTGCTATGTGACTCCAGTAAAAATGAAACAATGTCCTTAAAGAGTTGAAAGGAAGTAATCGCCATTATAGAAGACCATAAACAAGACAAATTTACCTGGGAGTAGAAACAAGATCAGACAAATAGAAAAAAGATTTTTATTGCCAGAAGTACTAAAATAAATGTATATTAATATGTCAATTTACTGCAGCTTTTAAGATTTCCTCCTTATTTTTTTCTTTTCAGCAATTTTACTATGATGTGCTTGAATTCTTTGCAATTTTCCTGTTCAGCTGTTCTTGGGTTTACTAGGCAAAATCTCCATTCTAGACCCTGAAAAAAGAATCAGATCATGACCAGTACTGACTAGAACAATATGTAGCACACAGGATGGATCAGCACAGCAAATATTTCCTTAGGGCTCCTGCCTGAGGCTCGTTATCAGTGCCATGGCGTGGGGGAATTGGAGCCTAATACAAGTAACCACAGTTAACTGATTTCTAAAGAGTTTTTTAAAATTCTAACTTTTATTATAACTTTTAAATATATACTTTTTTAATTTTAGTAAATTTATTGGGATGACATTGGTTAATAAAATTATATAGGCTTTACATGTATAGTTCTATAATACATCATCTATGTATTACATTGTGTGTTCACCACAGAAAGTAAAATCTCCTTCCATCACTATATATTTGATCCCTTTTGCTCTCTTTTACTTACCCCCTTCCCCCTTACCCTCTGGTAACCACTAAACTACTGTCTGTGTCTATGAGTTTTGTTTCTTTGTTTGTCTTTTTCATCTGTTGCTTTCAGTTTTATATCCAACATATCAGTGAAATGATACAGTTCTCAACATTTTCTGTCTAACATTTCATTTAGCATAGTAATCTAAAGATCCATCTATGTTGTCACAAATGGCAGTATTTCATCTTTTCTTATGGCTGGGTAATATTCCACCGTATATATGTACCACATCTTCTTTATCCAATTATCTGTTGAAGGACATTTTGGTTGTTTCCATGTTTTTTGTGTTTGTTTTTGTTTTTGATTTTTTTTTAAATTTTTATTGGGGAATTGGGGGAAGGGGAACAGACAAGTTGCTGTCATTTTGTTCTTCAATCTAGTTGTGGAGGACGTTGCTTCACTGGCCCAAGTTGGCACCATCATTGCGCTCTTCCCGGGCGAGGCAGGTCAGTCGCTGGCTTTCTGGACTGCCGCTCACTGCGGCTGCTAGCCGCTCACGCTGGCTGCTGGCTACACACGGTAGCCCATGGCAACCCACTGCCACAGGAGTTGCAGCCTACGCCGTCGCCAGCAACTCACGGCAGCCCAGCTCCAGGTTGAGCTGTTGTTCAGCATCTTAGCTGTGGAGAGCAGTGTCACTGGCCCTCATATGTGGGATCCGAACCGGTGCCCTCTGGCATCCCAAGCCAGTTCTTAACCATAGCACCACTCGGCCGGCCCTGTTTCCATGTTTTGGCCACTGTGAATAATGCTGCAGTGAATATAGGGGTACTTATACATTTACAGATAAATGTTTTCAGATTTTTTGGGTAGATATCTGAAGGGTTGCTGCGTCATGTGGTAATTCTATTCTTAATTTTTTGAGGAACCTTCATACTGTTTTCCATAGTGGCTGTACCAATTTACATTCTCACCAAAAGTGTATGAGAGTTCCTTTTTCTGCACAACCTCTCCAAAACTTATTACTTGTCTTGTTGGTAATATTCGTTCTAACAGGTGTGAGGTAGTATTTCATTGTGGTTTTAATTTGCATTTTCCTAATAGCTAGTGAAGTTGAGCATCTTTTCATATATCTGTTGGGCATTTGTATGTCTTCTTGGGAGAAGTGTCTCTTCAGCTCCTCTGCCGAATTTCTAATTGGATTTTTTTTTGGTTGTATGAGTTCTTTATATATTTTGAATATTAACTCCTTATCAAAAGTGTTATGTGAATGTATCTTCTCCCATTCAGTTGGTTGCCTTTGTTTTAGTGATCATTTCTTTCATTGTGCAGAAAATTTTTTCATTTGATACAGCCTCATTCATTTATTTTTCTTTGTACTTCTTTTACCTTTGAAGTCAAATTCATAAATCTTCTCTAAGACCAAGGTCCATAAGTTTAGTATCTATGTTTTCTTCCATGCAATTTATTGTTTCAGGTCTTATATTTATGTCTTTGATTCATTTAAGTTAATTTTGGTGTATAGAGACCAAAAGTAGTCTAGTTTCATTCTTTTGCATGTAGCTTTCCAATTTTCCCAGCCATTTATTGAAGAGTATTTCTTTTTTCCATTGTATGCTTTGGGCTTCTTTATCAAAAATTATTTTCCCATATATATGTGGGTTTATTTCTGGGTTCTCAGTTCTGTTCCATTGGTCTGTGTGTCTATTTTTTTGCCAGCATCATGCTGTGTTGGTTATCATCAATTTGTAGTATAATTTGAAGTTGTGTGCTACCTTTGGCCTTGTTCTTTTTTATCAGGATTACTTTGTCTGTTTGGGGTCTTGTGATTCCATATAAATCTGGTGATTGTTTGTTCTATTTCTTTAAAAAATGCCATTGGAATTTGATAAGGATTGCATTAAATTTGTATATTGTTTGGGTAATATGTCCATTTTAACTACGCTGATTCATCTAATCCAATGACATGGAATATCTTTCAATTTCTTTGTGGCTTCTTCAATTTATTTTAGTAATGTCTTGTAGTTTCTAGTGTATAGGTCATTTGCATCCTCTATTCAGTTTATTCTTAGGTATTTTATTCTTTTTGTTGCAGTTGCCTAAGTAATTGTTATTTTCATTTCTTTTCTTGACATTTCATTGTTAGTATATAGGAATACAATAGATTTTTGTACAATGATTTTGTGTCCTGCAACTTTACTGTATTTGTTTATTGTTTCTAATAGTTTTTGTTTTTTGTTTTTTTTTTAGGTGGAATTTGTGGGGTTTCTATGTAAAGAATCATGTCAGGGCCACCAGGTGGCTCAGTTGGTTAGAGCACGAGCTCTTAACAACAAGGTTGCCAGTTTGACTCCTTTCATAGGATGGTGAGCTCACCCCCTCCTCCACCTCCCTCTAGTAGATTGAAAGTGGCGACTAGACTTGAAACTGAGCTTGCATCCTCCACAGCTAAGATTGAAGAACAACAACTTGACTTGGAGCTAATGGATTCTGGAAAAACACAACATTCCCTTCCCCAATTCCCCAACACTGTTCCTCTCCCCAATTTCCCAATAAAATCTAGAAAAAAAATACCTTAAAAAAATCATGTCATATGCAAAAAGTGACAATTTGACATTTTCATTTCTTATTTAGATGCCTTTTACTTCTTTCTGTTGCCTGATTGCTCTGGCTAGAACTTCCAAAACTATGTTGAATAACAGTGGTGAGAGGGGGACATCCTTGTCTTTTTCCTAATCTTAGAGGAAAAGCTTTCAGTTTTTCACCATTAAGTATATTAGCTGGAAGTTTGTCATATATGGACTTTATTATGTTGAGGTACTTTCTATACCCATTTTATTAAGTATTTTAATTCTAAATGGGTGCTGTATCTGGTCAAATTCTTTTTCTGCATCTATTAATATGATGATACAATTTTTATACTATATTTTGTTTATGTGGTGCTATCACATTAATTGATTTGCATGTGTTGAAACATCCTTGTGCTCCTAGAATGAACCCCACTTGTTTATGATTTTTATTCTTTTTAATCTATTGTTGTATTTGATTTGCTAATATTTTGTTTAGGATTTTTGCACTTGTGTTTATCAGAGATATTTGTCTTCTGTAGTTTTCTGTTTGTTTTTGTTATCACCAGGCTTTGGTATCAGGGTGATGTTGGCCTCATAAAATGACTTAGGAAGTATTACCTCTTCTTCAAGTTTTTGGAAGAGTTTGAGGAGGACTGGTATTAAATCATCTTTGAATGTTTGGTAGAATTCACTAATACAGAAATCTGGTCCTGGAATTTTGCTTTTGATAAGATTTTAGATGATTGTTTCAATTTCCTTACTGTTGTTTGGTCTACTTAGTTTTTCCAGTTCTTCATAGTTCAGTCTAAGAAGGTTATATATATTTTAAGAAGTGAATTTCTCTAGGTTACTGAATCTGGTGGCATGTAGACCTTCATAGTATTCTTGTATGATCATTTGTATTTTTGTGGTATCTGGCATAAGTTTTCCACTTTAATTTCTTATTTTATTTACTTGAGTCTT
This sequence comes from Hipposideros armiger, assembly GCF_001890085.2. Classification (NCBI taxonomy): domain Eukaryota; kingdom Metazoa; phylum Chordata; class Mammalia; order Chiroptera; family Hipposideridae; genus Hipposideros; species Hipposideros armiger. The sequence continues at coordinate 541,211 of NW_017731637.1, read as the reverse complement.
TTCTCTTTTTCCCTTAGTCTAGCCAGGAGCTTGTCAATTTTGTTCATCTTTTTGAAGAAATAGTTCTTTGTTGCATTAATTTTTTCTATTGTGTTTTTGTTCTCTATTCCGCTTAATTCTGCTCGAATTTTTATTATTTCCTTCCTTCTACTGACTTTGGGTTTCATTTGTTCTTTTTCTAGTTCTTTAATATGTAATGTTAGGTTGTTTTTTGAGACTTTTTTCTTCTTTCTTGAGATAGGCCTGTAATGATATAAATTTCCCTCCTATTACCGCTTTTGCAGCATCTCAAAATTTTTGATATGTTGTATTTTTATTTTCATTTGTTTCAATGTATCTTTTGATCTCTCCCTTTATTTCTTTTTTGATCCTGTCATTCTTTAGTAGCATGTTGTTTAATCTCCACCTAATTGTGGTTTTTCCCACTTTCTTTTTGCAGTTTATCTCTAATTTCAAAGAATTGTAGTTGGAGAATATGCTTGGTATGATTTCAAAAATTTTAAATTTGTTGAGGCTAGTTTTATGTCTCAACAGATGACCTATCCTTGAGAATGTTCCATGTGTATCAGAGAAGAATGTATAATCTGGTGTTCTTGGATGTAAGGCTCTGTAAATGTCAATTGTGTTCATTTAGTATAATGTGACATTTAAGGTTGATATTTTCTTGTTGATTATCTGTTTGAATGATCTATCTATAGCTGTCAATGGGGTAGTTAGGTCCCCTACTATAATTGTGTTTTTGTCATTTTCTCCTTTTAGTTCTGTTAGTAGTTGCTTTATGTATTTTGGTGCTCTCTGATTGAGAGTCTACATATTGATAATTGTTATGTCTTCTTGTTGTATTATCGCCTTTATCAATATGAAATGCATGTCTTTGTCTTTTGTTACCCTTTTTATCTTAAAATTTATTTCATCAGATATAAATATGACTATATCTGCTTTTCTCTGAATATCATTTGCTTGACAGATTGTTTTCACCCTATCATTTTGAGTCTATATTTATTTATCCTTACAGCTGAGGTGTGTCACTTAAAGGCAGCATATGGCTTGATTTTGTTTTTTAATCCAGTGTGTTACCCTGTGCCTTTTATTAGTAAGTTCAGTTCATTTACATTTAGGGTGATTATTGATATATGAGGATTTTATACAACCATTTTATCTTTTGATTTTTGTAGCTCATTGTCTCCATTGTTTGCCCTTGTGTTTTTGTCTGTTATTTTTGTTTGGTGGTATTTTATTACTATTTCCTCTTTGTTATGTTATGTGTTTCAGTTGTGGAATTTTATTTTATTTTATTTTTTTTATTTTTGCAGTTACCATTATGTTTATGTAAAAGAAAGTTTTACATATATATTTATATATAGTAGTCCTTTTTCTTCTCCATACATCTTTTCTGCATTTCCCTTTGGAAATTCAGAACTTTATCTCCTCCCTTTTTGATTTTTATTATCTCAAATTATCCCTATTTATACTGTGAGTTCATTTCCGAGTTGCAATAGCTGTTGTCTTCTTTTCTTCTTTTTTATGTTTTTACCTCCTTTAACCTTTATGTTATATTTAAGTATATAGTGACCTATTCTGAATAAGAGCTGAGATTTCCTGTTTTGATCTGTCTGTTAGTCATCTTACTCATAATTTTGTATCCTTTTTCTTTTTTGTTTCAGGAAGAACACCCTCCTTCAGTATTTCTAGTAATATGGGCCTTCTGGTGGAACCTTCACTCAGCTTCTCTATGTCTGTAAAGGTCTTCATTGTTCTTTCATATCTAAAAGATAACTTTGCTGGATATATTATATTATCATTGGCTGGTTATGTCTCTCTTTCAATAGTGTGAATATTTTATTCCACTCCTTCCTAGCTTGTGGGGTTTCTGCTTAAAAATATGATGATAATCTAATGAGCTCTCCTTTATATGTTGACATTTTCTTTTCCCTGGCTTCTTTGAGAATTATTTGTTTTTAATTTCTGATAGTTTTAATATAATGTGCCTTGGAGAAGGTATTTTTGGATTGAGATAATTGGGCATTCTGTTTGTTTCTTGAATTTGAGGACCCAGTTCTTTCCATAGGTTTGTGAAGTTCTCTTTGACTATTTGTTTGAAGAGACTCTCTGTGCCCCTTTCCCTTTCTTCTTCTTCTGGTATGCCCATTATTCTTATATTGCTCTTTCTGATGGAGTCAGATAGTTCTTGTAGATTTCTTTCATTTCTTTTAACTCTTATGTCTCTTTATCCATCTGTGACATTTCCAAATATCTATCTTTGATATCACTAATTATTTTCTCCATCTGGTCAGCTCTAGTTCTTAAGATTGCTGTTTCATTCCTCATCTCTTATAGAATTTTTCAACCCTAGAATTTCTATTTGATTCTTTTTTAAAGTTGCCATCTATTTGGTATTCATTTTGTTCTTTGTTTTTTTTTATTTCTGTGTCCATTAAGCTGCCTATCTGAGTTTTCTTTCATTTTGTTTAGTTTTTCAGAACTTCAGTCTTGAATTCTCTGTCATTTAAGTCACATATTTCCATGTCTTCAAGTTTATTTTCTGGAGATTTTAATTTTCTTTCTGAGCTGCATTGTTCCCTTCTTTGTTCATTATATTTGATGGATCGTTTCTCTGTCTAGGCATCTGTGGAAGTGAATGTTGCAGCAGGTTGATAAGAAGAGGTTTCTCTTTTATTTTACCTTAGGTGGCATTAGAGTACAAGTGTTTATTTTCTCTTGCAGTACTCTGGCTTCTTGGCAGTGAAAAATGCTTTGTATTCCTTGGGGAGGTGGGTGTCTCTTCTGTGACCATAGTACCTTGGTCTCAGGGCACCACCACCATGGGAGAATGTGGTGGACCATGGGATTCTGAGCTCCTGAAATCCCAGTGCTGCTCCTGCAGCCAGATATAGTGCTGTGCTGACTAAAGTGTCCCAAGTACCCCCACTGGAATCAGCCATGAAAGATGGGGGTGGGAGGAGGGCTGGGAGATGTCGCTGGTGTGTTTTTTACTTTGTTTTCTTCCCAGTAATAGTGACGTCCAGACCTCATCTGCCTCTCCTTTATATCTTCACCCTTGCCACTGGGATAAGCCACAGTGTGCATCTGCTGCTCAGAAACTGTCTCTCCAGTACTCAGAGATGTAAATATTCTGCTTTGTAACCTGACATTCGTTGCTACAGTGTCTTCTGGGGCCAGCTGCTAGCTCTGGGAGGGTGAGGGAGACGGCCAGGCTCCATGGCTTGTTTTCTGCCTGGAAATGGTGGCTGCTAGAACACTGCTGTCACACTTCTGTATCCAGCCTCTGCTCTAGGTTTCTGTCCCTATCATTGGGTCAAGCCATATTATACGCTGATCACTTAGGCAGGAATACTTGGGGCCACAGAGAGTGTGCCTGCAGTCTCAAGCCTCCCCTTTCCTGGGACTGGCAGTGAGCTTTGTGCTGTGTCTGCGGCACTCATCTCTGCTCTTCTACTCCCTTCCCTCTGCACCTGTGTGCTCCGATTTGCCCACCTTCGGATGTTTTGATGTGTGGATCTCTCAGATGTGTTTTGTGTGTTGCACAGGGTATCCTTTGTTGAGTTATAGCTGTTCAATTTGTTGTAGCTTCATGGGGAGTTATTAAGAAGAACCTCATGCCCCCATGCTTCTGATGTCACTCTGACCGTTTGCAACAATATAATTGGACCTAGAGGGGATTATGCTAAATAAAATAGACAGCAAAAGCACCATAGCATATGGTCTTACTTATATATGGAATCTAAAGACAAAAATAAGTGAACAAACAAAACAGAAACAGGCTCAAAGGTACAGAGAACAAACTGATGGTTGCCAGATAGGAGGGGTTTGGGGACCTGGGTAAAAAACGTGAAGGGACTAAGAAGCATAAGTTGGTAGTAAGAAAATAGGCACAGAAATAAAAATTATAGCATAGGGAATATAGTCAATAATACATAACAAGTATATATGGTGCCAGGTGGCTACTGGACTGAATACAGGGATCACTTCATAAATTATGTGAATGCCTGACCACTGTGCTCTACACCTGAGACTAATGTAAAAATAATATTGAATACCCACTATCATTAAAAACAAAAAGAACTGTGAGGTGTTTGCAGTTTTTACTTTACTTGTAAACATCACCCTGACACAGTATCATGTATGCTGGCAAAAGATACATGTCTCCTGGATCAGAAAAAATGGACTTTATTACTCACAGCAATAGTGGTTGTTAAGAGTATTAGCATTTTATTGTATATATTTTCCATGCCCACTTCTCACAAGGCAGCATGGAGAGGGTCAGTTAACTCCTGTATATGCAATGGGTTGCATTACAAAAGAGAAACCCTGGTCAAAAATCTTTTTTAATGGACAGCAAAATAAGCCTGACCTTCTCTTCAAAAGGAGCTATTATCTTCACTATACTGAGCAGTAAGTATACCTGCCCTGTGCTCAGGGGGGTACATTATATCTCTAAGGCTGTAAACAATCCTGTGCTTTTCTCTGAAGGAAGGCATTTTTTCTTTCTTCTAAGATTATTTACTGAACATTCTTGAAATGATCACTGGGAACAAAGCAGCTACTGCATTGCTCACAAGATTTGCAGAAATGTGAGAGAGACTGATGGCAATTTTCTTCCAACATACTCAAAACACTTTTCAAGAGGTTATTCCATTCTTACTTCCACCGCCCTCCCCATCCCCCCCCCTCCCCTGTCTCTCTCTATCTCCCTCTCCTGGATTAACCTTATATCATCAGATTTAGTAGTCATTTAAAAATGAATATAAACGGCAAGTTTTTATTATATATTTTTATAATATGTTACCATATTATATGACATCCGGAGAGAATAATTTATGGAAGAATGAATTTAGATATCACTTTATGTTTTTAAAGATTATAATCTCCTTGGTTTAGTGTATTTTTGGGATATTCTGAAATTTATTCCATTAAGAAGGTTAATGGCATCTTCTTGTCCTCTGTACAGTGCAGTTTAGAATTATATTCTAAAACTATTATATGAAAATTAATCACATTGTCATAACAAAGCATATTGTATTCATTACATAAACAGGGCAATATTTTTGCTACAATAGACAGGATCTTCTTTCTTCAAAATCCAGTGCTAATAAAAAAGTTATGTGAATTATAATTTTCTTCTTCAAGGTAAATATTTTAGAAAATCAGGTTGAAATACATCTACATTATGAAAACAGTTATTCTTAGGTAAAATTTTAAGATATCTGTTCAAGCTTAGCAATTCATCAAAGTAATATTTCTTGTGGTTGTCATTATTTCTCCCTAATTTATCTTTAACCTCCACACACTAATCTTATTGTGAGAATGTCAAAACTGACAAAAATGTATGACAAAATTACTATTAGCCAAATTTATTCTTGAAAGTAATTGTTTCAACCCTTCATCTGTACAAAATTTGTTTTGCATTTTCCTTTTATTTCACTTATGCCTAGTGAAATTTTACATATAGTTAAATATTCACTTTGAATGCCTCCCCCATGAAGAATTGCCTATTCTAATCTTAGAATTAATTTTTCTTCCCCCCACTGTAGAACATAGTTGATATCTCTTAGATCATCTCCACAATCTCATCTATAATTTATTTCTACTTTTATTTTATTTTCTAGCATACTAGCATTCTTCTGAGAAAAATTCTGTCTTGTACATATTGGTGTCCTTTAAATAGTATTTATCATGGTAACTTTTCAAAGTCTTTTAACTCACAGAGACAGACATTTGCCAGAAACACCCAGTTTTCCATTTTTAACAGGTTTTATGGTGGATTTTATATGGATGTGTGTGGAAACAAACAGAACAGGAATCTAATGGGAAGAGCAGGGCCTCACATCACACAGATGAATCTTAGTTTGGAAATTGGCAATTGGTTCAGGATAAAGTCAAGTCTAGATTGTAAGAACCTTGTTTGAATTTCTCTCTTCTTTCCTTTTAACTGCCTCATTTCACAGAGAGAGAAAGCCAAATCTTTATAGTTTCCTACAAACTCTATATGATCTACTCTGTTTCCTTCATGACTTCAAATCCTAATACTCTGTCCTTCTATCACTTTTGTCCTGTCACACTGACCTCCTTAGGGTTGTTACAAATGTTCCCTATTGTTGGAGTGCTTTTCACCTAGATAACTCCAGAGCCCACTTCTTCACTTTCTTGAATTCATTACTTAGATGTCACCTTCTCTGATAATTTGTATTCACTTACTGCACCCTACTCTTTGTACCCTTTCACTCACTTCTCTATATTTTTATGTCCTTATTACTTATCTTGTTTCAATATACTAAGTGTTTTATTGATTTATTTGGTTTATTATCTGTTACTCCACAAGAGTGTAACTCTATGTGTATACAAATTTCTGTCACTTTTTAAAAATAAACTTGAATTTTGATATAATTGTAGATTTACATGCAGTTGTAAGGTACAAGAAATAATACAGGGAGATATCAGTTACTTTTTATCAGTTTCCTTCAATGATAACATGCAAAACAGAATATTGACATTGATACAGCGAAGATACAGAACATGTCCATCACCAAAAGTAGTTCTAATCTTGTTTTTTATAGCCACACCCACTTCTGCTAGAAAGTTATTCTATGAAAGCGAGTTACTAGAAACAGAAGGACAGGCATTAAAACTGAAACTTGGCCTCAACACAGGAGAGTCTCTATTTTTTAAAGATGAATAGCCTTAACTCTAGCAAAGAAAAATAGAAATTCTGTCAGGAATAAGATAATATCATTGATACACTATAATCTTTGTACACAATATTCACATTTCAATGAAAATTCACCAGGCACACCAAAAGGCACACCAAATAACTGAAAATACAAGAAAAAAAAGACAAAACTAATGGACCCATATAAGATACAGATATTGGAGAGAATGGACAATAACTTTAAGATAACTGTTAAGACAATCAAAAATTGAAGAAAGTAGATGAAAAGAACAAGAACTTCACCAAGGAATTAGAATGTATAAAATGAATAAAATAAAAAAATTAAAACCAAAAAAAGAAAATAATTGAAATTTAAAACTTACTAGTTGTGATTAATAGATTTTAAAATACAGAAAAATTGATTAATAAACAGACAGGCCATTCAAATAAATCTAGAATCCAAGTCAGAGAAAAATTATATAGATAATTCAGAACAAAATAAGAACATCTAACATATATTAAAGTTAAGTTTTAAAAGAAGAGAGAAGGAAGGTATAGAAGAAATACTGAAAGTCACCAAGAATTCTCCAAAGCTAAATTAAGATATTAAGGTATAGGTTCAGAATCTCTGAAAACCCTAAGTGGAATAAGCATAAAGTAGACCAACTGAGGCATATTTCAATAAAATATATATATATATATAAACCAAAAATTCAAAGCTAAAACAACAGCCAGAAACAAAAAAAAACAACAACAACAACAAAAAAAACCACACACTGTCTTTTAAGCAACAAGAATGAAAAACTAATTTTTAAATAGTAATAATGGAAGCCCAAAGCTAATGGAATAAGATTATTAAAGTGCTTGAAGTAAACAATAGACAATAAATAGACAAAAAGAATTTATTGCTAGCACTGCAACACTAAAGGAAATACTAACGTGTTGCTTCATAAAAAAGAAAAAGGATTTTAAATAATGATGTTAAAACTCAAATACCCAAAAGGTTGAATATGTAGATAAAACTTAAAGAAATATCAATTCAACAGTATGGTAATAGTAATAACAATGATAATAATAACACATGTCTTGGGGTATAAATAATTACATAGAATTAATTATCATTCATACAGAGGAAGGGAAGCTACTAAATAGATTATTTTAAGGTTTTAGACAAATCAGGGATATATTTAAATTAGTTATTTGTATTAGGCTCTAATTATTCAATAATTCATGATGTGACATTTAGCTTAACCTCTTGACAAATAAGGAATTTATAATCAACATGCTGGTAGAAGGAGGAAAGAAATAATGAAATATATTTGATTAAAATCAAAGAAGAAAAAAGATCACAAAAGGCTATATATAGCAGATGACGTGAATAAAAAACAAATAGTAAAATGGTAAATATAAGCTCAATATAGAACATATTTAAAATACTATAATTATAAAACAAATGTTAAGTTGGTTAAAATCTAACAATTACCCTCTAATATATTAGATGTAAGGAATTTGATAAAATTCAATACTCAATAATATTCGTTACAAAAAATGAAAATAAAAAAATAAGCAACAGGTGGCAGGATGGCTCAACTAAAACAAGGAATAGAAGGGTATTTCCTTATTCTGAATAAGATTTAATACAAACATTCTTCAGGAATGATTGAATGATGAATTATTAAAAGTAGCTCTCTAGCGAGAAAATGAGGAAAAATTGTAATGGCCTTTATTTTACATTTCGCTGGACAGTCTAGCCAGAACAACATGACAGGAAAAATAATTAAATTTATAATGATTGGAATGGAAGAAAATAAATTGGCATTATTCACCAAAGGTTGATCATGTGTGTAGAAATTCAAAATATTGTATGAATAAACTGTTAGAGATAAGTGAATTTAGCAACATAGAAAGATGAAAATAGTAACTTATTTTGTATACCTACAATAAAGTTGAACATTAAAATTTATGCATTTTATACTAGTATTAATAAACATCTCTAGCTAGGATTAAATATAGTAGATGATAGCAAAATCTCGCTGTTAAAAATATAAAATATAATTGAGAGAAAGAAGTACTAACTAAACAGAGTTATACTATGAACATTGCTTGGAAGATGTTTTTTCTTCCAAAATCATTCCATACACCTAATGCACTTACAATTAAAGTTATAGTATGTGACCTTGGGGTGGAAATGACAAATTGATTCAAACGTTTATATCCAAATTTAAAGGCAAGAATAGCTAAGGCAATGATAAAGAAGAATGAAGCTGGAGGTAATATAATACAGATATTAAGGTTTATAAAGCTGTAAATAATATCTTGTTTACTGACAAGCTAGACAAACTGCCAAATAAAACAGTATTATCTGGAAACTCACCCTCACAATTCAATTTATGACTAAGACGATACATAAGTACAAAGGATAAAGCATGGACTTTTCTTTTTTAAAAAAAATAAAGTTTATTGGGGTGACAATGGTTAACAAAATTACATAGCTGTCAGGTGCACAATTCTGTAATACATCATTTATATATCACATTGTATGTTCACCACCCAGAGTCAGTTCTCCTTCCATCACCATATATTTGATCTCGTTTACTCTCATCTACCACCCTCCTCCCCGCTTACCCTCTGGTAACTACTAAACTATTGTCTGTGTCTAGGAATTTTTATTTCTTTTTTTGTCTTGTTCCTTTGTTGTTTTCAGTTTTATATCCCACATATCAGTGAAATCATATGGTTCTCGACTTTTTCTTTCTTATTTCGCTTATGCCATGTCAATTTGATATTTAAATGGAATACAAATGTGTGTGTGTGTATAGATAAATATAGATAGATAGACTCCTCCATTCCAATCACACCAAACACAAAATCAATTTAGATGGATTGTAGATCTAAATATAAAATATAAGTCTAAAATTTCTTGAAGATAACATAAGACACATATTTATGACACTAGGGAAGACAATGGTTTCCTAAACAAGATTTTAAAAGAGGAAAAAGAAAAATTGGACAATATCAAGAATTTTTTATTTAAAAGATACCATTATAAGACTGAAAAAGAATGCTATAATGTAAGAGGAGATATTTGCAACTCAAACACATGACAAAAGATGCATAGATAATACAGGACTGACATATAGACAGACACACAGACAGACACTTATAAATGAAAAAAGAAAAAACAAAGCCAATAAGAATTTGGATAAAAATTTAATTAGGCCCTTTACAACAAGAAATGCTTATATGGCCAATAATAAATTAGTCTCTTAAATTATTTCATTCAGAGAAATAAAAATACACATGCCTCTCCCTCAAAAAATAAAACCAGTAAACAGTAAAATGGTACATTATAATTGTGATTGCAGTTTTTTTTTGTATCAGTAGAATCCTTTATTATAGACAATAAATTGTCCTTTGATGAGTTCTAAAAGAAACTGAGTTTGTGCAAAGCTAATTTAGAAAACCAATTCTACCACATAAATGTTAGACACTTTTCTTTGGCATAGAGCAATAAACAGCTAGATATTAGTCTGTGAACTCCATTTCATAATTCATCTTAACCAAATACTGTGTGCTGTGTGTTAGGTGCAATTACAGAGCAGATTTAGGCATCTGAGAGCCAATTTAAAAAAAAAAGATTTCACAAACTTAAATCTCTCAGATCCTTTTTAATAATCAATTTTTTTAAAAAAGCATAAAAAGCCAAAAATGATCTGATTTAAAAATGCTAATATGAAAATGTAATAAATGCCAGGCACTATTTAAGAGCTTTATATGTATTCATTTATTTAATACTCACAGTGACACTATGAGGTTGGTTATATTACTGTTTCCATTTATTAATGATAATGTTGAGGCAGAAAGATTTGGTAATCTGCTCAAGACCACTGAGCTTGCAAGTGGTGAACCCACTATTCAAATTTGGGCAATATGTTTTATATTAGTTAGCGTCTACCGTTTGCATTTTAAAGTTATTGCTGCTTTTATTGCTTTATGCTTATTTTGTCATCTTATTTCATTTATAACTTGCTCCACTATTATATTACAGATATTTAGATTCAATAATTAAATAACAGTGGATAGTTTTAAATTTTGGTTTACTGAGAAAAAAATTAAAGATGGTTTTGTATAAATTTTTATAGTCTTAAACATTTTATACATTGAGGAAAGTAATGTGAAGTTCATAAAGCAGGCAAATTACACATTACAGATCTCTCTGCAGCACATATATCAAAGAATGAATTTATTATGACATTTTTACATTTCTATCTTTGAAATAAGGACTGTGAAAAACAAGCTCATGTAGTCTCAGCAATTTTTAGGCTCCAACAGGAAAACATTTTGCAGACCATTAGCTTTCTACTCCTTTTCTCTGAAATTTCTCTAAATTGTTGTTTCTTTGTCAATGAAAAGTAACTATTTATTTTACATTTTACACAATATTTTTAAAAATATTACAATGTATAATTCTATCTATCTACCTATCGCCTTATTTTGATAAAGGCAATTTTTTTCTGCAGATTTTATTACCTCAAAATATTTGATAATCTTGTTCCTTTTGATAAATATAATGAGGAGGAGGAGGAAGATACATTTTTTTAAATCAGAACTTTTTTTTGCAAGTGACAGGCTCAACTGGCTTAAGTGGAAATGTATTAACTTACAAGGTAAATGGAGGAGTGAAGTAACCAAACCATGGTAAGGGTAGGGGTGCAGCTCGGCCTCAACATCAACTAGAGAAGAATTTCAGAGACCATAGGAATAAATCTCTTCATCTTTTATCCACCTTTGTCTTTGGTATTGTTTCGTGATCTCTCACTCTAATGTGCTCCTTCCATGTGTTAAGGGACATATACGTAATGACTCTCAGAACTCATACCTCACAGCAAATGCCACCTTGGAAGAGCCCATTTCAGTGTTAGAAGACAGAAAAAAACTACATGTTTATCCCAGGTGGGTCTGGGAAACAGGGGGCCATATAATGGGGTTCTGTGTTACAATGGAAAAGCCAATGGGGACCATGAGACTGGTGTGGTAGGAGTAATACTGTCTAAAAACATGGGACTGCTCTTCCCAATACAGCAGTTGAGTGTCTGGCTTAACAAATCAATAAGTATATATTGTGATATGAACATTGATGATCATAATGATGGTGGTGTTACAGGAACATTTAGTTGATTTAGCTATGATTGTTATTGAGAACAGCGCCTAGGGAGGATTTGGTATGCTTTTGTCCGCTGGCATTTACAATCTAGTTGGGATATAAAAATATATTGAATAAGATAAAAACCTTTAGTGCAAGAATACTGATATAAAGAAATAGAATAAAGTAATCATTGAGGTATCCCCAAAGAAGTGTTAAAATCTTAAGAAATTATTTTATAATTGAATCGGTTTTTAGTAATTTCAAAAATGCTACACCATGGTTTCCTTTTTTTTTTTTAAGATTTTTATTGGGGGAAGGGGAACAGACAAGTTGCTATCCTTTTGTTCTTCAATCTAGTTGTGGAGGACATTGCTTCACTGACCCAAGTTGGCACCATCATTGTGTTCTTCCCCTGGGAGGCAGATCAGTCGCAAGATTCTGGACGGCCGCTCACAGCAGCTGCTGACCGCTCACACTGGCTGCTGGCTACACACAGTAGCCCATGGCAACCCACTGCCACAGGGGCTGCAGCCTATGCCGTCGCTGGCTGGCGACTCACGGCAGCCCAGCTCCAGGTTGAGCTGTTGTTCAGCATCTAAGCTGTGGAGGGCAGTGTCACTGGCCTTCATATGTGGGATCTGAACCGGGGCCCTCTGGCGTCCCAAAACAGCTCTTAACCAACGCGCCACTAGGCCGGCCCCATGGTTTCATTTTGATGAAGTTTTTTTTTAATTAAAATTTATTGAGATGACAATTGTTAATAAAGTTACATAGGTTTCAGGTACACAATTCTGTAATATATCATCTATATATCACATTGTGTGTTTACCACCCAGAATCACTTGCCTTCCATCGCCATATATTTGACAAAGTTTTGATTAATATTTTGTGAAAAAATATGTTTATTATGTTATTATTCTGTTTCTCATCAAACATCTTCTCACTATCCTTAGAACCCACTGATGACTCTCATATGTGTCAACTACCACATGAGGCTGCCAAATAGTAATTCTATAGTTCCCATCATTTTTTTCTACATTTATTAGTTTGTTTTCCTGTTTAAACAGGAACTTTTCCTATAGCCAAATACACACACACATATATTTACATATACATATATATCTACCTTAGCATATTCCTATTTTATTCAGTAGGTTGTGGTCTGATACTCTCATTTTTTTAATGCTGAAATTGCCCTAAATTTAGCCAGTGGGGGCACTTTGAAGCTGGCTCCTCTGTTCTTTTCATGTGCCCCATTACTCTTCGAGTATTTCCTTAGTGCTTATTCTTTAACCTAGTACAATATTCCAAGCTCGTCGTGTCCTTTTCTTGTGCGGGTCCTGAAATCAGTAATTTCTGAAAAGCTCCCTCGCTCCTCTCAGTAGAGGATGGTATTTAAGTACCGGTGACCTGATGCTGGACACACTCAGTGTTTCTAAGTCTTTCCAACAGATAGAGCTAAGAAATAGGTACAAGGACATGGACACATAGATATATAGTTGATCTTCATTATTCATGGGTTCCATTTTTATGAATTAGTGTGTGCCTTAAATTTTACTTGTAACCCTAAAATCAATATCTGGGTGCTTTTGCTTCATTCAGAGAATGTACCAAATGGTAAAAAGTTTGAGTCACTCTACACACACATTCCCAGCTGAGGTCAAACAGGGCCATGCTCTGTTTCTGTTCTTGTTTCGACTCTCAGACTGTAAACAAGCATCCATTTTTGTGGTTTATTAGTGCTACATTTTGCACATTTTGCTTTATGTTGGTGATTTTGCTGTTTAAAATGACCCCTAAGGGTAGTGCTGAGTACTGTCCTGTGTTCCTAGAAGAAGCCTGTGATGTGCCTTATAGAGTAAAAATGCGTGTGTTAGACAAGCGTCATTCAGGCATGAGTTATAATGCTGTTGGGCATGACTCAACAATATATATTAAATAAGGTGCCTTTAAACAAAAGACACACATAAAACAAAGTTCTGTATTGATCAGTTAACGAAATGTGATTAGAGGCTTCCAGGAACCTAACTGTATTTTACCTAGGAGTAATTGTTTAGTATTTGCTAATTCCATGTTCACAGCAATTTTATAGAACATAACTACCATGATAACAAAAATTGGCTGTATTTATACACATATACATATATTTGAGGTTGGACAATTAAATTTGCAAACATCCTAGAAAAAGTGCTACATACCTCATTACTGAATATCACTATGGTCACCTTTGAAGTACTCCCCTTGGGAAGCTATGCACTGATGCAAGTGCCTAGTCCACCTTTCAAAGCAATTTTGAAACTCTTTTTCTGGAATGACCATCAGAGGTCTCCTCGTATTACCCTTGATGTCCTAAGTGTCATCAAAATGTCTTCCTTTCAATGTTTTCTTTATCTTTGGGTAAAGAAAGAAGTCATTGGGGGCCAGATCAGGTGAATAGAGAGGCTATTCCAATAGTTATTTGGTGCTGACTAAACACTCCCTCACAGACAGTGCTGTGTGAGCTGATGCATTGTAGTGATGCAAGAGCCTTGAATTGTTGGTGAAAATTTCAAGTTGTCTAACTTTTTCATGCAGCCTTTTCAGCACTTCTAAATGGTAAACTTGGTTACCTGTTTGTCCAGTTGTTACAAATTCATAATGAATAATCCCTCTGATATCAAAAAGGTTAGTAACATCGTTGCAACAAGTTTGTGAACTTAATTATCAGACCTTGTATACAGACATACATGCATACATCTACAGCTATTTTCATTTTTCTCTGTGTGTATGTATAAATAAAACCCACGAGTTTATACTATTCTTTCCAATACTTCAGTTTCAACCCAACACCTCAGGATTCTTGTCAGCTATTTACCTTCCATAATTACTAATTCCTCCTCAGACACTAAGAAACCTGAATCCCACAATCATCAATATATTACTTATTTGCCCCATTTCAATCAATCTATGACCATTTTGGCCTTCTCTTTTGCCATCTCGTTCACAGGTCATATCTGCGCCTGGTCCTTGCACACTGCTGCTCCACTGGCTACATAGCAAGGACTCCAGCCTGCACAGCACAGCTTCCTCTAGCGTCCGGCTTTCTCAGGCACTGAGGATTGTGCTTCCCCGCATCACCTGGGCTGGGCTTTGAGGCTGACATCATCCCACCCATCATCCCCAAGAATGAAAGAAAAGGTGGGATGTGAAGAAAGGGAGGATGTAAAAAAAAAAAAAAAGGAAGAAAGAAAAGACGGAAAAGGAAGATAACAAAACAAGAAAATATTTTTAATATATTTACATCTAAAACAACACTACAATGAAGTGTCTCTTAGAAAAAACAAACTTATTTATCTGTCAGTTATAAGGATATAAATATACATGAAAATGTGGAAGCACTGACAGGAGGAAGATCTGTATTGAAAAATCATAGGACACATGTAATTGTATAGCACATGCTATTTTAAAGCCCCCTACAAGCTTAAAATACAATTTACAGGACCTGGTGACATATGATGAAACTACCACATCTAAGACTTAATTGCCTACTTCAATGGACCATCTCTTAATATTGGTAATTTTGGTAATTGGTAATTTTTAGTAATGGTTTAAACTATGTATTAAAATTTCTACAAGCAAGCAAACTGTTACTTGTGCACTATTTATGCTTGATTGATTTTATTTCCTTGGCTTTTAAAGATCTTGGGTAAGCATAAATCAGTATATACATTCATGCCTTCTTTTTTTAATATTAGAAATGCTGCAAATTTGCATAAACCATACAAATTGTTAAACAACATAACACAGACAGAAACTGTGCATAAGGGTGATACACTGACTTAAATAAATGAAATCCTAAGCATTTATCTTAAAATGGCATGGAGACGAAAGACGCATTCTGTCTTAATTTGAATTATTTTTCGTTTAGCTTTTTATAAATTTAAATTTAAAAATAACATGAAATATTAATATTTATATTTTCTCAGAATGTATGGGCTATAGTGAAAAATTAAGCTCTAGGATAAGAGAGTATTTGGAGAAAAAAAGAAATGAAACACTTCCATGAACAGATAACTATTCATTTATATAAGCCATCTGAGATGCCAGCAACATTTTAAAATAATTCTACTCACTGTATATGCCAGAAGGAAGTGATATCATTTTAGACATTTGAAAAAGAAAATATTTAATTTACATTTATGGTTAGAATATTTGCGTTTCTGTTCCCTGGAGAAACTCTTCAAACTTGTATACTGAGTATTCCTCCATTATTTTGACCCAAAACAATTTTCAAATGTTCATTTTTTTCACTTTGGTTACCTTCATTTCAGAATACGGATTGTCCTAAAAGATGAGTTATATTATGTATAGAAGCTTTTTTTGTAAGAATTTATAAAGGATGGACACAGGCAAGCTATGGACCAGAGAGGTATCACAGCTCCTAATCTGGATGAAATAGAATATCACTTTACAAAACAATTTTCACCATTGTGAGTGTGTGTGTGTGTGTGTGTGTGTGTGTGTGTTTACTTCAAAAATTAATATTTTTAGGAAAAAGAGAGCCTTGCTACATGAGTACATTGTACCTGGATGGCTCAAAGAACCTGTTGCTTCAAGTAGCAGGGGGGCTCTGACATCGTTCTCGTTACATGTTACAAAACATGACAATTTTGTTTCACGTATCCTACCAATCTATCTATCTATCTCTCCACCACCAATAGATTACTTTAAAACAAATCGAAGAGAGAAAGACAAATACTGTATGATCTAATTTACATGTGAAATCTAAAGAAAACAAAAAAAAAAGCCAAACTCATACATACAAAGAACAGATTGGCTATTGCCCTAGGTGTGTGTGGAGGGGTGTGCAAAACGGGTGAAAGGGTCAAAAGGTACAAACTTTCAGTTATGTAATAAATAAGTCATGGAGATGCAATGTGAAGCATGGGACTGTAGTTAATAATACTGTATTCATATTTGAAAGTTGCTAAGAGAGTGATCTTTAAAGTTGTCATCAAAAGAAAAAAAATTTGTAGCTGTGTGCTGATGGATATTAACTACACTTAATGTGATGATCATTCCACAATATATATAAATATCGAATCATTATGTTGTACACCTGAAGCCATTGTAATGTTATATATGTCAATTATATCTAAATTTTAAAAAGATAAATCTATGGAATCTCATGAAAAGCAAACAAATAGAAAAAGAATAGCAATGATAATTTAAATTGACCTATCAAATTACACCATGAATATGTACAATGTACAATATTTGGTGCGTCATATTCTAATATAAAATATATAATTATATCAAGTATATAAATTTATTAAGGAAAAAACAAAAACAAATCCAAGATATCCTATCATATACACTGAAAATACTTCATTTCTAAGACATAAAGATTTTTGTTTACCATCTGCTATCTTGTGAGTGTTTAAATTTCTCTTTTACAATTACAGTTGATCTTGAATAACATGGCTTTGAACTGCATGGGCCCACTTACACATGAGTTTTTTTCAATAAAAACTAAATGTATTTTCTTTTCCTTATGACTTTGTTAATAACATTTTCTTTTCTATAGTGTACTTTATTTTAAAAATACAGTGCATAATACATATAGCATGTGAAATATGTATTATTTGGGTATTGATGCTATCAGTAGGGCTTCTGGTCAACAGTAGGCTGTTAGCAGTTAAGTTTTGCAGTCAAAGTTATATGCAGGTGTTTGTACGGAGGATCGGTGCCTCTAACCCTCACATTGTTGCAGGGTCAATTGTAATTTGTTTGCATTTGGTTGAAACGTATCTTGCATCTCTTTTAATATACATATTTGTGAAAATAAGCCAAATCGCTGGTTTTATAACATTTCCCATATTCTGGAGTTTGCTAGTTGTATGTCTTTGTGTCTTTAACAACTCCTCTATCTCCCTGTATTTCCTATAAACCTGGTAGTTAGAACAAGGTGCTAGTTCAGATTCAGGTTGAATTTTTTGACAGTGATTATTCATAGATGGTGTTGTGTACTCCTTATGGCATTACATCAGAATGTACATATGTCTACTTGTCTCTTTTTTGGTAATCTTAACATTGACTAGTTGGTTTAGTTATGGGCAGCCGGATCCATCTATTTATTACGAAGTTCCCCAAAAGTGCTTTTATTTTATGGTTTTAGCATCCATAATAATTTTCAATTCAGTTTTATTAGGAGTTTCAAAATAATAATATATACATTCTGTCTCCATTTCTTTAGCTGAAATTCTTCTATAAAGAAAAAATTCTTTAATTATTTAATTACAAGAAAGATGGGACAAATAATTTATTTTTTCTTATCAATGTTTGAATAGTTGGTACTGTAACAACCACCAAAATTGTCCAACAATAATTTTTAAAATATGAATAAAAACTCATGAATTTTAAATTTTAATATTTTTTAATTCATTGCATGCTACTCTTTTCAATGCTCCAGCTGACCTGTATTTGTCCATTCAGAGTCTTTTCAAATTGTCTCACAATTCCATTGTGGTCTGAGGGCATACTTTGTATGATATCTATGATTTTAAATTTGTGAAGGTGTGTCTTATGGCCCAGAATGTGGTTTATCTTGGGGAATGTTTCACATGAGCTTGAGAAGAATGTGTAATCTGCTTTTGTTGGATGAAGTATAGTATACAAGTCTACTCATTTTATTGTGCTTTTCTTTACTTTGCTTCACACATAGTACTTTTGTTGTTGTTGTTGTTACAAATTAAAGGCAAGACCCTCCCTCCACCAGCAAAATGATTACCACTTACTTTATTGTGACACTTTATTGCGGTGATCTGGAACTGAACGAATTATGCTTGTGTGTGTGTCAATTAGATCCAATTGATTGATGGTGCTGTTCAGTGCAACTATGGCCTTACTAATTTTTCCTTGCTGGATCTGTCGATTACTGACAGAAGGGTGTTGAAATCTCAAACTGTAACAGTGGATTCATCTATTTCTCCTTGCTATATCAGTTGTATCACTTTACTTTTTTAATGCAGTGTATTTTTTCCAACTATAATGACCTCTGCTATTTAGCTTCCTGTGGGGTGCCTGAAGCTTCAATCATACTGACAAGAGAATTATGCTTTGTACAAACAATAGAGGTTGCTGAGCATGTGATGTGGTTGACAGAGAATAGAAAACTGCCTCTCCTCCCCAAAACACCTCCTCTTAGAAGTGACTGAGCATGCACCCCCCACAACTAAAGATACATCACATCAGCAAATGAAAGAGAAGACAGCTTATTTTGTACTAATGTATGAGTGTGTAATAATGTCTTGATTCCAACCTCTTTGTAAAATAGAAGACTAGAGGAGAAAGAAGGTGAAAGTAGACACAAGAGCAGGGCAGGAGCTGATGCTGAGGGTGATGTCAAATCGCATGGCTCATGGTAGTCTCGTGGCAGCAGAGGAATACGCTGACCATTCACTGGAACCACCCAAGTGCCAAGTGCTGCAGTTAGCTCTAGGAATAGTCAAATAAAACCTGGTTCCTACCTTTATGGGACTGAAAGTCTAGTAGAAAAGACAGAATAGTAAATCAATGATTACAGGCTAGAACCTTACTTTTTAAGCGGAGTATCTATTCAGCCCAGAGACTGGAATATAAATTAGGATAGCTGAGGGTTGTAGGTTCCCATGGGCCATACTCTATGATACAAGATTTGAAGAATGAGTAGGACTTAGCTAGAAGAAAGAAAAAAATGTGGAAAAGGCAGTCCAGGCAAGGATCATGGGTAGCAAGTCACCTCCAGGACTCGGAATGTTTAAAGAAAAGCACATAGTGGAAAACACTGAAGAGAAATATGGAGCTGGGGTGCACTGGGTGGCCAGAGAGGCAGCTCCCAGGTTTTAGAGAGTCTGTGCTAAACTACAGAGTGGATTTAGAAGGCCATTGGAAGTATTTTAAGCAGGGATATAATATCTGATGTGATAATTTTAAAGATAATTGTAATTGCAAGGAGATGATGGATGAGAGGGGATGCAGACAGAAGGGGCAGGGGGACTGATTTTATTAATTCAATTATATTAACTCAAGTAAGGATTGGTGTGTGATGCAGCATTTGGAGAGAAGTGGATGGACATGAAAGATTAAAGGAGATAGAATCTGTAAGGCTTGATGAGAGACAGGATGCAGTGTGAGAGAGTTGTATTACTTTTTACCTTGCATATTTCCATACTCTCTTGTTAGGTGCATACACATTAAGGATTGTTATGTCTTCTTGGAGAATTGATGCATTTTTCATTCATTAGGCCTATATGTCCCTGATAATTTTTCTTGTTTTGAATTTATTTTGTCTGAAATTCCAACTTTCTTTTGATTAGTGTTAGCATATCTTTCTCCTTTTTTTAATTTTTAATCTATGTATGCTTTTACATTTAAGCTGCATTTGTTGTTAGACAATATCATAGTTCTTCTTCTTTTATCCACTTAGTCTTTGTCTTTTAATTGATGCATTTAGATTATTGATGTTTAAAGTGATTATTGATATAGTTGAAGACATTTAATAGAGCTTGTAGATATTAAAATCAGCCATAGTTGTTATGATTTTCTATTAGTTGTCCTTGTTCTTTGTTTCTTTGCTTTCTTCTTTTTGGTCTTCTACTCTTTCTCTGCCTTCTTTAGTTTTAATTGTGCATTTTATGAGTTTGATTCAATTTCCTCTCTTTTTAGCATGTCAATTATAGTTTTTCTAATACTGTAAGTAGGTGCACTTGAGCTTGCAATATGCATTTGCAACTTATCTAAATCGTCTTTCAAATAATGCTACAACACTTCATAGGTAGTGCAAATAACTTATAGCAGAATACCCAATTCTTACCTCTGATCCCTTGCTGTCATGCATTTAACTGATTTATAAGCTATAGTTTCCATATACATTTTTGCTATTATTTTGAGCAAGCTGTTATCTTGTAGATCAATTAAGAATAAAAAATAAAATATTTTAATTCATATGTTCCTTCTCCAATGATGTTCTTTTACTTTTTTTTAGATCTGAGTTGCAGATTTTTTTTTTCTTCCTTCTGAAGAATTTCTTTCAATATTTCTTGCAAGGCTGTTCTACTGGCAACAGTTGTCTTCAATTTTTGTTTGTCTGGGGAAATGTTTTTTCTCTTTCACATTTAAAGAATAATTTCACTGACTACAGCATTGTAAATTGATGGATTCTTTTTTATTATTCCTTCACCCAACACTTTAAACATTTCACTCTTTTCTCTTTTTGTTTGCATATTTTCTGAAGAGAAGTCCAGTATAATTTTTATTTTTCCTCCTCCAGAGGTAAGCATTTTTCTGTGGCTTCTTTCAAGATTTTTTTTCTTTATTCTTAATGTTCTGAATATAATATGCCTAAGTGTGGAAAGTGTGGATTTTTTTATATTTATCTTGCTGGGTGTTCTGTAAGCTTCTTGGATTTGTGGTTCATTATCTACCATTAACTTTAAGAAAGTCAGTCTTGGTTTCAAACATTTTTTCTGTTGCTTTCTTTCTCCTCCTTCTGATATTCCCATTATACAAGTATGCTAAATTTTATTGTAATTTTCTCACTATTCTTGGATATTCTGTACTTTATTTTTCATTCTTTTTCTCTATTTGCATTTCTGGTTTGTAAGTTTCTATTGCTATTATTTCAAGCTCGCAGATCCTTTCCTTGGCCGTGTCCAGTCTATTGATGAGCACATTTTTCATTGAATGAAGGCATTTTTTCATTTCTGTTTCAGTGATTTTGATTATTGTCACTTCCTTTTGAATCTTTCTTAGTATTTTCATCCCTCTGACTACATTATACATCTGTTTTTGCATGATGTACATTCTTTTCCAGTACAGCCTTAGGATATTAACAATATTAACAATAGTTTTAAATTCTCGGTCTGAAAATTCCAATATGTCTTCCTATCTAAATTGACTCTGATGCTTGTTCTGTCTCTGCTCAAACTGAATTTTTTTGTCTTTTTTTTAATTGAAAACCAGACATAATACACTAGGTAAAAAGAAATAAGGTAAACAGGCCCTTAGTGTGAGGTTTTATATTTATTCGACAAGGAGTTAAGCTGTGTTTACTATAGTATTTGCTCTAGTTGTAGGCGACAGACGCTAAAATTTCTCCCTGAAGTCTATTTGTCTCCCTTATTGTTTTTGAGTTTTCTTAGAGACTTCTCTTGACGCTCTCTCTCATTGATAGATTTTATTATTTTATTGAGCCTGTGTTCCTGGACTGTTTCTTAACAAGCGCTTCTCAGGTTTTTTTTTAACCCAGTTAGGTAGGACACAAAGGCTAGAGGGTCCTAGAGTTAGCTGATTCCCTTCAAACACCAGAGGGAACTAACGTCAGATATTTTATTTCTCCAATTTGAAGGCCAGAGAGGACTACAGTTGGATGTTTTCCTTTCTCAGGTTGGTTAAGGCTATACAGACTATACTAAAAACCCAAGCTGTTAGGCTCAGGTAAAGGAATTTCTATTGAGGGCAGGACTTATTAAAAACAGGATGCTCTGAGTATAATTTCAAAATGACCAATTTTCTTTCCACCTGTCAGAATCATGAGTTGTTATTTTTTTTTCCTGATCTTCACTGTGAGAACTTGGTGGGCTCCTAAAGGAAAACTTCACAGAAGTATGGAGAACCCCTTAAGATTGAACCTGCCTGAAGTTTTTGATGCTGAAGCTTGTCTACGCTGAGCATCCAGCAATTCATGATGTGTAATTTTTGTTTCCCTGCCTGGTACTAGAGCTCATGGAAGTTTATGCTCTGAGTTTCGACTCCAACAAGTTGTGACCTCGTATCTACCTGTTTCTCTAATTTTGAGAGCAGCAGTTTGCCCTGTAATCTCAGTTCTCTGGTGTATCTAAGAAGAGGTGTTGCTTTTCAACTTGTTCAGTTTATTTCTTGTTGTGAAGACAAGAGTGATGACTTCTAACCTCCTCATATACTAGACTGAAAATCAGCTATTTTGCTGTTTAAATAGAATAATATTAGTATTAAAATAATCAGTAAAATTAATATTTCACTCTTTAAAAATAATCAATGAAATAAACTAATTTAAAAATAAAATTTAAATAAAATGATGTTAATAAAATTAAATAATAAACAAGAAAATAATATTACAAAATAAAGACAATGAGAATCAAGATTTTCTGTGCATGAGATAGCCTTCATTTGGTCCCTCTAAAATAACAAGGCTTTCCCTAAAATCTTATAAACTGGCACTCTGTTTTAAATGTCCTTTTCATGACAGACTGTTACTTTTCTTCAGGTCACATCTTACATGACACTTCATCAGGGGATTTTGTCTGACATGCCAGGCTAATATTGTTTGACATGTTTTAAGTTCATCTAAGGGCAATGCAAGGCCGAAGAGGAACAAAAGAAATCAACTACTAGAAATGAGGTCAAATGTTTCAGATCAGTTTTGGTTTTTTTTTTTTTGCCCTGCATATTTGATGATGGCTGGCATTGAAAAATCCAGTAGGCCACAGCTGAATTTGCATCTAACAATTTCTGGGGTGCAAGAATGTGTAATGGGAATCACCGTAAAGGTTTTGAGAAATCTCCCATGGTTCCTTTTTTCATTCGACTTTCTTCCTACGCTCATTCGTGAACACCTCTGCAGAAGGTATTCTAATTAGTTAAGTTACGAAAAAAATTGTTCAATATGCTTTGCTCAGAGGTTCCTACTTGATGATTAATGTGCTGCAAGAAATAATTGCACCAATGAAGGCAAGTCCAATGCATGGCTTAGGAAGTAAGACAGAAAGTCAGATCTGTCATTTAGGTC
Source organism: Hipposideros armiger (assembly GCF_001890085.2). NCBI lineage: Eukaryota > Metazoa > Chordata > Mammalia > Chiroptera > Hipposideridae > Hipposideros > Hipposideros armiger. The sequence goes on along the minus strand of NW_017731637.1, from coordinate 517,613 downwards.
TCTAAAGATACCATTATTTTTTCTCTCTTTCCTAGAAAAATGCTTGTCCAAGACTACCAGGCACTACGTGAATACACAGAACCAAAATTAAAGCAAATTCTAGATCCTTTCATAGTTACATTGAGTGCCATATTTATAGTCATCTCTGAAATTACTTTTCAATGTCATGTGAATGTATTTTATATTCTATTTATATATATTTCTAATCCTGTGGATTAGAAATGAGAAATGTCATTTGCAGAAGATACAGTATAATCCCCATGGAAGAAAGGGAACCTAGGATGTAGTATTAGTTTCATTAAAAAATATGATCCAAAAACGAAACAGAAGTTTATCAAAACATCAAAAATTATGGGGGCTGGCTGAATGGCTCAGTTGGTTAAGAGCTCGCTCAAGAGTTTGAGCTCTGAGCAACAGCGGTTCAAGTCCCGGCCCGAGCTGAGCAGCCGCTGAGTTGCCAACAAGTGGCAGGATGGCTCAGCTTAAAAAAAAAAAAAAAAAAGTTAGGCTAACAATTATATATTGGACTCCTTTATTCATACAGTAGGAAATTATCCATTAGTTAAAATTAATGATGTATATCTATATTAATCAACATAAGAAAACTTCAACAATATAATATTAAGTAAAAAAGCATATCTTGGTAAATAATTTTTATGTAAATATAAAAAAATATCGATATAAATACTATATAGTAAAGTATGTAATTAAGCATGAAAATGTACACCAATTTTAAGGAAGAGAGAAATAAGGGGCAGAGCTTTATTTAAATTTGTACATGTTGCAATTTTTAAAATGTAAAAATAATTTTGATGTTAATATAATAAAATATTAATGTCTGTTTAAACTAAGTGGTGGATGTAATGATGAGTGTTAGACTATTTCTATATAATTAAAATATATCAATAATATATATGTTGATTTTAAAGGAATTGAAAGAAACTATTTGTCAGTCATAGTTAGTACTTACTTTTGTGGTCATGTTAAGGTTAGGATTTATTTCTTACCTGCCAGATTTTTCTTAATAACCCATTACCAGAGAAGGAAACAGAGTAAATAGCTTGATATAGAAAGCACTGAATTATAAATTTAAGAATATTGTTATTTATTTATATGTAACAAGATTTCTGGCTGCACTTAAATTGATGTTTTAAAGCTGAAATGTTGACACATTTTGTATGGAATACAAATATTTTGTAAAATTTATGATCTCTCTACTCACTTTCATATTTGAAATACAAAATGCACAAGGATTCTGCAGACCTTAAAAAATAGCACAATATGATACATTCTAAAATGGATGGCTTGTTACGTTTTACTTTGATTTTTCTAGAAAATGAATACCTACATAGTATTTTTGTTAAACTTAATTATTACATTCTTGAATTGGTTTTAGTCCCAGTTGATTTAAATTTATATCTTTATACTTTAAAAGCATTCTTATGTTTTGTTAAGTTCTAATTATATCTTTATATGTCTAGTGTAATTGCTCAAATGTAATGTTTTTTACAATTTTTTTGAACTGATAATGGTCACAGGATTGGAGCTGGGCTGCTATCCTGGGTGTTATCAGCCTGAGCAAGTCCCATGGCTGGAGTGAGTCATCAGGCCCAGAAGCAGAGAGATACAGATACTAATGTTAGATTTTCACAGTATTTTAAAATTTATCTTCTATTCTTAGGTTATCTAATATCTCACTGAATTACTGCAAATATCTTTTGGAGCTTTTCACATTTATTCAACAAATTGTTACCTGTGTGTTAGACATGGTTCCAGATGTATCAATGAACTAAGCAGGGAATATTTCTGTCCTCATGGAGTAATATTTTTCACTAGGGGAGACAGGCAATAATCATTTGCTGTTGTCTGGGAGACTAGATAAAACTTGTTCTTTGTACTCATTTAGTGGGTAATAAGGCTTGGGAAACTAGTTTGGCAGAACCTTTCTTGTAAAACACCTGATAAGGGGTTAATATCCAAAATTTATAAAGAATTTATACAACTCAACACCCACCCAATAAATGAGCCAAGGACCAGAATAAGCGTTTCTCCAAAGAGGACATACATGTGGCCAATAGATATATGAAAAAGTGCTCTATGTCACCAATCATCTGAGAAATGCAAATTAAAACCTCAATGAGATATCACCTCACACTTGTCAGAATGGCTATCATCAATAAATCAACAAACAACAAGTGTTGGTGAGGATGTGGAGAAAAGGGAACCCTCGTGCACTGTTGGCGGAATTGCAAACTGGTGCAGCCACTATAGAAAATAGTATGGAGGTTCCTCAAAAAATTAAAAATAGAACTACCATATGACCCAGCCATTCTGATTCTGGATGTTTATTTGAAGAAATTCAAAACATTAATTTAAAAAGATATATGCACCCCTATATTTATTATAGCATTATTTACAATAGCCAAGATATGGAAGCAACCTAAATGCCCATCAGTATACCACTGGATAAAGAAGTGGTACATATACACAATGGAATATTACTCAGCCATAAAAATGTTGCCATTTGCAACAATATGGATGAACCTATAGGTATTATGCTAAGTGAAATAAGTAAGAGTAAGAAAGATAAACACCATATGATCTCACTTATATGTGTAATCAAAAGAACAAAATAAACATGCAAACAGAACAGAAAAGACTCAGATACAGAGGATAAACTGATGGTAGCCAGAGGGAAGAGGGTTGGGGACTGGGTGAAAAGGGTGAATGGATTAAAAAGTACAAGTTGGTAGTTACAAAATAGTCATGGGGATGTAAAGTACAGTATAGAGAATATAGTTAATAATGTTGCAACAACTATGTATAGGTCCAGGTGGGTTCTAGACTAATGGGGGGATCACTTAGTAAATTATATAAATGTCTGATCACTATGCTGTATATCTGAAATTAATATAAAATAATATTGAATGTCAACTGTATATGAATAATAAAAATAAAAATAAATAAATAAAATCAAAACATTACAAATAGTGGGCAGCAAAGCCAGAATGAAAAACAAAATTTCTTATACCTCAGATGAATGTTGAAGTTTCTAAATCATGATGTCTACCCATTTTGGAGACACAGGATTAACTCAGGAACATAATTATGTGAATTGAGTTGAATAGCCATGATGATGAGGATAAGATCCTTAGGAGATTGGGGGCACTTACTTTTTAAAAATGTTTTTATTAAGAAGTAATTCACATACCATACAATTTAAGAGGTACTATTTAAGAGGTACTATTCAATAGTTTTTAGTATGTATAACTTTTGTATATTCACAGAAGTATGCAACCACCACCAAAACACATTTTAGAATATTTTCATCACCTTCAAGAAACCTCATACTCATTAGCAGTGGCTCCCTATTTACATCCCAGCCCTAGGCAATTACTAATTTACTTCCTGCTTTATATTTGCCTATTCTGGATATTTCATACAAATGGTATCATACAATATGTGTGTTTTTGTTTTTGTTTTTTTAAATATTTTTATTGGGGAATTGGGGGCATGGGAACAGCACTGGGGAATTGGGGGAAGGGGAACAGACAAGTTGCTGTTGTTTTGTTCTTCAGTCTAGTTGTAGAGGACGTTGCTTCACTGGCCCAAGTTGGCACCATCATTGCGCTCTTCCTGGCCAAGGCAGATCAGTCGCCGGCTCCTAGAAGGCCGCTCACTGCAGCTGCTGGCCACTCACGCTGGCTGCTGGCTACACACGGTAGCCCATGGCAACCCACTGCCATAGGGGCTGCAGCCTACGCCGTTACAGGTGACTCACGGCAGCCCAGTTCCAGGTTGAGTTGTTGTTCAGCATCTTAGCTGTAGAGGGCAGTGTCACTGGCCTTCATATGTGGGATCCGAACTGGGGCCCTCTGGCATCCCAAGCCAGTTCTTAACCATTGCGCCACTCAGCCGGCCCCAATATGTGTGGTTTTTTGTCACTAGCCTCTGTCACTTAGTATAGTGTTTTCCAAGTTCATCTACATTGTAGTTGGAATTAGTATTTTATTTCTTTGTATTGATGAATAGTATTCCACTGTATAGATATACCACAGTTTTTATCAATTTTTCAGTTGATGGACATTTAGGTTGTTTCCACTTTGGGCTATTATAAATAATACTGTTATGAACAGCCATGTACAAGTTTTTGTGTGAACATGTGTTTTCATTCCAATTAAGCATATATCTAAAAGTGGAATTTCTGAGTCATAGGTAATACTATGTTAAACTTTGAGGAATTGACAGACTGTTTTCAAAGGGTTGCATCTATTTACATTCCCATCTGCAGTGTATGATGTTCCAATTTCTATACTTTCTCTCAACACTTGTTATTAACTGTCTTTTTTATTATAGTTATTCTAGTATGTGTGAAGCGGTATCTCTTAGTTTTGATTTACATTTCTCTGATGACTAATATTGTTAAATATCTTTTTATATGCTTATTTGTATCTCTTCTTTGAAGAAATGTCTATTTAGATTCATTGGCCATTTTTAAATTGGGTTACATAATACAATTTTTATTATTGAATTATGTATTCCTTATATATTCTAGTTCAAGTCCCTTATCAGATGTATGATTTGCAACTATATTTTCCCATTCTGTGGATTATATTTTCACGTTTGTGATAGTGTCCTTTGAAAACACAGTGGTATCTACATTTTTTTAAATTAAAGTTTATTGGGGTGACAATTGTTAGCAAAGTTACATAGATTTCAGGTGTACCATTCTGTAATAAATCATGTATTTATCACATTGTGTGTTCAGCACCCAGAGTCAGTTCTTCTTCCATCACCATATTTTTGATCCCCTTTACTTTTATCTATCAACCCCCTCCCCACTTACCCTCCGGTAACCACTAAAATATTGTCTGTCTGTGAGTTTTGTTTCTTCATTTGTTTTTCTTGTTCTTTTGTTGTTTTCAGTTTTATATACCACATATCAGTGCAATCATATGGTTATCTACTTTTCTGTCTGACTTATTTTGGTTAGCATTATAATCTCAAGATCCATCCATGTTGTTTTAAATGGCACTATTTCATCTTTTCTTATGGCAGAATAGTATTTCATTGTGTGTATATACCACAACTTCTTTATCCAATCATCTTGAATAGCCAAAGGAATCCTAAGAAAAGGAGACAATGCTGGAGGTATCACCCTCCCTGACTTCACCTTGTATACAGGGCAACAATAGTAAAAACTATGGTATTGGCAGAAAAAACAGACACACAGACCAATGGAATAGAATTGAGAACCCAGAAATAAACCCACATTAATATGGATAGATAATTTTCTAAAAAGAAGCCAAAAACATACAGTGGAGAAAAGACAGTCTCTTCAATAAATGGCATCTACTTTTGTAAGTTGCATTTCATACATGATTTATGTGCAAGTGAAAGATGCCAAGGGTGTAAAACAGGCTGCATTCCTCCTATAGGATGCAGAAGTTAGGACCAAGAATTTTATGGTACTCATGGCAGGTCACAAGACTTAATAGTGAATCATCACAGGACATGGATGTAATGACCCTCAAAATTAATGCATAATTAGCATAATGCAGTATGTCTAAGGTATAGAATAGGATGCCAAACTTCAGAATTTAATATATAAATTCATACACTCATATGTATATGTATATATACATATATGCATATGTATATGCATATGTATGAATATGAGTTAACCATATACTCACATAGAATGAATTGAGAATTAGCCGACACAAAGAAATAAAAGGATTAATATTATAACACACAACAATGTGCCTCCTGCATTTCTGCTAGAGATACTTTTACTAGGCATCTTAAGACCAACAAAACTTTATGAACAAGAAAGCTGTTTAGTGGAACTTAAAGTCCACTTATTTGCTTGTTTTCTAGGTTTTGGTAACACTCTCCTTTCCCTAGACCTGATTTAGTTAAGTCCAGGGACTTCAATACCCATTTTAAAAAAATATTATTTTAATTAAAATATAGCTATCATATAATACCTAATTTGAATCAGTGGAAATAAACCAGGAATGAATCAGTGGAAAGACAGCCTAATTTCCTCTTCTTTTTAAGCTGCCTTAGTTCTTTCAGCTTTATTATTTTTGGTTAGATTTCAAGTAGTTACCCGATACTATTATCTTGAACTAATTACTGCCCAATATTGATCAATACTCAGCTCAGATAAAAACATTTAAAGAAGGTGGCATGGAACGTATGTAGTCCTTTACTTTTTCTATAGACTCTAATTTATATGTTGATCAATTCTTATCAATCCAGATGTGGGTATCCAGACTGCAATGCGTTGGGGCCTCATGAGATTTTTCTTACTGAATTGTACCTTTGATGTATGATGCCTACACTGATGCGCACTATACGACAGGCCTAAGGTGTGTGTTCGTATGTGTCTTGAAAAGACTTTTCAGCAGCGATGTGCTGGTGAATGTTTGACAATTAACTTTCCATGGAACAGAAATCCCTCATTTTTAGCATGCGCTGATTCCCATGGTGTAAATTTTTCCACAGTGACTGATTTCAATATACCAATGTGACACCACTTGACTCAGAGTTGGGAAGAAATGCTTATAATAGAATATGATAAAGTGGTTTGAGCTAGTATGAGTCAGCTCCTGAACACCACACCTTCAGGGGTTAGCTTGCTTCTTACCTTATGGATACAGTAAGTTACTTACCAGTTCAAAGTTTAATTCTTGCATTTGTACTACCAAGCTTACAGTCAAATTGAAAACTAATTTAAAACAACATATATAGGGCTTCGTGGTATCCATTTTTGTCTAATTCTTAGGTCTATTTGTAAATAGATTCTTGTTTTTATTTCTTTTTTTACTCCGACTTTTAGTTTATCCCATCCTTTTAAATTTTATGTGTAGTCTGTCTCAGTTATTTTCAGGAATGATTTATAACAGACATAAATAAATAAACAAATAAATAGGTAAATAAATAATAATAAATAAATAACCCTTATACACCTTCAGGCACAGAGTGGGGATTGAAGATGAAGTTCTGAATAATCTCTGGGATAAAAGTACACAAAAGTGGTGCATGTCAGTCTCACTTCTACTCAGGCAGCAGTAATTTGCTTCTCTGTCTCTGGCCCTCAGGCCCTTTACCTAGGTAATTAGGTATGTCAGGATGAGCTCTAATGTCATTCAAGTTATCCATAATTTTGAAATTCCAACAGCCCTTGGTTCATTCTAAAACTAAATTTTAGCAGTAGTCAACACAGTTTTAAAAACTATGTCATTGTATGCCTATGTTAAAATGATTTTAGTGTTATGCTCAATTTTAGCTTTTGCAGATTGCTATTGGCTCATTGGTGTTGACAGGCAAACTTGTGGGTGCATATTAGCTTTTTATAAAATGACATTTCATCTGTAGGCAGAGTAACAAATTTTGAATTTTATACATGGAAAGATTGATAGCTGACAGAATTATTAATTTCCGCTGGCTTCCTGTTGGTAGTATATGATTTGGAAAAGACATTTTGAATTTATACTCTAATAAAAAAAGCTCTATTCTCTCCTTTAATTTTGAAAAGCATAATACTTTAAGCAACTCTAACTTAATAGTGCTAATACCCAAGAATGTGTTCGCAATTCATTAGAACAATTCATTGAGGTGGCTATAGCATGGCAGGAAATGTTTGTAAGAACTTGTGTTTGAATTCCAGCTATGTCTTGATAACCACTTGACCTTGGACAAGGTACATAATCACTCTAAGTCTCAGCTTCATGGTATAAAATGGGCAAATCTATTCACCTTTCAGGGTTGGTTTGAAGATCAAATGAAGTAATAGGTTCAACATCCCTGGAATAGTTCCAATTTGGCAAATGTGAACACTTATGAAAACCCTATCACTGGTCTTTTCATATGTTGTTTAATGAAAAAACTGTTCAGTTATACTCAAGGGTTTAGTTTAAATCAACATGGAAGTTGTTTCTTCCTAAATTCTTTAAGGCAGCTATATTCCTATTTGACTTTTCTCAACCGAACGAACTTAGGTAAAATATTTTAGTTGCAGGTATCCAGAAGAAGAAAAAAAAGATCTAAATCTTAGTCCAAAAAGACAAGGCCTTTGTGCTACAAATATTCTAAATTAAGAAGACTACTTAGCTCTGGTTTTTTTTGTTGTTGTTGTTGTTACTGCTTAAATATGTGAAAATCACATTTCTAAGTATCCCACACATGGAAAATATAGTAACCTATTAAACATGAGAATAATTATATTATATTCTGATTTCATATAAGGAGACTTAATGTAGATGTTCTTAGAAGTTAGATTTAAGGGAAAAAGGACTAAATAAAATCCTTTAAAATTTCTATACATCTCTATATTCAAAATAAAGCTCACTGTGGAAGATCCTGTCATCACCTTATTTTAAAAATGTGTTGAGGAAGGGAAGTGTCAGATAGTAAATTTGTGAACATATCATTTAAATGCATATATAGGGTACAAAATAAACCTTATCAAAAACCAAAAGTTATTGGATTCTTACTTTTAATTAGAAAGTGTTAAATATAAATTCAGCTAAGGAACATAAGAATAATGTAATGTGCATCAACTAACAAGCAATAACAATGAATTATGAGATTGATATCGCGTATGTCTGTTTCAAAAATATAATATATAAATGTATGTTGAATAAATATGAAAACCCCAAAGCCTCTCTTGGAACAGAGTAGACTATGGAATAATATTACAAAACAATAAAATATTTTCTAAAAATATAAATGAAATTTAGAAATATATGAAGCTAAGGTGCCCCTTTATCTTATGGTTTAATGTATATATGCATCTAAAAGAGTATTAACATTTGGACTTCACAGCTCATAATTATCATTACTAGCAGTATATACATAATTACATCCAAAATTTTATTAATACAAAGTATATTGTTATGAAACTTTCAATGGATCTCATGTCTATTTCTAAATAAATATCCACTGATTTGGTCTCTGATTTTCAGTCTGAATGTTTTGAGCACCCTTTAATGTGTATAGAAGCAAGCAAAATTTCTTCTTTCCCTCCCATGTTCTTAGGTTCACTTGAGCCTCTGCTGAAATAGCATTAGTGCTCCACGTTCTGGGATGTCTGGGGTGTAACCTCATTCATTTCAACACCGAGTGTGTACTGCTCTGTGCTGCCTTTATGCCAGGAACACAGTAAGCAATGCAAACACTGTGCACTCCCTTCTGGGTCTCTGCATCCTTCCCCCGCCACACTTTCAGCAGAGCATGAACAGAGCACTTTTGCTCCCAGGACCGGTAACCACTCTAAATGATATCTAGTTTCTTCTTTTCTTTACAGCGACTACACCAGTGCATAGTAGTCTCCAAACAAGTTCCTTCTTTCTTTTTTTGAAAGACTGAGTATTAAAACACCTTATTTTCTGAGATGATGTCTGTGAGATCAATTTAGTAAGCTATGCAAATGTGAAGATATATTGTTATTAAAGGTTCATATTATTTAGCCCACAATTTGTTCATGACTTCGTGTAAAAACATGTTCACTATTTTACGAGCTTGTCTCAGTGCCGGCTGTCACTGAAATGATCGGAAAGAGGAGATGGTGGATAGGAGACGACCGGGTGCTTTCACACTTACAACTGTTTCCATGTGCTTTCAGAACAACCTTTCTCACAGAGAAGGTAGAGACTGGAAATAACTGGCAAAGCTATTCCTGTGAGACCATACTGATACCCTGATCTTAGACTTCCCAACCTCCAGAACAGTGAGAAATACATTTTTGTTATTATAACCAACCTTTTCTGTGGTGCCTTGTTATAGTAGCCAAAGCAGGCGAAGGTGATCTCCTTAGAGATAGTTATCAGTCTGTCCCAGAATGTCTCCCTAACACTGGGGGCTAAAAGTGTACAGCTTTCCAAGATGGCTAAAATTTGGGGTGACTGAAATGTACAGAGAAGGAATTTCTTGGTATTTCGTATTTCATTTTCTATATATTTTTTGTCTGTTTGCTTTATGACAAACAAGGGCATGACATGAATTATTTTCTACCAGTGGTTAATTCAAGAGTTAACTTTGTAAAACAAACAAACAAAAAAAGAAATATACAGCAATACCTTGGTTTGCAAGTATAACTTGTTCCAGAAACAAACTACTCATATTGCAAGACATTGCTCGTTTACCACGTTAAAATGTATTAGAAATGTTTGCTGGTCTTGTGGAACACTCGCAAACCAAGTTACTCGCAATCTAAAGTTTTACTGTATATTGATTTGACAGACACTTTTCTCCAGGCACTGTTCTAGATACTAAGAGGATGGTGATGAATAATGAACCTGTTTCCCCCTCTCAAGGAGTTAACATTCTAGTGGGATATAGAGCTATGCAGGCGAATTTTGGATTTGCGATGACTTTTCCACAAAAATCATATACTAAATTTCAGTACCCTTTGTGTTAAAGTCATTTCAATTAAAACTCTGATATTTCAATATATTGATTGATTTTAAGAGAATAATACACTTAATATATTGGGTTGTTGGAAAAGTCATGATATATTTTGTCTCTTTTTCAAAGGTCATTTATTTATATAAAGAACAAAGATCAATCAATGATATATTGCCCATTTTGTTCAATAACATTTTGCCATCTTTCAGTGAGTTTCATAATTCCTCGTTCATAGAAAGACCTGTCTTTATTTGCGAAAAACTGAACAAGGTGCTGATTTACAACCTCATCTGAATTGAACGTTATACCACAAAAGGAGTTTTGAAGAGAGCAAAACAAGTGGAAGTCTGACGGTGCAAGATCAGGTGAGTATGACGGGTGATCAAACTTGTGTTTGGTCTCGTGTTGACGTGATGGAACACAACTCCTTTACAATTAACAAGCTCTGGACATTTCTGGATGATGGATTCCTTCCAACTGTCCAATCGCTGACAGTACACATTCGAATCAATTGTTTGGTTCCTTAGTAGGAGCTTGAAAAACACGACACCTTTAAAATCCCACCACACTGAGAGTGTAACCTTCCTCTGATGAATGTCTGCTTTCGATGTCGTTTGAAGCGAATTATTATGCCGGGACCAAGACCGTTTATGCACCCCATTGTTGTAAACAATCCACTTCTCATCAGTAGTTATCAGTCGCTTCAGAAAAGGATGTTTTCCTCACGTTTAATGAGCATATTGCAGATGTCTATATGCACCATCAAATGAACTTCTTTGAGTTTATGCGGAACCCAAATATGGAGCTTGCTTATGTATCTCAACTTCTTCAGGTGGTCATGAACACTTGAATGATGGATGTTAAATGTTTCTGCAATCTCTCGTGTCATGTAACATGGGTTTGACTCAATCAATGCCTTTATTTTGTCATCATCAACTTCGGTGGGCCTCCCTGACGGAGAAGCATTGTTGAGATCAAAATTACCAGCAGGGAATTTCGTGAACCATCATTGGCACTGACATTCTTGTAGAGCATTGTCACTGTAAACTTCATGCAACTTTTCACAAGCTTGATGTGTGTTCTTCCCTTTATGGAAGTAAAACAGTAAAATATGGCAAAAATGCACAGTTTGGTCTTCTATCTTCAACTTGTAAAATCTCCAAAACTCAACCAAATCGCTCAGTTTTTTTTTTAGTATGAAGCTAGAACTATCAGCTGTCAAATGACATAGCTATAACATAGATATGAATGACTCTAGTACTTCCAAAAATGAACTAGTGCCAACTTTTGCAAACATGCTCATGACTTTTCCGACAACCCAATACTTACTTAATACAGAATTTTAGTGCAACAAGGCCTTAAAGTTAGTCAGATCAAATCTCTAAAGGTAGTCAGATCAAATCATACATATTATGTATGATGATAGTAATAACTAGAAATATTAAGTAGCTTGGCTAATGTCACACAGGCAATATGTATTCATATTGTAGTCATACTAAATTTTTCTCTGGTCCCCTGCTCAGTATATAGAGTACAAAATGGATACATTACACATTCTTATGCTCCTGGAACTAGAATGGGCCAGTGTATGCCAACCTCATCTATTTCAAATTACTGTATCACTATGGCGTAGAGGTCAAGAACACAAGCTCTTGGGACTAATTGCCTGGGTTTTAATCCTGGCTATTCACTTCATAGAAGGAATGTCCTTGAGCAAACAACTTAAACTCAATCTACCTCAGTTTTCCTACCTGCAAAATAGTGATAATATGAAAAATTAAATGAATTAAATCTCTTAGGGCCAGCCAGTGGCGCATTGGTTAAGAACTGGCTTGGGATGCCAGAGGGCCCTGGTTCGGATCCCACATATGAGGGCCAGTGACACTGCCCTCTACAACAAAGATGCTGAACAACAGCTTGACCTGGAGCTGGGCTGCCCTGAGTTGCCGGAGACTGCATAGGCTGCAGCCCCTGTGGCAGTGGGTTGCCATGGGCTACCATGTGTAGCTAGCAGCCAGCGTGAGCGGCCAGCAGCCGTTGTTGTTCAGCATCTTAGCTGTGGAGGGCAGTGTCACTGGCCCTCATATGTGGGATCTGAACCGGGGCTCTTTGGCGTCACAAGCCAGTTCTTAACCATTGCGTCACTCGGCCAGCCCAAGGATTTTGTTTTTTTCTCCATTCAGCCACTCTATGTTTTTGATTGGAACATTTAATATACTTACACTGAAATGTAGTTATTCCCATTGTATTATTCATATTTTTAATCTCCCACCCCACTCCCCATCATAAAGAAGTTCCTTTAAGATTCTTTGTAATACTGGCTTGATGGTGATGAAGTCCGTTAGCTTTTTCTTGTTTGAGAAGCCTTTTATCTGTCCTTGGATTCCAAAAGATAGCCTTCCTGGGTAGAGTAGTCTTGGTTGTAAGTCCTTGCTTTTCATCACCTTGAATATTTCATGCTCATCCTTTCTGGCCTGTCATTATCATTTCTTTTTTGCTTTGTATCACTTCTATTTTTTTAATCTATATTTTCCTTATTTCTTTTTAATAGTCTTGAGAAAATGTAGAACAAATACACTTTAGAAATCTACCTATAATCTTGATTTCAGTGTTTTATACTTTTGCTTGAGTTCTTTGTTATTGGTCACAGCAAACTTAAGTGATGTCTATATGCATTTTTCTACTTATAAATAAAGGCAACAAAAATGTTATGCATGACTTACTTGGTGGCCATACTTTCTCATTTGTTGAAATAAAAGAAGAAAAAAAGTAACCCTTCAGAGAGATTAAATATTGGTGATAGTAAAATCCAAGGATTTCTGAATTCTTAACTTATTTCACCCTTTCTCCTAATCCTTTCTTTAACTGCCTCCAAACTTTGAACAACACAAAGTGTATTTTAAGTGCAGTCAATGCAGAATAATATTATTTTAATAATGATGAACTTTATAAAATCCAAGAAATTAGAAATTAGTCTTTACTTTCATTTAACTTATTCATTATACTGTTAGTCATTTTTTTCTTCATCCATAAATCATAAATAGTATAGGCTTTTGCTTATTTCTTGGGATTATTGAGGTGATAAAATAATCTATATGTAATTTTAAAAAGTCACAAATTAGTAATGTATTAATAATAATAATACCTTAAAGAATAGTCATATATAAGCACCTAGGACAATAAAAGATAATAAATTATTGTGTTGTATAGCTCACAAAAATCTGTTGTTACTAAATAATGTATATAATCCAGCAGGGACATCTCTACTATTTTTAACTCCAAAAGTAAAATTATCAAGGAAGATATGATGAAGGTGAGTTTCAGAATGTTAAACATTGTTGGCAAGAGAAAGGTGAATGCTGTGGAAAAATAAAGTTTGGGACAGTTCATTTTCACAGGAAACACATAAAACTCTAAAGTGTCTACCAGTTGTACAGTACTAAAATAGATATTCCCTTGTTTTTCAAAATTTTATCAATAATCATGCAGCTGTGAACTGCACATACTAAATTAAATCAACATGTTGGAAGAAAAGAAGTTGATGATGGCATTAATCACTGAGTATTTAAATGATATAAAAGCTGGAAAAAAAAGAAGAGGAAAAAATAAATCCTATAGGCCAGACAATTAGTAACTAGAGCAAGCCAGTGGCTTTCATGGACACATTCTGTAAAATAGCATTAGAACCGATGTTTAAAATATTGTGCCTATAGTTAATCATTGCTGCTTCTCTTCCTACCCAGAAGATAATATACTGAATTTGTAGTGTTATTATTCCAAACTAATTGGGTTTTTACATAATTCTGACAAATTTCTTTACGGTCTTCACAAGATTGCAGTACTAGATATTATCAAGTGCTATGAAGTGACTGGGATATACTGTAGGATAGTTTCAAGTATAATTACTAAAATAGCAAGTGTTTTCAAGAAAACTCTTTTATTTAAATCCTAAATTAAATACCTGTGAAAAATAGTTAAAAATGGAAAACAAATTATCTAAATCATTCAACTCAGGATGCTAGAGAAAGGACATAAAAGAAACTAAGGAATTTGGCTAGAAAAAAAATCAATAAACAATTTATTTTTTAAATAGTTGAAGTAAATAGTTGAAATAAAAAATGGAGGAGAAACAAAGGAGATCAATAATTAAATAGTAGAACAGAATTCGACTTTATTGATTACATTAAATGTTAATGAAATAAACACAAGAACTCAAAGGCAGAGCCTAACAAAATAAATTAAAACAAAAAAAGACTAATCAATATGGTTTTTAAATAATGGATTTTAAATATAAATGCACATAGAGGTTGAAAGTAAATTGATCAAAGCATTTACCATACAAATAGATCAATCAGGCTTGCCTATATAAGGGTTGTCTATATTAATATTAAATAAGATAGACTTCAAGACAAAGTATATTATGAAAGCAAAAAGAGGAACAGTTTATAATGATAAAAAGAGTTTATTCATCAAGAAGTCATAAATGCATAAAGGGTATGTACCTAAAAAAATAACTTCAAAACACATCAAGGAAAAATTACAGAATCAAAGGAATTCAATTGAGTCTATTTTACAATTATGGTTGGAGATTTTAGAGCTGCATTCTCAACAGTTAAAAGAAAAATAGACAAAATAATCATTAAGACAGAAGTGATCTAACCATGACTGCTGAACATCCTGCCCAAATTGATACTAAAGGGCAATACATCCTAGAACTACAGAAAAGTTTTTTTTTATTTCCCCAAGAATACACAGTCTAATCACCAAAAAAGCCCATTGGCTGAGCCATAAAACACATCCATAAATTTAAAAAATTGAAATCAGATTGTATTCTCTGAACATTATGAAATGAAATTAGAAATCAATAATTTTATATCTGGGAAAGCATCAAATATTTGAAAATGAAACAGCATACTTCTAAATAATTTGTAAAGCAACAAAAACATCAGAAAATAAACTAGAAAATATTTTAATTAAATGATATTGGAAATACAATTCAAAATTTGCAAGATATAAGAAAAGAAGTGCTTTGAGATACATGTATGGCTTTTAATGCAAATATGCAAAGTGAATGCTGAATATATAGAAAAAAGGAAATAGCAATTTTAAGAGTAAAACTCAGTGAATAGATGAATAATAGAGAAAACTCACAAAACCAAAAATGGTTCCATGGAAGAATACAATTGATAACCTCCAAGCTAAGCAAATTAGAAATTACTAATTTCAGAAATTAAAGCTGGAGAATTGTGAAAGACAATTCAGACAAAAAAAGTAAAAAATAAAAACAAAAATAATAAGAAATTGGGACTAATTGTTGGCTAATACATTTCACAACTTAAATGAAATGAGAAAAAAATCCTCAAAAAACATGATGTGCCCAAACTGATACAAAATTAGAGAAAATTTAAATATGACTACATATCTTAGAGCAGTGGAATGTGTTATAAAAATTCTGTCAATAAAGTAAACTTCAGGCCCAGATGGCTTCAATGATGGCCTCTACCAAGTAGTTAAGAAGGAAATATCAGTATCATGCAAACTCTTCCAAAAAAGCAAAAGAGGAGGGAATAATTTCAATCGTGTTTATGAGACCAGAATCACCTGAACACTAAACACTAACAAACAGAAAGAGAACAAAAGTAAATAATAAAAACACAATATCTTTTGTCTATGTAAATAAAAGCTTACTTAAAAGAAATCTGGCAATATCTATAAAGTCTAATACACTGAAAGAGAAGTTTTTTTTGTTTGTTTGTGTTTGTTTTTTTTTTTAAATAAGAACGAGAAGTTTTTATCCCAACAATGCAGAGTTGGTTTTACACTTAAAATTAATCAATATGTTTCACCATAAAAAGAAGAATAAAGGGCAAAAAAACCTGTGATCATTTCAATAGATGCTGTAAATGCATATGACAAAATGCAACATATAAAATAATCTTAGCAAATCAGAAATATAAGGAGATTTCCTCAACATGATAAAAGGAATTTACAAAGAACTTAAAGTTAAAATAATACTTAATATTGAAATATTGAACAATTTCCTCTAAAGATCAGGAAAAAGCAAACAAAGGATGTCCACTTCCATTAATTCTAGCTACACTATACTGGAGCTCTTCTTTAATTCAATGAGGAAAGAAAAAGAAAATAAAAATAAAGATAGAAAAAGAGGAAGTGAAACTTTATATTTGCAAATGAAATAATTATTTATATAGAAAACCTGAGGAATCTAAAAAGCAATTATTAGAACTAATAAATACAACTATCAATGTTGCATGAGACAAGGTTAATAAACATAAGCAGTAAATAAATGTGAAAAGAAGAAAAATTGTGATTTAAAATAACATTTATAAACATAAACTGCCACTGAATAAACATAATAATGGTTATGTAGTGTTCTGCATGAAAGCATACACTATATCTCTGACATAATTAGAGATAATCTAAATAACTGGATCTATGTATGGAAGATTCGATATTGTTAAGATGTCAATTTTACCCAAATAGACCTATAAATTTAATGCAATCCAAATCAAAACACCAGAGAAATTTTTGCAGAAATTGGCAAGATGATTCTAAAATTTGTATGAAATTGTAAAGATCTAAATTAACCAAAGTTATCTTGAAAACTAAGATTGGGAGATTTATATTATTTGATATTAAGAATTACTACAAAGCCACATCTTATGGCATTGGCACACATATTGACAAAAAGATCAATGTAACAAAATAGCTTAATTATACACCCACATTTATAAAGATCTTGATTTGTAAAAGGGCATCACATCAGTTAAATAGGGGAACACATTTTTTTCATTGTACTAGAAAAATTGTATATTTATATGGAAAAAATAAAGGAAGATAAATTTGACTCCTACCTTACATGATACAGAAAATACGTCTTCTACACATGTCTGCACTTCGTATTTTCCATCTCTGCCTACACCTGCATGGGCTGTAAGTTCCTAGGTATACTTTGTGATTCAATAATTTTTAATCTATCACACATCTGCTATATTACTCATCAACTGATTTTTATTTCAATTATTATTTTTTTGAATTTCCAGAAAAGTTACTTGGTCAATTTAAAAAATCTTCTTGGCTATTTTTGATAACCTTTTAAACCAAGATTATTTTTTTCAAGTTCATCTTTTACTTTTTAATAATTCTGAATATAATTAATGATTTATGTTTTATGTAATTCCTACTGAAATCTTTGAGTGAAATTATATTCACTCATATTAACTTCTTTGTCTGTTGTCTAATCTTTATTTTGAACTTATTTTATCTAAACATTAGCTTGAGGGTATTTATTTATTTATTTTGTTCATAATATTCCTTTATTATCCTTTTAATGTCCATGGAATCAATAGGGATAACCCATCTTTATTTCTGATATTAGTCCGTTTTTTCTTTCTCACTCTTTTTTTTTTTTAGTTAGCCTGACTAAACATTTATCAGTTTTATGGGGATGTAATGTACAGAACAGGGAATATAGTCAATAATATTGTGATAGCATGGTATGGTGTCAGATGATTGCTAGACTTAGCATGGTGATCATTTCTTTAGGTAGAGAAATGTTCAATAAGTATGGTGTACTAACATAATATTGTATGTTAGCTATAGTTTAATAAAAATCTTTTAAAAAGAAAGAAAAATTAGAGCAGATATCGATTAGATTGAATGCAGAGAAACTGTAGAGAAAATAAAACCAAACCTGATTCTTCCAGGGTCTTTTCTAAAGAGGTTTTCATTCAGAAAACATATACCACTGCATGTGACAAGAAATATTTTAATTCTTGCCTAGAGGTCTTCTAAGCATGTGTATACTACAAATTTAAACTCTTAGACCCAAGTGAGGTTTTCATTACAAAATTGCAAGACAGATCATTTAAATCTGGAGCTAAAACACAGGTAAACAATTTTTTCTTTTGGGTCCCTTTGCTCACACTTGTAGTTGGATTCCTTTACTGGCAGTCTTTCTCTGAGGGAGGACTCCTTCATTGTCCAATCTATTAAGTTATTCGTGAGAGATTTAACTTCTGCTCCTTCAGGTAAAAAAAAAAAAAAGTTTTTATTTTGTCCTAGCAGTGATTCAAATTACTACTTTTTAAATTTGACTGTTTCTTGGTTTTTTTTGCTTAATGTTTTATAAGCTTAGCAAGACATTTAAAACTATGTTTGCTATAATTTATCCAGAATCAGGATGTTTTAAAGCAGGATATCTAGTCCATAATAATTCTAAAAGCAGAAGTCTACTAGGAATGTTGGCATTTTTAAAGATTTTTTATAATATACTATAATTTGGTGATGAATTATAATTAATACTTGAGATGCTTTCTGTTCTAAGGATTTCTAAAGAAAAGCAACTGTTAATATAAATGGTATAGTCTTATTAAAATCAGCTTTTATATGAAATTGACATTATTCATCTCATCTAAAATTCAATTAGATAAGAGTTTCTATCCTGGTACCATTCAAAGGCATACCATTGACATTTAGTAGAAAACATTTAGTCATTTGTTTTACAGGGAGACATTGGGCTTCTCCATGAAATTTAAATGATTGTGAAATGCAAGGCAAAAATATGCTTCAGGTAAAAGATTAAGAGAAAAACAATTTTATTTCAAACATTCCTATTAATTGGGTCTCAAGTGAGGCTCTGTGGGAGGCAAACATTTAACAGAGTTGGGTAGGCAGAAGGAAAAAATGAGAATTTTCATTTAATCTGTAACTGACTGAAAATTAACTTAAAGATGGAGGTTAGAAACTACAGCTGGGAAAAACAAAAAGAATCAAGTTTTAGATATTTTCTAAAATATATTCCAGCTTAAATTTTAGTAGAAATGTATTAAAGTTAAAGGAAAATAATCAACTTCTATTTTAAGAGTTTTCATTTTTCTTTTGTTCTGCTGACTTAAAACTAAGAACTAGCTGAGGAGATTGAAATGTATGTGATGTCATTCATAAATGGACACATCATGAGTATGCATCACACTTTTTAAATTTAAACTGTTACTTCCCAATTATTTTATCAACATTTTCTAAGAAAAGAGACACTCCTTTTACTACATATAGTTTATAGATATTTTTCTCTTATCATAGGGATAAGCCTGAAAATTTTTTTTCTTAATATTAACTTTCCCATTTTTTTTCTATGAAATTGATTTTAATGGGGAATCACTCTGAAAGGCTCTTTAATGATAGATTAACACTTCCTGCAGTCTTATTGATCATTGAGAAAACATACCTGAATTTCTTTGTTTTATAAACTATGTGTTGACAACTAGAGCACATGATTAACACAATTGATTTCAGTGGCAAATCTTAGCAAAATGTCACATTCTAGCTTCTTTGCCTGCCGCTGGTGATAGGTTTCACAACCAATTGTGCTGAGAATTAATGTTTTCTCATAGCATTTCCTGCTGTGTGATCTTTTGTTCATTTCTAGCTGTAACACTAGGATATTACACTGACCAAGTTTGATTATTTTCACAGCTACTGACATATACCATTAAGGAAGTTGGAGATATAGTGGTAAATATACTGATAAGACCCCAGTGTTCATAGATTCAGCTGTGTGGACTGTGCCCAAGAATATGGGTTCCTATTAGATTGTAGAGACACTTCATTATATGTTTGAACTTAAAAATCCCTGAAGAAAATTAAATAAGTATGTTTATTTTAAAACTAAAATGAATATTTTAAAGATTTTATTTTCCCCCAGACACCTGCCTTTTTACAGCCTAAGAAGGTTTGAAATGTCATTTTGACTCAAGAGTTAAATCTAGTAGTAGTTCATGTGATATGGAAATCATTAAAACTTTCTTAACGTAAATGAACATAGATTTTGTAAGATCACAGAGTAAAATAAAGTTGACCTACCTGTAAATTATGTCAGCTCAAGCTAAGAATCTCATCTTCTAATTAGTCCAGAATCAGCTTGAAATAGTAGTAATGTGTGTGTGTGTGCACATGAATATATTAATGAAGCATATGGTGAGTAAGTACATGGTATGTACATATATGAAAAATAGTTGTTCTTGGAGGAATAGTAGGTAACAGATTGGATTTAGGTGAAAACACGGAGAGTAATATACTAGTGATAGAGAAACCACTTTCAGATTTCAGAAAGAGTAACATCTTTTCATTTTACTGAGGTAAAACATAATCAATCATTAAATTCTTTTACGTATATGTACTTCATTAATGCCTAGCTACAATATTCTCATTCAACAGATATTTATTAGCAAACATTAGTGCTTGGAAATTATATGATAAAAAATGACATTTCTGCACATATTTTCAAAATTACAAAGTTTCTAAGTATGTATTTCTCATAACGAACAATATCCTTGACACAGGAGAAAAGTCCTTAAATTGTTCATTTCTTCATTCATTTTGTCAAACAAATACTTTATTGGAAAATGTCATAGGAGCTGGAATTACATTAGTGAAGATTAATGAGTTACCTGCTCATGGGCTTTTATTAGAGTTTGGTAGATAAAGAGTAAACAGACAGACGCCTATATAATTTCAGTTCAAGATAACTATTTTAAAGGAGATTGAAGCAGTGTAAGAAAATAGTGAGCAGGAGGGTTTAGAGGATTGGCCAGTTTAGATGGGGGTGAGGCAAGGAAGGCATTTCTGAAAGGCCATTAAAGAGAAAACTGAATGAAGTAATGAAGTAAGATAGTTAAAATCTTGACGAAAGTGATTTTTTTGTGAAGGTTACAGACAGTTCAAATGTGGCTTGTTCAAAGCCATAAGTGATGTAAGAGCAAAAAATGAGTTCAAAGATGTTATCCATGTTATTAAGTGTCAAATTGATTCTATGTATAGTTGAGAAAAAGAACAGGATAATTGACTGAAATAGTCTCTATAAATTTTGTATATCATCATTAGTGTTTTTATTACTGTCATAAGCCCAAAGGCAAAAAATATGAACCTATAAATCAAAAGTTTTACCTTCTGAAGTAAAGGAAATTGGGGAAAGTTGACTATGTTTCTCTTCAAACAATAGAAGTATTTCTCAGCATCCCCAGTTAAAAGGAAATTATGTTACTAAAGATAAATTATACCCACCATATAGGATGCTGTGAAGCATGAATCTGTAATGTCTTTTCATTTGTATTTATAATCTAATGCTATTTTATTAAGTTTGTAAATATTACACACGTTTTACCAGATAACTGATTTTGTAAATGCTGATAGTAGATAAGAGTTTGTTTCTTTAGTATTAGTTAATAAACATGAAACAGAAAAAAATAAAACAACTGCTTCAAATTCTAATATGCCTTAAATAGAGACAATTACAAGTTATGTATTTGGTTAGACCATGTCTTAGTTTGAAATACAATCAAATTATCACTGATTGTTAGAAGTAAAAGTGAAAGAAATTATAAACTATCCCATGTGGGTGAAGAACTAATGTTTCACATTATAAAACAAAATTGAAATATACTTATATACTACACACAATTGTGTAATGAACAAAAGTAGTTTCACTGTCTTTATATTTTCTCCAATGAATTGGTTAATTCAAATAAATGAAAGTCAATAATTAAAGTATTTTTCAGAAGTAATGAAAGAATGATAGAATCTTTAATTTTCAGGATTTTACTCTCAAAACAAACAAACAAACAAAGAAATAATAGAATGATGTGATGTTAGTAAGGAACTTCTGCTTTCAGATATAATGGAGTAACTTACAAACCAAATATCCTGTCAAAAGAAGGTAGATATAAAAAAGACACTAGAAATGCAAGAAGGAGGAAGATATCTGCTGTTCCTATATCTGGCAAAGTTCACCTAATTAGAATATATAAAGATCTGCAAAATAAGTATCAATAGCTTGGTAGAAAATTGGACAAGACTTAAACTCACACTTGACAATATCATCAAGGCAATAAACATATGAAATGTTTAGGCAATTGATTCGCATTAGGGAAATGTAAGTCAAAACTGCAATTAATACACATCCACCAGTATGGCTGAAATTTAAAAAAATGTGTGTATATATATATATATATATATATATATATATATATATATATGTAAGATCAAGTGTTGGCAAAGATGTAGAGCAACCAGCAGTCTAAGATACTAGTGAAGAGTAAGTTGGCCTTTCAGACTCAATGCAATTCTTATCACAATACCAATGGCATTCTCCTCAGAACTAGAACAAACAATCCTAAAGTTTATATGGAACCGCAAAGACCACAAATAGCCAAAGTAATCTTGAGAAAGAAGAACAAAGTCAAAGTTATCATGCTGTGTGATTTCAAGCTATATACTACAAGGCTATAGTAATTAGAACAGTATGGTTGGTAGTGGCACAAAAACAGACATGTGCATCAATAGAACAGAATAGAGAGCCCAGAAACAAACCCACACTTCTATGATCAATTGATCTATGACTAAGGAGGTCAAAATATACACTGGAGTAACAACAGTCTCATCAACAAGTGGTGCTGGGATAACTAGACAGATACATGCCAAAATATGAAACTGGATCACTATCTGACACCATATACAAAAATAAACTCAAAATAGGTTAAAAACTTGAATGTAAGGCCTGAAACCATAAAACTCCTAGAAGAAAACATAGGAAGCAATCTATTTGACATAAGAATTTGATATTAGGGCATTATTCAGAAAACATTAAGTAGTGACATGCTTAGAGCTGGAGAAAACAACCTGGCGAGAGATTATAGATTGGATTAGAGAAAACAGTGCCTGAAAGAGAGTATGCCAGACAGATATAATTAGTAAAACCTAAACAACAAGAAATTATAACTTAAACTGCATTGCTGGAAGTAAATAAAGAAAGTAAAAATGAAAAATGATGCAGTATAATCAGCAAATAGGAAAACTAGGCAGATAGATACATTGAGAATTTGTGCTGTGTAAGTGACTAAGTGGGTGAATGAGGGTCAACAATCTATAATCCTATGCCCTGTATGGATTTGGAGTCTACTTGAAGATTTCTATTATTGTATTAAGTCACACAATTAAACTCTCTTCAGCGCTGATAACCTTCTAATTTTTGATCATCTGTCCCAGGGTAGCCAGGGCACTTCTCTATAAAGACCACAGCAGGGTAAGGCAAGGGAAGGGGCCAGAGAATTTTCTACTAGAGCAATGTCCAAGATTCAAAAGACAGCGAGGGAAAAAAAAATTGAAACTGGAAAAGGTTAGTTTGCTGCAGCTCACCACCTGTCCATTTCTCATCCTTACGCCTGTAATGGTCCAGGGGAGGAAGTGCCAGGTGGAGCAGGTGCCATTACTGTGCAAGTCCCTGGCACTAAAAGGGGACACTGACTTTGCTGACCCGTGGCCTTCTCTCAGCCCTGTGCTAACTTAGTGGAGATGTATGCAGCACAGAAAGAATGTCTGATGGAAGCTGTGTGGGAAGAATAAGGGCATTACAGCTCTCCCCCAAATCCTTTCTTTCTCTTGAAAAACCAAAATTTCTGGCTATAATAACAGGATATCTATTCTTTTATGTTGAATCTGACTTTTGATGTTGAAAGGTTTAAACATGTGATTCAGAAAAGGAATCTGCCTGAGAATCAAAATCTGAATTTTAACCCAGATTATATTGTTAACCGAGCATTTGAATTGTAGAATATTTTTACAGATAAAATCAAGTCATTTCTGTAAAAATGCAATTTCAATAAAATTTTCATGCTGGGGGTGTGAGGCTAGAATCTTAGAAATTTGGCCAAATTATATCCACTCTGCACTAAGCAGTATTATTAGGAACACCGTGAAATTCATGGCAGTGATTCATCAGTACGTGTGGTTTATACAAGGAGGTGCAGATGAAGGCCACGTTCCATAAAGTCTACAGGAGGTGACCCATTTAATAGCGAGGGGACAATACTTTGTGCAGTAAGTGCACCTGCTGGAGAACGTAAATCAGTCTCTCAGGATCAGGGGTTCTTATCGCATAGGCAGTTCTGAGTTGGCCTACGGCCATTTGCTGCAAAGCAAATATTGCTTGTTTGCAGGATAGTTTCCTCATTTCCTTGTGTCAGGTTCATGATTTAGAAGTACGTACTGTTTGTCTAGTACATGCAAACTCACAAACTTCCTTATCTGCCTGTGGTTTGGAACCCCAAAGTGATTAGCCTGATGCAGGAAAGAAACAATGGCAGGGTTCCACTCAGCCTGCTGCTCGAAGACAATCTAAATATTGCTAAAATGTCACCAAAATAAAATTTTACAAAACCTATTAATTGAAAGGCATCATAAACCACAAATTGGGAGAAAACACAGGTGTGTGTGTGTGTGTGTGTGTGTGTGTGTGTGTGTGTTTAACAAAGTTTTAGCATGCAGAATATAAAGAATTCCTAAAAATCAATAAATAAATCAAAATGCAAAATAAGGTTAATACATGACAAAAGAATATATACACAAGTCCAGTTGGCATAGAAAAGACTGCTGAAAATCAGTGCTGAACAGGGAGATAAAATTAAAACAAAAATGAAAGCAATTTTCTACACTCTAGGTTTTGGTAATTAAGAGTCAAATAATACAACCATAATCTCATATATTTCTGGTGAGAATGTAAATCAGTACAACCATTTTGGAAAATAATTTGGTACCATCTCATAAAGCTAAATATTTGCATATCCCTTCTGCAGTTAATTCCATTCATAGACCTATACCAAAACCTCTGCCCATAGCACCATGTTCTCGTTTTGTATTACAACAAAAAACTGAAAACAATCCAAATTTATAAATTGTGGTATATTAACCCAATAAAACATTCTACAACAGATAAATTAATGAATTACAGTTGCTCAGAGCAACATGAATAGATCTTAGATGCATAATGGTGAGTAAAAGCATTAAGCCCCATAAGACTGCCTATAGCATGTTATCGTTTTTCACTAATCTAACAAGAAAAACTAAGCAACTTATAGTTTGGAGATATATATATATATATATATATATATATATATATATATATATATATGATAAAATATAGAGGGAGGAAGAGAGAGAGACAGAAGACATTAACAGGTAATGTAAGTTAGTAAATATATTCTAATTCCCGGACTGGATAGTAGGCTTGTGGTTGTTTATTATATCATTTTAGTTTGTTAGTCATATATTGCTTATATCTTTGTATTTATTCATTACATTGAAATTTGATAAAACAAATATAAGGAAAATTTTAAACAGCTATATATGACTACTATTTTCTTAATACTGGGACAATGTCAGCTTGCTTCATCAAATAGTGTATTTCACAAGCTCTGTGAGACAGAGGATGTTCCATATTATTTTTCAAGGACATATTTTGCATTTTCTTATGATTTTCTATTAAGCAAATAAAAATCAAATAAGAAAACTTTCATTGTATGATTAGAGCTTATTGCATATAGCTAAATATGTTGAATAATATGTTCAAAAATAAGCAGTTTAATGTGGAGTAACGTATTGGTTTGTTGGAAAAGTCATGATGTATTTTTTTCTATGTTTTTTGTTGCAAAAATGCAACATGACTTTTCCTACAACCCAATAAAAAATAGTTGAATGTTTTTCCCTTCATAGACAAATCTTGTAGAGCATAAAAGGTCTGTTTGAGATGTGTATTATCTCAGAGAACAAAGAAGCACATTTTTGTGAAAATGAAATATTTTTATATACTGATTTTTAAAAATAAACCTAAGAAATATATTTTTAAAACGTCAAAGTTGTACATTCTTCATAGCCATTTAGATTTGCAAACCATTTTTATAGTCTCATAAAAATTAATGAAAGATCTATTTTATGTAAACCTTCAAATTGTAATGGTTTTTGTGATGTTTTTTGTTTTCTTCAATTATGTATTTGTACCATTTACAAAAGGATTTACTTTTTGAGAAATCTGTTGCCACTTTCATGTAAGAAATATTTACTATTTCCAAAATAGTTAGCCAGATCTTAATTACACCAGAGCTTTAACTAATTAAGGATTATTACCCTTCCAGTTTTAGGTAAAGATTAACCATTCTGCTGAGAGGGAGTAAAAATGCCCCATCTGTGGCTAATGGAGCTGCCACGATTTAAAAAGGACAAAGTTCAGCGCCAGGCAAAGATTTTAATAGTTACAAAACTGCAATATGAGAATTAGGGTATTTAGAATGGAAAAGGACCTAGGGGCAATATCCACATAATCCATCCAAGCAAGAAATTCTGTCTGCAACATCTTGTAGAAGTTAATTCACTTATCGAACTATATTAAAAGCTTTTGTTCTGTTCAAACATCTTTGTTTTTTTAATTAAAATTTATTGGCATGACAATGGTTAGTAAAATTGCATAGGTTTCAAGTGTACAATTCTGTAGTACATCATCTATTGCAGCGGTTCTCAACCTTCCTAATGCAGGGACCCCTTAATACAGTTCCTCATGTTGTGGTGACCCCCAACCATAAAATTATTTTCGTTGCTACTCTATAACTGTAATTTTGCTNTAATGTAAATATCTTTTTGTTTGCCGATGGTCTTAGACGACCCTGTGAAAGAGTCGTTCAAACCCCAAAGGGGTCGCAACCCACAGGTTGAGAACCACTGATCTATTGGGTTGTTGGAAAAGTCATCACACATTTTTGCAATGAAAAACATAGAAAAATAAGTCATGACTTTTCCGACAGCTCAATATATATCACATTGTGTGATCACCACCCAGAGTCAGTTCTCCTTCCATCATCACCATATGTTTGACCTTCTTTACCCTCTTCAACCACCCT
The DNA here is from genome assembly GCF_001890085.2 of Hipposideros armiger. Lineage (NCBI taxonomy): Eukaryota > Metazoa > Chordata > Mammalia > Chiroptera > Hipposideridae > Hipposideros > Hipposideros armiger. Next base: position 490,455 of record NW_017731637.1, on the reverse strand, counting down.
GCCCTCCCCCCACCCCCCGCCACTTACTCTCTGGTAATCATTAAACTATTGTCTGTTTCTATGAGTTTTTGTTTCTTTCTTTCCTTGTCTTGTTCCTTTGTTGCCTTCAGTTTTATAGCCCACATATCACTAAAATTATATGGTTCACAACTTTTCCTGTCTGCCTTATTTTGCTTAGCATAATAATCTCAAGATCCATCCGTGTTGTCACAATGGCACTATTTCATCTTTTCTTATGGCAGATTAGTCTTTATCCAATCATCTATTGAAGGATACTTTGGTTGTTTCCATATCTTGGCCATCGTAAATAAAGCTGCAATAAACATAGGAGCACATATATCTTTACAGATAAATGTTTTCAGATTTTTAGGGTATATACACAGGAGAGGGACTGCTGGGTCATATGGTAATTCTATTCTTAATTTTTTTGAGGAACTTCCACACTGCCTTTCATAGTGGCTGCACCAATTTACATTCCCACCAGCAGTGTATGAGGGTTCCTTTTTCTCCACAGCTTCTCCAATGCTTGCTATTATTTGTCTTGCTGATGATGGCAATTCTAACTGGTGTGAGGTGATATCTCACTGTGGTTTTTATTTGTATTTCTCTGATGATTAATACATTGAGCATCTTTTCATATGTCTACTGGAAATCTGTATGTCTTCTTTGGAGAAATGTCTATTCAGGTCATCTGCCCATTTTTTAATTGAATTGTTTATTTTTTGGTTGTTGAGTTGTGTGAGTTCCTTATATATTTTGAATATTAGCCCCTTATCGGAGGTGTTGTTTGCAAATATCTTCTTTCATTTGGTTGGTTGCCTCTTTATTTTGCTGATATTAATTCAAAATGGGTCAAAGACCTAAACATAAGAACTGAAACAATAAACTGCATAGAAGAATACATAGGTATTAAACTTACGGACCTTGAGTTCAAAGAGGATTTTATGAATTTGACCTCAAAGGCAAGAGAAGTAAAAGCTAAAATAAATGAATGAGACTATATCAAAATAAAAATCTTCTGCAGAGCAAAAGAAACCTTTGACAAAATAAAGAGGCAATCAAACATCTTTTTTTAATGTAAATAGTGATATATAAACCAAATAATGAAAATTAGATTAAATGTGCCTATCAAATACGGCCTCAATTTTAGTGTTATTCACCATAAGATAAAATTTATTGTAGAACATGTTCTTTCTTTGGAATCAGTATGCTGCATGGCATCTAGCTATTCACTATAAATGATGAATAGTTTTGTAATTCATCAGAATAAACATTACTTCTATACAATCAAACCAGATGTTAGTAAGTCACACATCATTTAACATTAGGATATGTTCTGAGAAATCCATCGTTAGGCAATTTCATCATGCAAATATTATCGATGGAACACAAACTTAGATGCCAACACCTACTGCACACCTATGCTATATGGTACAGCCCATTGCTCTTAGGCTACAAACCTGTACAGCACGTTTCTGTAGCCAATTGTAACACAACTGTGTATCTAAACATATCTAAACATAGAAAAGGTAGAGTAAAAATATGTTATAAAAGATAAAAATAGTACACCTGTATAGGGCACTTACCATGAATGGAGCTTGCAGGACTGGAAGTTGCTCTGGGTGAGTCAGTGAGTGAGTGGTGAGTGAATGTGAAGGCCTAGGACATTACTGTACATGACTGTAGACTGTATAAACACTGTCCCACAAGCCGTCCCCCTGCTTCCTTATAAAAGGGTCAGAAATAGAACATTGAAGCTGTCAATACTGCTCCATGAACAGAGATGTGGGCTTGGTTGTTTGGAAATATTGAAGGAAACTGAGTGGGTAAGGCACAGATCACCATTATAGTGGCTGTCAGCAGGGAGGGAAAGGGGCCTGAGGATCATTATTAGGAATAAGAAATCAAGATGGAGACATAAAGGAACATAAGGGGTTTTCACTGCAATATGGTTTTGGCTATTGCATGTTGGAGTAGTGATCAAATTAAGGAAATTTGTCAAATTCATTTTAAAAAAAAGGCATTTAACATGAAAAGGGTGTAGAACTGAGGACTCAACATTTTGACTGGAAATCTGTTTTTGCTTCCATTGACCCTATCTGGCACAAAAGGCTATCTCTGAGATTGAATGATGAAAGAAATAAAACTTACCTATGCTTTACATCATGGCAACCTGAAAATATAGGGACAAGCTTGTCCCACATTGCCACAGAAATATTTTACTAAAGTGGCAGTGACACTTAATATTTGTTAAGATAGCTCCTGTGGGCCTGTGTCCTTGTACAGGATCGTAGGTCCTCAGCAAAGAATTTACAGCAATGCAGCCTGAAGACCATCAAGCCAGACCTGGGAGGGCTATAGTGCCCTCTGAAGGGACAGGCTCCTCTGCACTGAAACAGGTTAGTAGTTGATTAATTGGGATGTAATCTGTGCACTCAGAATTTAGGTGCTGTGAGTGAGGGGGAAGCTATTGATAAGCCCCACAGACATTGCTTCTATAAGAAAAAAAATTCTCCAAACCACATATCCTTCTTCCATCTCCTATAGGAAATTCAGTACCTTTGTAATCTTATGAGACCACGATCATATATGCTATCCATCATTGACCAAAATGTTGTTGTGTGATTCATTACTATAAATCTCCTCTTCTTGTTTTATTCATTTTCATATGTTTCCATATATGTTCATGATGCACTATCAAGGGTAATGAGAAAGATCTCCTTATTACAAAATGAAACAAAACATATCTTAGAAACAGACAGAAGATGGAATTTAAGCCATAGTTAGATAAAAAAAAGTCTGATAAAATTATACTAGAAATAAGACTGAAAGTGTAATAAAATAATCAAATAACAGATAATAATTGATACTTGATCCTCCAATGCAAATCAAACACTAGTACATACTAAAACCAAAGTTAACTAGATAATTAAATGACTAAGTAAATGTTTATTCTTGCTGTTATTATTACATTTTTGCTTTTGCAAAAATATGTGCAAATAGAACAAGGGAAGTTGGAAATTTAGAATTCTGAGGAAGAAAAGGAAAGTACACTTGAATAAGAACAAGAATTAAAAAGGAGGCTGCTGAAAGCAAACTTAGCAAATCTGCATGGTGAGATAAGAAAACTTGCAGACAGAGTATTTAGTCGTACCATGGAGTACACTAAACTAACAATTCCAAATGTAAGAAGCCTGTGCTGTTACTGTCATAAATTATTTATAATCCATTATTGCAATCTCAAAATCACTTTCCAAGATTGATTCTCAAAGCCTACATCCCACCCTGATTGAAATCACACAAATAGAGGGGGAAAAAATAAATGTGTGTGTGTGTTGTATACAATTAAAGTAAATTAAATGAAATATCAGAGGAGAAATTTTAAGTAATTTATGTTAAATGTATACACTAGAGTAAACCATATCTATTAAAAAAATAGCTACATTACGTTTCACGTGTTGACCTGAAAAAAGGCCTGTGATGCATTAAAGAAAACATAATATTTTGATTAATCCAATAAAAGTAATTGAATGAAAAGAATGTTTGTGGGTTTGGTGTGTGTGTGTGTGTGTGTGTGTGTGTGTGTGTGTGTGTGTGTATGAGAGAGAGACAGAAAGAGAGAGAGGGAGAGAGAGATTATATTTGAAAAAGTAATCTAAACATTTATGTTCCAATTGTTTTTTAAAAGTCCCAATTTTTGGTTCAAAAAATAAACATATACAGACTATCCCACAATATATCTTGCAAGAAGGATATTAAAATGAGTGTATTGTGCTAGCCTTCCCTTTAAGCTCTAGTTATAAAGATGTTCTACTAAGTGTTCAGGAAAACAAGGTTAAACAATGTAATCTGTACTCCTCTAGTTGCACAATGTTTAAAATTCACAATACTACAGAACTGATTAATTACATATAAAATATATTTTTCTTTGTGTGCAATGCAATAGAGAATTATACTTAATTGCATTGTGAGAGAATAGCAGTTGCATCAGAGAATAGGAGCTTGTATTAAATGAAATTAGGAATGTAAAAAGGTTTCAAAAATAATTTTTTAAGGTAATATTTGATTTGTAAAGATTCCAAATTAGTAAAAAAAATTTGTATTGGCTCTGACCACATTAATAATAATAGACATCTGCTCTTTAATTTGATCTCTTCTGAATGTTTTTATGTTAGCAAAACATAATCTGCACAATGTAAATGAATTCACCTTATTTTTCCTGCCCTTCTCTATACCCAGGAAATAAACCTGTGTATAGACTGTATATAATTAATTTTCTCAATGATTTAATTTTTTAATTTTACTGTAAGTATTCTTTTCCTTTAGGCCATTCATGATTTATACTTTCTAGATCTACAGACAAATTTTGTTTAGAGGTTTTAAACTTTTGTGACACTTTATAATTTCAGGATAGAGTTTCTTTCCATTCATGTGAGATAAAAGATTAGCTTCTCTGCTTCAGTGACAGAGCTCTGGTAAACTGTGCAGGAACTGCTATTTACCATAAAAGAGCTCACCTGCAGCTTGCCTTTGACTTTAGCTGGAAACATATATGAGCTAATTTGGTGGTGGGGTAGTGGGGGCGAAGTGGATGGGAGGAGGTTTTTTTCCACTTGTAAAACATTCTTGATGAACACCTAAATGTATTTTGGACCTGAATAAAATGTTAATCCTGAATTAGACAGAGGAAGAAACCTCATTATACAATTAATACTATTTTCACTCGAATTGCCAGTTATTACAGCAAATGCATCTTTCCCATTGAAGCTTTTCACATGCAGGGTTGAAGAGGGTAATATCTGTCCCATTATCCCAATTGTCTTTATAAAATATATGCAGCCTGCTACCTAGGAAACTTGAGTGTAGGAGGAGCTGTTCTGAGAGATTGAACATGGCTCCAGTTGCCAAGGAAACCCATGCCTTTTTTCTTGTAAATGTCCAAAGTAGTTTCCTTATTAGGAACTAGGTTAACAGTGATCTCAAAGGGAAAACTGAGTGAGAATGGTAGTAGGTTCTTTTCATATGTATGAACTAAATTCAAAACTGTATAAGCTGTGATGAATTATTTCCAGCATGTAGATTTCAGATATAAAAGTAAAGTCTTGTGGATTATCACATATAATTTTATTTGACATAATTAAAAAAATATTAGAAAATGCAAAATCTTTCTCTTTAATGAAAAATAGACCATAGGAGTACAGAGAAAATGTAGTTTTCTGAAAAAAAGAAATGGCACATACTGAAATGTATGATGCTTATTCAAATCCATATGAATATTGAATGTGCACTTTGTAAATGACGTTGCATGAAAATATTTTCTCTTGAATGCTTTTATATGTAGCAATTCTAATTAATTCTTTAAGTTGAGCCCTCTTTTTTTTAAAACACTGTTATTATTGTGCTAAAAATCACGTATTTCATATTGTGTCAACATTTTTATGCTGTCGGGATAATTAAAACACTCTAAAATATAAAATTCCAAGTCACATAAAAATATTCCATCAACATGATCTATCACAATTTGCCATTATTTATTAAGCCATCCTCTATCAACTATATAAAACAACTCTAGTCTAAATATCCTAATAGTATTCTTCAAAAGGCCATAAAAAAGCATGTACTATGGGAGAAAGAGAATTAAAATGTGGGAATCTGCATATTTTGCAAGGAGGCTATTTCTTGAAAACATTACCCCTGCTCTTTTATGTTAAAATATCGGCAGTGTATCATTAGGCATTCAACCTAAATGCAGACAGAGTTATATGTAAGTTTTGGTTTTTGTTGTTGTTGTTTCAAAATAAGTGGAAAGGTTTAAGTTTCTTCTTCTTGGGAAATAATTCATGGAAATTTATAATTCTTTGAGTAGTCCATTGAGCAGCCAAGGTGTGTGAAAGCAAAGACTTTCATGTATCATTGATGGAGTGTGTAGTATAACAGCATGTGCAGAAGGCAATTTGGCAAAAATATTTTAAATGCCTTAAAATGTCACTAGTTTTCATTGGGCTCAGTAATATGAGTATAAGGCAACTTTCTAAAAAGCTATATGTACAAGGGTAATCATCACACTTTTAAATTTTATTTTACTACATTTTTAATAATTGTTTTATTTTTAAATTAGAGTGACATACAATATTATATTAGTTTCAGGTGTATAACATAGTGATTAGACATTTATACAACTTATGAGGTGATCACTGTGATAAGTCTAGTACCCATCTGACACCATACATAGTTAATACAATATTATCGACTAATTCCTTATGCTATATTTATATCTTGATGACTATTTTATAACTGCCAATTTGTACTTCTTAAGCCCTTTCCCTTTCTCAATCACCCTCTATCCCCCTCTTATCTGGCAACCGTCAAAATGTTCTCTGTATCTATGAGTTTGCTGCTGTTTTGTTTATTTTGATTTTTAGATTTCACATATAGATTAAATCATATGGCATTTGTCTTCCTCTGTCTTACTTATTCCACTCAGCACAATACCCTCCAGGTCCATTGATGTTGTTGCAGATGGCAAGATTTCATTCTTTTTTTAAGGCTAATATTCCATTTTACCACCTTTTCTTTATCCATTCATTGTTTGATGGACACCCAGGCTGCCTCCACATCTTGGCCATTGCTAACAATGCAGTAATGAACATATAGATGCACACGTCCCATCAAACTAACTTTTCGGGTTTCTTCAGATAAATACCCAGAATTGAGATTACTGTGTTTATTTTTGTCTCTTATTATAACCTTTGTTTTAAAGTCTATTTTGTCTGGTATAAGTATTGCTACTCTAGGGTTTTTGTTTGTTTGCTTCCATTTTTATGAAAAATTTTTTTCCATCTTTTACTTTCAGTCTGTGTGTGTCTTTCAGTCTGAAGTGAGTCTCTTTCAGGCAGCATATGTAAGGGTCTTCTTTTCTCATCCAGTCAGACACTCTATATTGCGATTAGAACATTTAATCCATTTACATTGAAAGTAATTATTGATAGATATGTAGCTATTGACATTTTATTATTCATATTTTGGATCCTTTTCTTCTTTTTAAAGAAGTTCCTTTAACATTTCTTGCAATATTGGTTTGGTGGTGACAAACTCCTTTAGCTTTTTCTTGTCTGAGAAGTTCATCTCTCCTTCAAGTTTAAATGATAGCCTTGCTGAGTAGAGTAGTCTTGGTTGTAACTCCTTGCTTTTTATCATTTTGAAAATTTGGCGCTAATCTCTTCTGGCCTGCAAAGTTTCTGTTGGGAAATCAGCTGAACATCTCATGGGTGCTCCCTTGTAGTTAACCAACTGCTTTTCTCTTGTTGCTTTTTAAGTTTCTCTCTTTGTCTTCAACTTTTGGCATTTTAATTATGATGTGTCTTGGTGTTGGCCTCTTTGAGTCATCTTGTTTGGGACTCTCTGTGCTTCCTGGTCTTGTGTGTTTATTTCCTTCACCATGTTAGGGAATTTTTCTGTCATTATTTCTTCAAATAGGTTTTCAATTCCTTGTTCTTCCTCTTCTCCTTCTGGTACCCTTATGATGTGAATGTTGGTATGCTTGATATTGTCCCAGAGGTATCTTAAACTATTCTAATTTTTTTTTGGATTCTTTTTCCTTTTGCTGTTCTGTTTGGGTGTTTTCTGCTACCTTAACTTCTAAATCAATAATTTGATTCTCTGTTCATCTAATCTACTGTTGATTCCCTCTAATACATTCTTTATTTCAGTTATTGTAGTCTTGATTTCTGACTAGTTCTTTTTTATGTTTCTATGATTCCTATCTTTTTGTTGAAGTTCACACTGCGATCATCGATCATCCTTATAACCAGTGCTTTAAGATCTGCATCCGGTAGATATTTTGTATCTGTTTTTGTTTAGTTATTTTTCTGGAGTACTGTTTTGTTCTTTCATTTGGGACATGTTTCTCTGTCTCCCTTTTTTGGCTGCTTTCCTGTATTTGTTTCCATGTATTAGGTAGGGCTGCTATGTTTCCTGGTCTTAGTAGAGTGATCTTAGGTAGTAGGTGACCTGTGAGGTCCAGGGGTGCAGTCTATCTGGTAACCTCAGTTGGTGTTCTAGGTGTGTCCCTTATGTGAGTTGTATGTGCCCTCCTGTTGTAGGTGAGCCTTGGTTGCTGTTTGCACATCATTGGGAGGGATTGACCCTCAGGCTGATTGGTTGTGAGGACTGACTGTAACTATAGTGGAGGAGCTGTTTTGCAGGGGCTCACTCTATGGAGCAGGATTCACTTTAGCAGAGCTCTACTGCCTGCTCAGAGGCTCGCCCTGCAGGTGTGTCACCCATGGAGGCAGCCTGGTGGTGCTCTGGCTTGGTCTGAAGCCAGCCACCAAGAGTGCCAGCTCTAGGCCACCTGTGAAGGTCTTCACGGCAGGCCAATTTCAGCCACAGCCTGTGCCTTGCCCAGGCCACCTGACATGGGTCACAAAGCAATCTGGAGATGGCAGCCACTTGCACTGGGCTTGGAAGTGCCTGAGAGAGGGCAAGCTGTGAACTGAGGACAGCTCAGGGTAGTGCCGGACTTGGGACTACTTAGCAAAGTATGGGGCACACTGAGGCCAGATGATGCTTGTTTGGGTTTTGTGAAACTTTAAGAGATTTAGGAAAGTCTGCAGCATGAGCCAAGACAGGCCCTTTGTATGAAAAAGCCACTGGAAGCATCTTGGGTGAGCCCACAAGTTGGGGTGAGGCAGGATCTCAGGGAATCACCAGGGCAAACAGTGTTAGCCAAATTGATGGAGACTCAGATATGGTGACCACCTGGGTCTGCACTCTAGGAGGGGTAGGGCTCAACAAAGAAATAATGGATTATGTCAGTATTTCTTTGGGAGAAAGCTGCCCCTCCAGCCCTTGCCTAGAAGCCAGCCAATTCAGTTTTTCCCAGTATGTCCCTGGTGCCATTTGAGCTGCTGTCCCAGAGCTGGAGCTCAGAATGAGTGAGTCCGTCAGCAAATAAGTCCATGCATGGGCCTATTAAGTGAAACGTCTGGGGCTCAGCAGTCCTCCATCTCACTCAGCAACAACCTCTACTGGTTTGCACAGCAAGCAGCTGTGGGGACTTCTCTTCTGGGCACTGGAACCCTGGGTTGGGGATCCTGGTATGGGACTGGGTCCCTTCATTCCTTGGGGCACCTCTGCAGTGGAGCTCTTCCTCCCAATTTTTAACCACCACACGTGGGTGTGGGGCCAGCAGTTCCATCTCCCTGCCCCTCCTACTAGTCTCGAGGTGGCTTATTCTATATTCGTATGTCCTTAGTTGTAGAGCTTCATTTCAGCTAGACTTCAGGTGATTCTCAATGACGGTTGTTATGTAGTTCAGTTTGAATTTTGATTACAGCTTGAGATGAGGCAAGCACAGCATTTACCTACTTCACCATCTTGACCAGAATTCTTTACAATTTTTATTTTAAAAAATTCTAAATTCCAGCACTAGACCATTGATAATGTTATGGCAAAAGTAAACAATAGATACTGTGTTGCTATTCAGATATTCAAAGTAATCATAGTGAGAAAATAAACAATCACATGAAGATGTTTGTTCTACAATGGTAAGTAAAAAATAAAAGATATGAAAAATATGACAAGAAAATACTGAAAATATTTGCACCAAAGTGTTAAGAGTAGATGGTTTTGCGTGTTACTTTTTCCTTTGTCTCATCTATTTCTGCCAAGTTGTTTTCATTGAATATTTGTTATTTCTGCATTTAAATGATGTTTTAAATTGTTATAAACAACAAAGTTTATGAAGAATTAAATGACATAGATGGATACTTATGATCCAATGTCAAATGAAGAAAGCAGGTTTGCACAATGTATAGACACACACATCACAATGATAACAGCCCTATTGTGGGCCCCCATATTGGGACAGATGGGTAGCCTGTTCTCAGCTACTGTCCAGAAATAAGTGGGTTTACCTGCAAGAAGACGTTTACCTGGCTCTGAACACCAGCTGTAGGACTGTGGGCAAAGACAGCTACACAAAGTTGATAAAACTAAGGCACTGGAAATATAGAACACAGAATAAATGTAAAAGAATCAAACCTCCTGAAGCCTCCAGCTGAGAATAAGATGTTACTAAATGAGAAGCAACCAAATATTATTACTTACAGATTTCTATAAAGAGGATAGCTGTGTGGAAAATTCAAATGGTAGAAAGGCAGGCTGATGCTTAAGAACTTGAGGAACTGTTGTATGATTTGTTATGACTCCATTTTTTTTAATTTATGCAATTTGTAAATAGACAAATGCAGTTCACTGAAATTTGAGTATCTAAAATACTTTCCTAACAAAAGTAGCTTCAAAATGGATTTGGGGGGTGGCACCAAAGAGTTTGAGAATCTGTAAAAAGCCATCAAACTATTTGATGCACGAGTCCTTGAATAGTCTTTTATAGCTTTTAACACATAAGTCCTAAATGGTTTAACATAAATGCTGCATCTATAAGACATGTATTTGGAACATGAGGTCCTGTGTTTATGAAATACCTCTCTCCGCAGCAAACATGCTGGCAAAAGACATATACACTTGAATGAAAGCATCGACCAAAAGTTATAGCCTAGCTAATAAAACAGATGAGAACATTGTTGAGCTGAAACCCAAAGAAAGATCCTTTCAGAGATGTATTCAACAGCACATTTGACATAAAATTTCAAATCTTTGGTTTTGAAGTCTATAGAATTACATACCAACATAAAATTATTGAAAAATTAGCAACTCCCAATTTAAATGTGCAGCCCAGTGATTTCAGTGAATGCTGAAAGTGAAAACAAAATGACACCAACATTTTTCAGGGGTTCTAAAACCATGGAAGTGGGTAAATACAGTATTTACTCCAAAATATATCTGTGGATATCTACTTACCAGAAATACCTAGCTAATAAAAGCCACCCAGCAAGGAAGACTTGACTAAATAGCACTGAAAAAATCAGCAGTAACCTGATGATGGAAGTAACTTAAAAAGAGTTGCTTAGTTCACCTTGACTGACCAAGGTGTCTCAGTGGATCTATTAAGCTGAAATAAATATGTTTATTGTGTAAAGTAGGAGAACCCATTTTAAAGTTATCTGTAACTCCAAGCTTGAAAATAATGTTCCCAAACACTCGTGCACTAAAACCACTGGGGAAGCTTGTATAGCCCTTATGCAAATTTCTAACGAAACAAGGAGAACAAGTTGGACTCCTAGGAGGAACTAATGCTAACAACTGGCTCTCTGGAGGAGAAAACCAGGCTCTGTACTACTTGCCATTGTCAATGGTGTAAATTCTCCCTCCACAGCAGGTTTTAAGCAATCAGTAGGACATCACTGAACATAAAAACAGCAAGAAATGTGCACAGTCGGCTCTTGCCAAGTAGTAAAATCCAGCCCCATCCCACCACTGAGAGCCATTTATTCTTGCAGCCTTTAATGAAGGCACTAGTAAAAACCTAAAAGAACAAAGAAAGAAGGAGAAAAAAAAATACATACACACACAGAATAAAAATTCCAGCTGGACTGCCTCACAGCTTTATGTTAGAATGCTACTCTTTTAAGCAGTAAAAGAAGAACATTGAAAGTGCTTACCTAAACAGGAAGTAAGGAGTTTTCTAGACCTTAGTTTTTTCAGATCTCTAGATCCAGCATTCATGTATAGATGACACAGATGATTCATTAATATCTGCAAACAATTTGAGAAGTATGATAGCCTTAAAAACATATATCACTATCAGTAAGAAAAAGAAGACATGATTAAAGTAGCCCCAGAAAAAGGTTTCCAACTCTTTTCACCTTTTTCAGGGAGAAAACACCCCTGAGTGCAGCAGCACAGTAAGCCAGCAGCCTCATGTGTAGTTCAGATTTCAATTTTGTTCAAGGACTAATACTGTTCCATGTTTATGTTCATTCTCCTGTAAATTCAACTGGACAATCCAATAAAATTTCCTAGGAAGGGAAAAGGCATACAAAATAAAATGAATTATCTGGTACTCATTACGTTAAAATGTACTCTAAAGAGGACTGTATAAAAATACACAAGAATCAAATTCCATGACTAAGTTCAAATCTTATCAGAAAGATTGAGACATACTGATATGACATGGGAAAGACTTCAAGTAGCAAGAATTAAAGCTCCAATAGCTTTCTCTAATAATGTTGCCAGGTTTAAATATTAAAAATAGGAAATCTTTTATAATCTTAAAAACTATAGTGATTTGGGGATAAACATTTTAGAGAGAAAGCTTTAAACAAGAAAAGGAAGAAAGAGGGCTGGCTGAGTGTCTCAGTTGGTTAAGAGCTCGCTCAAGAGTGCGAGCTCTGAGCAACAGCAGTTCGAGTCCCGGCCCGAGCTGAGCTGCCACTGAGCTGCCAACAGGTGGCAGGATGGCTCAGCTAAAAAAAATTTAAAAAGAAGAAAGATGTATTTGCAGCTGTCACATGATGAAAAGTAGAAAAGTATAACAGTGTAAAAACTTTCCACTTGAAATTTGTTTAGCAAACATAAAAGTTTGACTACTTATGCTAGTCAGTTTCCATAATTTATATCAGGTTTACTCAATCATAGAACTATTGACGTTTTAGACCAGACAATTCTTTGTTGTAGAGGACTGTCCTGTACCTTTCAGCATGCTTACCAGCATCACATCCTTCCATCCACCTAGATCAGGAGAGTCCTTCCTCCCTCCCAAGTCACAACAATTAAGTATCTCCAGACATTGGTAAATGTCCCATGATAGGCAAAATAGTCCCTAATTTGGAACAATTGACTTGTATACAATTGAAGAAATTTTTGTTCACTTTGTTTGTTTGGCTGAAAATATTGTTTTTATGAGAATGTGACAAATTAACAACCATTCAATTTCTCTAGAAAGATTTCTCTAGAAATTTTGTTATGTGTTTTGTCTGAATGAAACATAATAATAATAAGCTAGCATTTGCATAGCACTTTCTGTGTGCCAAGCCATTTGTATGGATACACTTTTTAGCCCACACAATAACCCCATTTTGTATATGAAGAAACTGAGGCAGAGAAGTTAAGTTGCTCATGGTCACACAACTAATAATTGGTAAAGCCAGGAGCAGTATACTGCAGACACACTGTGGTTCTAGAGTTTCTCACTTTCACATGGTATATTATCTGTATTGAAATTGACTGTCCATGAAATCAACTGACCTCTGAAATCTTTCTCCTCTCACTTTAAAATATTAGAATTATTCAGTTACACTGAGCCCTGGTCACCTTTTGCCTGCTTTGTTGCAATAGTCTCCTAATCGGTCTTCCTGGTTCTACCCTCTTCTTCCTCCATAGTCTCTTCTGCAAAAAACAGCAAACCAAACCTTTTAAAACATTAGCCAAATTACATCATTCCATTTCTACAAACTTTGCAGTGGCTGCCTATGTCACTCAGAGTACAAGCCCAAGTCCTTACCATGTCTATAGGGTCTTATATAATGTAGAGCTCCACCTGTCTATGTCCTAAAACCATCTGAAATTTTGTGCAACCACCCAACTAGCATGTTGATTCATGACCCTTCCTTGGTGCCTGCAAGCACCTTTCCCCCTGAATACTCTCTCCTCACCTCTCTCAAGCCTCTGTTCAAAATGGCTGAGCATTGGCCAAGAGGAAGCCATGGTACTGCCTTCACAGTAGTCCTGTAAATAGTCCACTCCCGCCAAGCCCCATCAGTGTGCTGGCCCCCACCGGTCAGCCACAGGCACCTGGGTCCTAGAACCAGTCTATAAAGAGAAAACTAATTAAAATAAACAAACAAAAATATCACCTTCTCAGTGAGCCTTCCTGGCCAGTGTGTATGCAGAATAACACATATCTCTTCATTGTCTCTCTCCCTTTTTCCCAGCTTTATTATTCTTCATAACACTTATAACTATCTAAACTACTATATATTTATTCATTTTCACTTTTTTTTTTTGCAGGACTTAGCCTATAGAATGGAAGTCCCATAGTCCCATGAAGGTAAACCACCTGCTTTGTTCACTGCTTTTGAACTGTGCCCATAAAACAGTAGTTGTTCCACAAATATTGTTGAGTGAATATAGAATATAAAAGTGAGGTGAAGTTCATACAAATGTCATAGCACTTAATTGAGATAATAAATATCAATATGCCTCAAAAAATTGTCCTCACATCTTTCAGTGATAAAGTTTCTAATTAACCTAGTGGTACAGCAAGTGTCTTTTTAATTTAGCAAGAAGATAATCATTCATGTTTCATGACAATCAACTGGACAATTTAGAAATGTTAGTCATAGTGGGGGATTTATAATTGGTCTATTTACCTGTGGATATTAATCCCCTGGCTCCTCTAAATTGTCAGAGACTTTTTGCTCCTAGACTATGTCATGTAAATGTTCCATTTTTTAAGTTAAAATTTATTGGGGTGACAATGGTCAATAAAACTACATAGGTTTCAAGTGTACAATTTTATAATACATCATCTATATATTGCATTATGTGTTCACCATCCAGCATCAGTGCTCCTTCCATCACCATATATTTACTCTCTTTACCATCCCTCTCCCTGCTTACCCTCTAATAATCATGTACACATTCTAATTGTTGTTTTTTTTCAACAATTACTGCATACACTCTTAAATTTTAAGATCAAAGAAAACTAGAGAGAGAAAGAGACTATATTGGATGAGATCAGCAAGAATCACAGATTTCAAAAAATATTCACACCATTAAATTATTCACACCATTAAAATTTTAACATCTCCAGAATAAAATTAGCTCCTAAAAAATGTAAAAGGAAAAGACAAATAAATATAGAAATATTAACAAAGCTCAATATTTAAAATAAATTTAAAGATTTTAGTCTTCATAAGCAATCAGGGAAGTCCAAATTGCAACACGGCAATAGTTTAAAACTTTATAACTTTCAGTGCTTACTGGGAAAAGTATACTCTCATTGCATTGTGTGTTCACCACTCAAAGTCTGTGGATGGGTCTTGAGATTATCATGCTAAGTGAAATAAGTCAGAAAAAGTTAAGAACCATATTATTTCACTCATATGCGGGATACAAAACTGAAAGTAACAAATGAACAAGACAAACAAACAAGCAAAAACTTATACACATAGACAACAGAGGGTAAAGAGGGAGGAAGGAAGTAGAAGAGAGTAAAGGGGGTCAAATATATGTTGTCGCAAATGGCAGCAGTTTACCTTTTCTTACAGCTGAGTAATATTCCATTGTATATATGGAACATATGGAAGCTGTACGACATTTTCTTTATCCAATCATGAACACTTCAGTTGTTTCCATGTCTTGGCCACCATGAATTGTGCTGCAATGAACATAGGGATACATATATCTTTCACATAAATGTTTTCAGATTTTTTTGGTAGATACCCAGAAAAGGGATGGCTGGGTCGCACGGTAATTCTATTCTTGATTTTTTGAGGAAAATCCATACTGTTTTCCATAGTGGCTGTGCCAATTTGCCTCCTCACAAGCAGCGAATGAGGGTTCCTTTTTCTCCACAGCCTCTCCAACACTTATTACTTGTCTGATTGATAATAGCCATGCAAGGGGTGTGAGGTGGTATCTCATTGCATTTTTTGTTTGCATTTCCCTAATAGTTATTGAAGTTGAGCATATTTTCATATATCTGTTGGCCATTTGTATATCTTCTTGGGAGAAGTGCCTGTTTAGGTCCTCTGCCTATTTTTTTTTTTTTAAGATTTTATTGGGTAATTGGAGGAGGGGAACAGACAAGTTGCTGTCGTTTTGTTCTTCAGTTTAGTTGTGGAGGATGTTGCTTCACTGGCCCAAGCTGGCACCATCATTGCCTCTTCCCGGGTGAGGCAGATCAGTTGCAGGCCTCTGGACGGCTGCTCACCGTGGCTCTTGGAAGCTCACACCAGCTGCTGGCTGCTCACGCTGGCTGCTGGCTACACATGGTAGCTTATGGCAACCCACTGCAGCAGGGGACTGCAGCCTACACTGTCGCCAGCAACCCACGGCAGCCCAGCTCCAGGTTGAGCTGTTGTTCAGCATCTTAGCTGTAGAGGGCAGTGTCACTGGCCCTCATATATGGGATCTGAACCGGGGCCCTCTGGCGTCCCAAGCCAGTTCTTAACCAACGTGCCGCTCAGCCGACCCCTCTGCCTATTTTTTAATTGCATTTTTTTGTTGTTGAGTTGTATGAGTTCTTTATGTGTTTTGGATATTAGCACCTTATGGGAGGAATTGTTTGCAAATATCTTCTCCCATATGGTTGGTTGCCTCTTTATTTTGTAGATGGTTTCTTTTGCTGTGCAGAAGCTTTTAAGTTTGTTATAGTCCCATTCATTTATTTTTGCTTTTACTTCCCTTGCCTTTGAGGTAAAACTCATAAAGTCCTCCCTGAACCCAAGATTCATAAGTTTAGTACCTATGTTTTCTTCCATGCAATTTATTGTTTCAGGTCTTATATTTAGGTCTTTGATCCATTTTGTGTTAATTTTGGTGTATGGTGACAGCCATTTAGTTTCATTCTTTTGCACATGGTTTTCCAATTTTCTCAGCACCATTTATTGAAGAGGCTTTCTTTTCTCCACTGTAACAAGTGTGAGGTGATATTTCATTATGATTTTGATTTGCATTTTCCTGATGATTAGTGATGTTGAGCACCTTTTCATATACATATCCACCATTTGTATATCATCTTTAAAAACTGTTCAGGTTCTTTGCCCATTTTTTAATTGGGTTATTATTATTATTTGCTGTTGAGTTGTAAGAGTTTCTTATATATTTTGAATGTTAACCCCTTATCAGATATATGGTTTGCTAATATTTTATGCCATCCATGGATCACCTCTTCATTTTATTTATTGTTTCGTTTGCTGAACAGGAACTTTTAATTTGATATAGTCCCATATGTTTATTTTTGGTTTTGTTGCTTGTACTTTTGGAGTAAATTCCAAAAAAGTAATTGTTTATTATACACACAATCTTCAAGTTCATTACTAGAATGTTACTAAAATATATGTCTTACTTGTTTTTATATTGCCCTAATTCTCCTAATTATGTTATCATAGATATCCCAAAATATTTATTAAAAAAGAAACTAAGAAGAGATTAGAAAAAACAGTTTAATAATCAAATGATATAAGCACTATAGAAGAAAATTAGCATGGCAAACACCTGGTTTAACAACCTAACCTAAGTTTGTGAATTAATCTTCTGTTACGATAGACAGAAATCTGAGTGACCCCCCAAAATCCCCACTCGTTGGTTTACACATGAATTTATAATTCTCTCCCGTTGAGGGTTGGTGAGGTCTGTGTATGTAATAGAATATCACTTCAGTGACGTGGTTACTAATCTTGAGTAATCATCATAAAGACTTACTCTTATCTAACCGAGATCTTTTTCTGATCCTATTCAAATTGTTGACAGAACTTAGTTCCTTGCTGTTTATATGATGAATATTCCTATAATCTGGGTAGATGTTGACAGAGGATCAGCTTCTAGAGACTGTCTGAAGTTATCACTTGTATGGCCCTATCTACAATGTGACAGGTTTTTTTTTTTCAACATGATGTAACAGTTTGTAGTTTCTGCTATATTTACCTTGTTTGAGGTTTGCTGAATTTTTTAATATGGAAAACGTGTAGCCATTATTTCTTCACATATTTTTCTGCCCAATCATCTCTTCTCCTTTTTGCGATTCCAAATGCATATACATATTAAACAGTATTGTCTCACAGTATACTAAACTGCCTATTTTTCAAATCTTATTTTTTCTCTCTCTGCTCCCAATTGAATTTCTAGCTATAATTTCAAGTTCACTGACTTTTCTTCTCTCATTCCCAATTTGCGATAAGAAAACCAAGTATTTTAAAAATATAATTATATATTATGTTTATAATTTTTCATTTTTGTGTTTTTCTTTTTCATATTTTCCATCTCTTCACATATTATCACTACATGTTTAATTAAGTTCTTGAAAATATTCATAATATCAGCTTTATGTTTTACATTTTTCTTCTGCTAATTCTAATATCTGAAGTAGCTAAGAGTTGATTATTATGTACTGTACTGCTTTATATTTTGATGAGGGGGTACATATTCATTTTTCTTTGCACATTTGATAATTTTGTATTGTAAGGTAGATATTGAGTATGATGGTTGTTGGACATCTGCATGTCAAATTCCCTTAAAGTGTGTTGAATAGTCTTTTGGCAGATAAATTGCTGGTGGATAAATAAGTATAGTCCTGCCAGACTTGGATTCCTTTGTTGTTAAGGCATATTTATTTTTCTTTTGTACTTAGTTGTAAGGCTTGGCCCTTATTTTTGCATGTGGTCTTTACTAAAATGTATGGTCCTTCTGGGGTTTCAACTCAAGGCCAATGTGCTGAGTAATTTCATTGGATGAGCTGTAAGTCCAGTCTTCCCCAGGTCTGCAGGGCTTTTACTGTTCAGCTTTTTGCCCCACAGTAACCATTCTGTGCTAGAAATCACAGACAGACCCCCACCCCCTGCTTTCTCAGTATCTCCATTGGAAAAGGAAGGAGGGGGTAAATCCATATGGATTTAGAGGTAATCTTCACCTGAACAGTTTCTCCTTCTCAAATACCTTGTCCTACAAATTCCAGCTGACACAATAGCCTGCAAATCTGGATTTTTATCTCAGTTCAGCAAGACTTCAACGAAGATTTGGCTTCATCTTCCTGCTCTGTGTCAGTAAAGTACCCCTAGGGAAAGTTGGAGCAATTGTTTGGGCAATCTTGGGGCTCATGTTGTACACTTTCTTTCATCAGGGATCACTGTCCTGAACTGCCTCTTTTTCAATGTCTGAAAATAGTGACATACAATTTTATAGATGTTTTGTTAGAATGCCATGTCCTGTACTAGTTACTCTCTCAAAGCAGAATGAATTTTAACTGTTTTCAAAATTAAAAATTAAAATTAAAATAGGAAACACAAAGTTATTTGCTTATTGTGACAAAGTAAGTGATAAACAGAAATGAATTTTGACCCAGGCCTTTTGATTTTACATCTAGGGTATTTCCACTACATTAAAGCTGCTTTACTAGTGAACAATGTTAGAGAAACATGAATTAGGGTAGCTTTTCTAACTCAGTGGTTTATCAACTTTTTAGTTCATGGAACAATAAAATTTCAAACACTTTGTAAGAAATAACTTAAATTTTGTGACACTTTTTTTTCTAGGTATTACATGCATACACAGCAAAAACAACAATAATGATCAGCTACTGGGATTACTATTTCATAAGAAGGACATATAATCTCCAAAGTGCATAAACAAATGTATTTTACATAACAAAGGAGAATTCTTCCAACGAATGAATAACTTAGTTTTATAAAAATCTCACTTTATTGTACTTTATCTCCCCTTTGACATAGAGTAGAGAAAACTTCAAAATGGACCATAGTTTATCTGAAGGCAGGGATTTGGAAATAACTTAGAGTATATATTATTTTTAGAAAATTAGAGAATTTTCTGTATCAGAAAGCATCCTCAGTGCTTACAGTTATTAATTCACTTAAACACCATAACTACATTATGAATCAGGTCTTATCACATTCCCACTTTACAGATGATGAATCTGATGCAGGAAAAAATAAAATATTGTGCCTAAGGTTATATTTAATAAGTAGCAGAACTAAAATTGAACCCAGAGAGGCAGGATCTTAAACTTTGTTCATTTCCTCCAATTATTCCTTTTGAAATGGGAATCTGAGGGAAAACATAGACATGTGTGATGACAAATAATTCAGAAAATATTTTTCCAAATCAAGTTTTGGATACAAATACATTTTCCCCATAATGTACTATTGTGTTAAGACACACACATTTTATTTTAATTTTTCAAGTCTTGAAATTTTACCTCAGATAAAATAATAATGCACTATATAGGATGTAAAAGGGCATTTTTTTCTAGTTCTGCATTTCTAGTCATAAATGAAGGTCAATATTTGAGAGCAGATGGAAGAGTACGTCATTAAGATATATAAAGCATACTATAGATATAATTCAGAAGGTTAAAATTTCAGTTCAGATTAGTCTTTAAAATGTAGCCCTTTAAAAAAATTTAATCAAAATAAATTTATGGTGCAATGAAACATTTAAAACAGCTCCCTGAAAGGAAGTCATGCATCAAAGAGAATGATGATGTAGTGCTCAAATGCAAATAGAAAGTATCAATTCATAGTAGTAGCTTCTGAGTAAGAATGAAAGAAATAAATGTTCCTCTTCCAGTTTTAATTTTATAACAAAATTAAATGTATTTATTAATCAAAATGCACTTATTAGTAAACATTTAACAATTTAGATAACAATTAGAAAATAATTAAGCATATGTTGTAGTTTATTATTAAAAATAGGAGGAAAGAATAATTTTCCAAGAGGTATATGAGAAAATCTAAATGTTTTATGTTATTCATATTTCTAACTCTCAGGAAGAAGACATTGAGATGATCTAAATGAACTTAAGCAGATGGAAATGACTGACTTGCTCAGGTTTTGGTGGAAAATTTTTCATTTACTTGGAATGTAAACAAGTAGGCTGTAAAAATAAGTAGAATATTTTATTGCACATTCTTTTATATGAAAAAGAAAAGAAAAATTAAGCTTTCAGACACCAGGATTTTTTTCACAAGTGCCTACTATAGGCAAACCATTGGTAAAATAAAGTCAGCATATGGAAGGCTATCTCCCAAATATATTTAATAGTGCAAGACTATTAGAACAGCTTTAATACAAATTCCAAAGCAGGAACATGTTATGGTTGAATTTTAGCCCCTAAATAAAACTTCCCTTAGAGCTGAACTATACAACTTCTCTGAAATGTTACCCTTGACCTTCTGTACTTCAGAACTCAGCCTAGCCTATTTTCTGTTAGTCAGGAAGGAGGCTTAATTGAATCAATGAAGATACATTGTGGTATGTGATTAACTTGATTCACCTGCTCATTCAGATTCTGAAATAAAATCTACCAATCCTAGGGCAACATTTGCCCACAGAATCATCATACACTAATAATTATTTATATACATTTACTGTTAGGTGTGTCTCATTTTGTTGTTCTTGGAAAATTCAACATTTCATTTACTCTAATTCCCAGTCTAGCAAAATGCCCAATGAAAACCACTCTCAAAACATTCTTAAGTGTTAACTCATTTGTAGGAATTATGTGTCTTGAAATCATAATCTCCTGGATCTCTTTCAATCTCTACTTTCTCAGCTCTTTGGTCGCCTCATTGACCTCTAACAAGGAATTAAATGAAAAACATTCTCAATATTTAGTCCTAGAAACTTTGTTTCTCGAATACACTGTGCCTTTGTATAAAGCAAGTCTGATCATTTTACTGCCCACATAAAATCACTCAAGGACAACCCATCACTTCAGGATAGAACTCCAAACTTATAAAATATATTAAATAGCCTTGCATAGTATGAAACATAATGTTCTAGTTCTCTATGCTGTGTAACAATTATCTTTCAAATATGCATAATTTCTGTTTCTTTTTCCTGATTTATTGTAATGGAAAGGCTTTAGTGTGGTATTGAGTAAAAGGGGTAAGAGTGGAAATCCTAACCTGAAGGTGAAAGCATTGTTTTCCAAAATTAAGTATGAAGTTAGCTAGAGCTTTTATTTTTTGTAGATGACCTTTATCATGTAAAGGTAGTTGCCTTGTGTCTGTAACTTGCTAAGGGTTTTTTTTTTATCATTAATGGATTTTTAATTTTGTCAAATCAATTTTACATTTGCATTGATCTAGGTCACCTTATAGTTTTTCTTCTTTAACTGGTTATTTAGGTGAATTACATTAATTGTATCCCAAATTATGAACTAGCATTGCATTCCCAGAATAAACTCAAGTTGTTTGTGATGTGTTTCATTTAAATATGTTCCTGGGTTAATTTAGTCATATGTTGTTGAGTACTTTTACTTCTCTACTCATGAAGGAAATATTGCTCTATTGTTTTCTTTTTTGTAATGTTCTCACCTGATTTCTTTCTTATTTAAAAATTTATTGGGGTGACAATGCTTAGTAAAATTACATAGGTTTCAAGTGTACAATTCTATAATGCATCATTTGTACATCACATTGTGTGCTCACCACCCAGAGTCAGTGCCCCTTCCATCACCATATATTTGACTCTCTTTAACCTCTTCTACCTTGCCCTTTCCTCCCTTACTCTCTGAACCACTATTGTCTATGTCTATGAGTTTTTGTTTCTTTCTTTCTTTGTCTTGTTCCTTTGTTGCTTTCAGTTTTATATCCCACATATCCGTGAAGTTATATGGTTCTCTAGTTTTTCTGACTGACTTATTTCACTTAGCATAATAATCTCAAGATCCATCCATGTTGTTGCAAATGACAGTATTTCATCTTTTCTTATGGCAGAGTTTTATTCCATTGTGTATATATGCCATGTCTTCTTTATCCAATCATCTATCGAAGGACACTATGGTTATTTCCATGTCTTGGCCACCGTAAATAAAGCTGCAATGAACATTGGAGCACATACATCTGTAAGGGTAAATGTTTTCAGATTTTTGGGGTAGATACATAGGAGAGGGATTGCTGGGTCATATGGTAATTCTATTCTTAATTTTTTGAGGAATCTTCACTCTGCCTTCCATAGCAGCTGCCCCAATCTGCGTTCCCACCAACACTGTATGAGGGTTGCTTTTTCTCCATAGCCTCTCCAATACTTGTTATTATTTGTCTTATTGATGATAGCCATTCTAACTAGTGTGAGGTGATATCTCATTGTGGTTTTGATTTGCATTGCTCTGATGATTAGTGATGTTGAGTATCTTTTCATATATCTATTGGCCATCTGTATGTCTTCTTTGGAGAAATGTTTATTCGGGTCTTATGCCCATTTTTTAATTGGATTGTTTGGATTTTGTTGTTGAGTTATATGAGTTACTTATATATTTTGAATATTAATCCCTTATCAGAGGCATTGTTTGCAAATATCTTCTCCCTTTAATTTGATTGCCTCTTTATTTTGGTCGATGGTTTCTTTGGCTTTGCAGAAGCTTTTTAGTTCGATATAGTTCATTTATTTTAGTTTATACTTCCCTTGCCTTCAAGGTCAAATTCATAAAATCCTCATTGAACCCAAGGTCCATAAGTTTAGTACCTATGTATTCTTCTATGCAGTTTTTTTCAAGTCTTATGTTTAGGTCTTTGATCCATTTTAAGTTAATTTTGGTACATGGTGACAGATAGTAGTCTAGTTTCATTCTTTTGCATGTGGCTTTCCAATTCTCCCAGTACCATTTATTGAACAGGCTTTCTTTTATCCATTGTATGTTTTTGGCTCCTTTATTGGAAATTAAAAAATAAAGAAGAAACATGTTTTATTCCTGTCTGTATTTACATTTTTTAATATTTTATCACAAATTTTTGCAACTTTTAAATTCTGCATTACAACATTATTTACCGTGATTACTGAGTTTTTGGTGCCTCCTTAACTGGTCCCTAGTTGGAAGTTTCATTTATTTAACCCTATTCCAGTGCTTTCCAGTAAACACACTTTTTAAAAAAAATTAAAATGTATTGGGGTGACAACGGATAGTAAAATTACATAGGTTTCAAGTGTACAATTCTGTAATACATCATCTATATATTACATTGTGTGCTCACCACCCAGAGTCAGTTCTCCTTCCATCACCATATATTTTACCCTCTGTCAGTGGTTGCCAGAGGGAAAGGGGACAGAAAGGATATTAGAAGAGAGTTAAGGAGGCCAGGAAACACACTTCTCAAGGTGAAATCAACCTTGTCCTTCCTCTGTAACCTACACAACCCAATTTCCTTTGTTTAATGAGAACTGACCATAGCTGGCCTTAGTTACCTTTTTTGGTTTTAGATATTGCGTGGTTGTCTTTTCCTTGAACACTAGGTACAGTGCATAAATTCTGTCAAAATAGGTACTCTGCTACAATGTAAATAAGAATCCAATTTAACTTGGATTCATATATTTGTTCATTTTTAGTGAGTAGAATGCACAATAATTGGAACTGCTTTAGTATTCAGTAAATTTAACTTTGACTTAATCCCTCCTTTTCCTTCATTCAATGCTCATGTTCCCAGTTCTGCATCTAGCAGCCTATGTATAAAATTAGGTTTAAATACAGCAATTAATGCTTAGCTTGCTAAGAGCCAACTGCCTTTTTTTATTTTTTATTTTTTTAAGATTTTATTGGGGAATTATGGAAGGGAAACAGTGTTGCAGGAATTGGGGAAAGGGGGAACAGCCAAGTTATTGTCCTTCAGTCTTAGTTGTGGAGGGCGCAGCTAGCTCAGCTCCAAGTCCAGTCACCATCCGGCCACCCGTTGGCAGTTCACAGTTGCTCAGCTCAAGGTGCCGTGATCAATCTTAGTTGTGGGTGGGTAGCCCACAATCCCATGCAAGAGTTGAACCAGCAACCTTGTTGTTAGGAGCACGTGCTTTCACTAGCTGAGCAGCTCAGTAGCAGCTCAGCTCAGATGCAGCGCACTGGCCCATGTGGGAATCAAACCGGCCACCCTGTGGCTCAGAGCTCACACTCTTAATCTACTGAGCCACTCAGCCAGCCCACCATTTTTTATTTTTAATCTCACTTTTATTTCTCTCTAACAAGACTACTTTTCAGCCATAGTTACAGAAGTAACAAAGGTATAAAGTAAAATGAAAATCTAATTAGTGTTAGCTGATTAGAACTAAATAACAAGAATAATTACATATGAAATAAAATAGAGTTTATTTTATAAGGCAGGAAAATGAGAACATATTTGGCAACACTAATGCTTTGGAACTATCTGGAAAGTAACTGAATTTATTATTTATTTTTGTTCTTACACTACATTGTTCTTTGTGTGTTTATTGCTGTGTTTTATAATACTTTTTATGCTTATTTCCAAAAATTGAAGAACCATGTCTTATACATTTTTATAAACCCAATATTTAGCCCATTTCATATTAATGATCAAATCTTTTCAGCAAACATACTTTGTTTGCTGGTAAATATAATTACAATTTAAAAAGAGAATGCATACCTTTTTAAAGGACTCATTTGCTTGATAAATATGATGCTTATTTTGCCATACTGGAATAAAACAGACATTTCAGCAATCTGTCTTCATTAGGAGTATATTTATATTGGATAACAAGTATTAGACATGATTCATAAAAAGGGGCTCATAATTTTTAAAGTGATAAATTAGCACATTCACCTTATGTCTGTTTGTAAAAATAAAAGGAGAGGAAATAAACTATCTATTCTTGCTCTCTAGACTGCATATATGGGAATTTTCCGTTATTGTTCTTAGCTAAGGTTATAGGGACCAAATCAGTGTCAGATCTTGAAATTATCTTTCTAATAGGCTGTTTAAAAATTTCCTGGGCCGGCTGAGTGGCGCGATGGTTAAGAACTGGCTTGGGACGCCAGAGGGCCCCGGTTCAGATCCCACATATGAGGGCCAGGTACACTGCCCTCCACAGCTAAGATGCTGAACAACAGCTCAACCTGGAGCTGGGCTGCC